>NW_009970717.1:5839804-5923842 GCF_000747805.2 Chaetura pelagica | reverse complement strand
CCCTTCCGCCAGCCCTTTGAGAAAGGGCGGCCTGGAGGGTAGGTGAGGAGGTTTTTTGGGGCCACCTCTGGGCTCCGCTGGCACCCGCTCCGCCGGGCGAGGGGAGGCCTCTCCTGCTCCCTCACAGCCATTTTGCAAATTAGCCGGTCCTCTCCAGGAAATGGAAGCCACCAACCTCCCGCCACCCTGGTCTGCACCTGAAGGTGTGGTGGGCCACGTTTTGAAGAGGTCGTGGGGTGTGGAGCCACACGAAGCCGTCGGCCGTTGTTGCGTTAGAGCCCTTTGGGCCTTTTCTCTGAGGAAAGGGCTGCCCCGTGCCCACTGGCACCCTCGTGGCCCAGCCTGGCATCGTCCCTGAGGGAGGGATCCGTGTGAAGATGATGCCAAGCAAGCCGGGCAGCATCTTGACCACCTACCTTCCCTTTTCTGCCAATACCATCGAATGCCTCCTGCTTGGAGGTTCCGAGGTTGAGGTTTTCTCATGCCAGCTTGGCCATGAGTGAAGAGGAACCGTCTCATTGTGAGAGGAAACCCTGCTTTTCACCAGGCATGGTGGAGTCTTGGTGAGGCAGGAGCTGGTGTGCAGCAAAGGGCCCCGCGTGCCACGCTGTGGCCACCATGGAGCGAAGGGCAGTGCACTGTGCAGGCTGCTTGAGCACCAACTTGTGTTCTGCGGCTTCATGCCATGGAGGATTTGTAGCTCCAGGTAAAGTGTTGACCATCCTCTCATTATTATCTTTCTCGATATGAAATAGTGCCACTAGGGTTTGCGCTGACCAGCTCTTCACACCTTGGCTTTGAAGCCAGCCTGCTGTAGTTATTATTGGCTTTTAGACTCCGTGTTCTGACCTCATAGCTGACCTAGGGTAGTAATTCCCTGGAGCCTGGGAATAATGCCGAGTGCTGCATGGTCTGGCTTTGCCATGGTGGTGGCTTTTGTTCGTCTTCAGTGTGTTGGCACCTTTCATCTTTTCACCTCTTGATTTCAGTCCTTTGTGTAACGCTGCTCTCCAAGATAATGTGGGACTTGGGACTGCCCAGAGTTTTATCTGAGCAGTGGGTTGGAACCAGTTATTGAGTATATACTGTAAGTCTGGGCATGGTTAATCAATGTTGCTGTTATGGAGCACTGAATTCTTTCTGAAATTTCATTTATGACCTAAAGACCTAGAGTCCAAGTGGGATGAAGCCAAAGGCTCCTCCAGCTGAGATAATTCCTCTTTGGAATACCAATGTTGGGTATTTTGAACGTTGTCATCTTGTATCACGAAAGTAGGAAATAGCACATGCACATCCAACTCTTGATTGACCCCATCTCCCAAACTGTGAATGTTACCTTTGCTGATTATGAACTCGCCAAATAACCAGCTTAGTATTGACTTGTATTTCAATAAAAGCTGTCTTCTGGTAGTTGTGAGCTCAGAGATGTTTATGGTTGGTGTGGTCTGCTGGGTGCTGTGATGATGTTGAATTCCGAAGCAGCCATGCTGCTTACATACAACATAACTTTTAATCTTAATGGAAGTAACTGGAGGGTTGTTCTATGCTTTCCAATTTGCCAGTGATATTTGGATTGTCGGGATATGATATTTGAAGGGTAGAACATCCAAAGGATTAAGAAGTACTGTAAAGTACCCATGCCTTTAGCAATTTTAGTAATTAGTGCAGAAAAAAGTCTGAATTCCTAAGAAATGCCTTACTTAATAATCACACCCTATCTATTCTTCTTGATAAAACAATTTTTTTGTCTGATTGTGAAGGGACATGTATTGTTTGCAGCAGCGAATCAGCTCTTTGCAGTGCTCACTAAGCAGAATATTCCACCTATAAGTAGACATTTTAATACATTTCTCTTCAAAATCTGCTTTGTTACACCTACTATTTTGCTGCTTTCCACAGCAGTAAACAAAATGGCAGTAAAATCCAGTGAGTCATTTTTCAAATGCTTTCCAAAATATTCCTTCTCTGAAACTGTTGGCTTTTTTCATAGTATCAACTCTCTTCAAAGGTGTCTTGAATGAATTAAAAAATGTCCCTTCCCAAGCGATAGAAGAATGGACATTTTTTTCTTTCAAGACACAGCTAATAATCAGACTGTTCTTTCTGGTCTTTGCTGTTACTCTGCTCTCAGAGAGCTTAAATTAGAACAACCCACCCTGCACCACATTGGAAGAAATCTCCATGACCAGGTCTATACTTTTGTAAATTTCATTTACATTGTGCAGTGTTGAGATCACATTAACACTGTCAATATTGTTGTTGTAAGATTTACAACCCAAATAAATATCAGTTTGGAAGTTCTGAAAGGATGAACACTTTAGTGAATACTTTGAAGAGGGGAAACATCTTTTTCCTGATTACTCATTCCTTGTTTTAGAGTACACAGTCCCTTGGGATGCAGTGGTGTGTGAGTCAATAGTGAGGAGCAGAAAAGGACCTTTGCGATTGTCAAACCCAGGAAAAGTTGATTGTGGTTTCAGTGTATTTCCCTGTCATTTAGCAGAAAACAAGGTTTAAAGTTTTAAAAAATCCAAGTGACCTCCATTTACCCAGCAGGTCTCTATTGTAACTAGTCAAGTCGTGCAGTATGCCTCTGAGTCTTTTGGCAAAAATAGAATATTTAAACTGATTGCCATTAAAAAAAAAAAAATTATAATAGCAGATTTTCTGGAAACACCTAATTTCCAGTTTTAATTGCCTTTAAGGGGAGATATCTTCACTCTGAAATGAAATTACTGCAGAATCCAGATTTTTGTACAAATTACATACTCTAAACTGAATGTTTTTACTAAATTTGTGGTTATTCATTACTCTTATTGTTTGCCTCCTTCTCCTATTTCCTATCCCAAGAGAGCAATGCAAGCAAGGGAGGCATTCCAAGTGTGATACGTCACAGTTGAGCACTTCTTTTGATTTCGTGGATGCTCTCGTTTCCACTACTTTAATTATAGGAATTATCTCACAGACTGAATAAACTTAAAAATGAAACCATTGTATTTCAGAAAGCTAAAATACTGTTGTCACATCTGTGCCATTGATGTGGTATTGATTGTTTAGTGAGTCTGTCCAGTGCTATGCGAAGGCTGTAGATACTGTACAGTCAATAATACAGTTCCCCCAAGGAATGTGCAGTTAAATAGTGCATTTTGGAAGCAAGCTGTATGAAAAGTTGATGTAAAGGACTGCGTTGTATCTTGAAACTGAATGATGGGTGAGAATAATTTGGTAAATAGAGAAATGGAGATAATTCCTGCAGTAAGGTACGAAAATTTAATGATAGAAGAGTGAAGATGAGTGAGAGGGAGAAGGACAAGGAACCAAAGGTAAGGTAAATGTGAAAAGAAGGCTTCGCAACACTTTGGCTGTGTGAAAAAATGGGAGGCAACAGGGAATATTTTAGCAGCAGGAACCAGAAGTGAAAGCAGGGAACAAGGTAACAAGATGTCTGTCTCTAACCAAAGAAGAGAAGATGACCAGAACATGGAAAAAATCTGTGAGGCTGAAAATGAAAGTGTTTTGGTGAGTTCATGAAGGCAAAGTTGACAGAAAGTGGTAGGTAGCTACAGCAGGAAGAGCAGAGTCACTCATGCCACCACTGCCCTGGCTGGGTGAGAGGCAGGGAAATGGATTTCCGAGGGCTAAATTTCCTAGGGCTAGAGAGCTAAAATACCCCAGGAAACTAGTCAGAATAGTTATCCAAGATAAGAAGTCAAACAGGGGTTGCGCGATGATGAGGATGTCCTTATCCTACATACAGCATCTAAAAAGTAGAGAACAGATGAAGGTGAAATGAAAATAGGAAGGTGCAAGTTTTTTAATAATTGATTTACATTGTTTTGTGACAAGAAGTAAGCTTGGAAAGAGCCCAATATACTTTGCCCTGTGCTGTCTTTGAAAGCAAACAAGTAGTTGTGATAATTTGATTCTGATGCTAAATTAATGTCTTCCTCCAGACCCTTCTGTGGATCTTATAGCATGCAATTACTTATCACCAAGAAGAAGCATTTGATATAGAACTTGAAATACCACAGGATGATGAAACTGACAGTAACATATAGAAAACAAAGGAATGTTTATTTGTTGGCGTACAGCATATGCCACAGAATAGAACATGTTTAGGGTTTAAAGTATATTTTAATGGCAACTGTTCTGAAAAACGTCTTTACTTCTTACAACTTTATGATTCTGTTCTGTTCCACTAAGCATGGCCACTATTTTGCCTTATTTTGAGAAGGGGAAAAATGAAACTTTGACCAGGTTTACATGAAAAAATGGATGCCAGCTAAGAGATGTGGAAGAATATATTAATATGGGAATCTATATGCTGCATTTGTATATACTTGTCACTATCCATCTGGCCTTGGAAAGTAAGGAAGTCCATTGCTTAGCACATAGTTCCTTGTCGGTTAATTTCATTGGGAAATATTTCCTGTTAAGTATCATGTGTGCCATGATTCTATGAGCTGATTCATGTGATCTATTGATTTTAACAGATCTCCATGCAAGCATGGAATGGAGATCAGCTCCTTGCATTCATTTTAACAGACTGCATCAGATAGAAGTGGCTCAGAATTGGTTTCTGGTGTGAGTCAGCAGTTATGCCTTCCACAGGTTATTATCTCAGCCACATAACAGCCAGTGTAGAAGATACTTTACTATGACACATGCTTGTTGTGGAATGTAGGTAATAATTCCTGTTAGAAGATTTCCTAACTTTCTGAATAAGGAAAAAAAAAAAGGGAAAACATAGATCACTTACAATTCAATTTCATGCGAGGACTCTTGTGTATACATAGTTTTGAAAACTGACAGCTCAACAGTTGAATTTTCAACAAATTTAGGAGATCATTATATACATCAAGCAGGAGCGAATGGCACACGTTATTTTATTGAATTCCTGTATATCCTGGACATCAGGTAAGAGTGGAGGACTCAAGTGGTTTCTTCTTCTGTTAAGCAACAAATGACAGTATATAAACACCTAAGGATGTTGTGATTTGTAGTACAATGTGGGGTTTGATACTTGCACAGTTCGAGTTAAAGGAAAGCGGGAGGAGTTTTATTAGTACTATCTGGACAAGATGTATGGTTTACACATATAGTGAATGTAATATTCAGAGTGATCACAGTGGATTATAACATTTCAGTAAGCTAATGGATTTTTTCTGTGAAACTTTGCTCCATAAAAATGATGCTGAACTAGTGATATCTGCTAATGCACAACTATGCAGGGTTTTAACACTTAGGTTTTTTAACACCTGTATAATTTTACATGCTAAGCAGTACCGTGTTCTCTGATTTGTAATCATGGACTTGGCCACTGATAAAACACCCTCTGGATGGCTGGGCTGCTCGCGAGGGTCACACAAGGATAAAGAATATCCCTGCGTGATTGTAACAAGAACTCTGAAACTAGGCAAGGACACAACATTTCAGAGAACTGAAAGTGTAGTTTCTTATTTATGAGAGACATGATGGAGCCTGATCCATTTAAGGAAGGGATTACAGTGCTTGTGAGGATGGAGAGCCTGAAGCCAGAAGGTTCCTCCAAGTTCAATTTTCTGGGCTTACAAGCAAAAATTGGATGATATACTGAATGTGTATGTACAATTATTAGAAAAGCACAGAATAGTGATGGTTGGTGACAACCTCTGTAGATTGTCCAGTCCAATCCTGCAGCTCAAAGCAGAGTCTTCTGGAGCATATTTGCTCATGACCATCTCCAGTTGGGTTTTGAGTATCTCCAAAGATGAAGAATCCACAACCTGGCTGAGCCACTGGTTCAAGTGTTCAACAGTCATCACAGTAAAAAAAAAGTTGTTCTTATGTTTAAATGCATAAATAAATTAGATTTCATAAAGATAAATTTAACTAGTATATTTTTAATGAGATTTTCAAAATACTTGCTAGAAATGTGTTAATATCTTGAACATGATGATCTGAAAACTGAAATGTATCATGACATAATGACTCTCAAGATCATGGAAGGTTGTATATTCAGGGATGAAAATCCATATCCCAACTCTCAGGCCCTTGCTTCAGCAATGGTTTGGATTATCTGTGTCATTGTTTCTGATTATATTCTGTAAGGAGAGACTTCTTTTTGAAATTCTAGGATTCTCAGGCCTTGGGAAATTATGTTAGATTTCACTTAGGAAAATGCATACATACTGTATTTGAGTATCATAACAGCTCAGAATATTGTTATGAACTACTAAACCATCAGCTGCTCTTTGCCTGGAAATTTAAAATGAAGAGCTTTTAGATCTTGACAAAATGAGAAAAGTCTTTTGTAGTCTAAGGAGAAGCAGCATTAATTTTGTCTGGTGGGCATTCAGAAATTTTTCCTATGCTTTGTTAGCTAGAGTTACTAATAGCACATTCAAAAAAAATATTTACAAGGGGTTTGTTTAGGAGCATAGAAATTAAATTGTAAAGGAATATTTTTCTTTTTAAAAACAAATTTGCTAAGTTGTTTTTATGTTTTAAAATATGGTGCCTTATCCTACAGTATTATTGATGTATCATCCACATTAATTATTTGCTATTAGAGATACCTTTCAATACAAGCTAGTTAACTCTCCATTTACATACAAGGGGTGTTGCTGGGCTTGGTAGTGTCTGTAAGAAGAGAATTATACCCACTGTGAATGAATATACAACAGGCTCTACATTACAGTACATACTTAACTATGCTAATCCTTAGGACTACTTTTTAGAGTAAGGGCTATAAACTAGGCCTTGTGGGAACTGGTATTTGCATTGCATTTGTTTGTGGGAAAAGCTTCAAAAAGTACACCTGTGCAGTTTTTGACAGAGAACCTGCAAAATGGTAACATTTTGCTCTTAGAAATATTTCTATTTTTTAGAATTATTTTTATTTTTAGACATTAAACATTTGCAACTTTAGAATTGTTGAGAATTTAGCTCTATTTAGGTTTTTGCAACAGAGATTTTTAAAATCCTTTTGCAATATAGATTTGCAAACAACGAACCATTTAACTTTTCTGTAGTGTCTCTAACAGAGTGTATCAGTATAGAGGAGGTGGCAGCCAGCCCACTTGTGGTAGGCATGGACTGGTCCACAGTCTCCATAACTGGGAGTGTGAATCAAGAGTATTACAACTACAAGGGACCAGAACTGTCTGTTCAGTCCAGATAAGAGAAGCCCAAGGGGGATTGTAAGTGGTCCTAAGAGATGGTGAGCATGCCAGAATTTTCTGAGGTGCACAGCAAAAGGATGAGGGACAGTGGTCACAAGTTGCAAGGAGGGAAGGTCTGACTGGACAGAAGGAAAAAAACAGTTCATAAAGAGAGTGGTTAAGTGCTGGATCAGATGTATAGAGAGATTCTGGAATCTCCATCTTTGGAGCTTTTCAAGAATCAACAGGGCAAGGCCCTGGGCTGCCTTATCTAACTTTGAAATGAGCCTTTCTTTGAAAAAGTGATTGGACGGGATGACCTCCAGATGTCCTTTTTTACTTTCTATTCTGTGATTCCATGAAACCAGAGGGAAAGAACTGAGATTTTTTGTTTGATCTGTAACTGCAGTTCTAAGGATTTTACTCCTTGAAATTGCAACTGTTAACATCATGTCAGTACATAGTTGTAAGAAATAAAAGTGTTCAAATTACCTTGTGTGGGTGGAGGTAATCCATGCAGCCTTGAACTGCAAATAGTAATTAAAAAGGGTGGTAGCAGAATGTATCCTGTGCTGGAGCTGCTGCTATCTGCATTGCTGTATTCTCCCTGTTCACTGCCGTGTGTAAGGTACCAGTGCAGCTTCAGCTGAGGGAATGCAGGAAGCAAGGAAACTTACGAGACAATCGTGAACTGTGGTTGTGAGCCTGTGTTTGTGATACTGCTGTACTACTCCTATGTGATTTTCAGCTACTAAAACACCTGCAGTTGGACATTAATCATTGCTAAGAGGACAGAGTGTTTCTGCATCTTTGTGTTCATTCATGTGCCTTTATATTTAGGTTTCAAGCTATTTTAAAATATGACTCTTGCACCTTCTCATAATGTTAACAAAGCAAGTCTGTTACAGGGCAATATAACCCAAGGACGTGATCATTTGATGGCTACTTGGTGATGCGTACATGCCAACATTTGACATTCAGAGAGTGGAAGAGTTGGCTAGTGTGTGTAGACAGTCCTTCTGCCTTGGCAGTCTTGCTGCTGTTTGGTTGACAGCAGCTGCAGTCTGAACAAGAGTTCATTACTCCATAGGCCTATTACAAGGGATAGTTTCCTTGGGTCCTTAGAGCAGCACAGCCGGTGCTGTCTCTTCATGCACTTACCGTCTGCCCAAAACCACCTCCTGTCCTGTCCACAAGTATCACCCCTTGCTGCCCTGTCTGTAAATCCTGTAAATCCACAGTATGCTGACCCAGCCATTGTGTCTCACTGTGGCCAGCAGTGTGTGTGTGTGTGGTGCTGGCTGCTGGGATGTGCTTCTCAGAGGTTATGGACAATCTGGGCCATGGGTTCTGGTTAACTCGTGTGATTTCTTCATAGTTCTGCTATCACATAGCGGTGACGGCAGTTGAGACAGAGCTGCCCTTGCCTCCTTCTGATGCAGCCAGTCATGCTCAGTAGCTGCCTCCTTCCTGACTATCTGTGCAAGCAATCGAAAGTCTGAAAAAGTAGTTAACATAGAGGAAGGCTCATAAAAAAGGTAATCTGCTTGCAACTAGAAAAGGAAAATATGCCTGTGAAATATGTTTGGAGTCTTGAGGTTCGGGTCTAAATGACCTGTTACCTATGTCACAAAACCAGCCACCTTTTCTGACAGTCTCAAAAGACTAATACTGGTGGATATAAAACTAGTTCTTCTCATCTTAAGTGGTGGTCTGCTTAGCCCAAAGGTTATGTAGATCAGCTGTCTATCCTTGAGAAATCAATTAATATACCTCAGTCCTTATGGCTGTTACTTGTCACCTTTCTTGAATAGTAAAATTCCTTACAGGGCAAACCTTGCCCCTTCTTTCACAGGATTATTAGGGTAGAAATAACCCAGTTCATGAGCTGGCTTTAACAGAATGCTTAGAACATGCTACTGAGTTTAACTGTGTTGGAAAGTGGCACCCTTATTTCCACTTGACAGTTAGAAAACTTATTTCTACAAAAACATAGTGAGGAAGATTAATTTCAAATGTAGTAAATCTATTGAGCCATCTCACTTCAGGAAGTCCAGAAAAAAATAACATTATATGAGTGAAGGCAGACATGGAGGAAATTTCATGTATGGACAGAGACTATGTAAAGTTACAAAAACAAGCTGTATTTCTTGTCAGATGAGAGATGCTACAGATATCAGGAACCACTGAGTAGTCACTCTTGGGACCTGAAGCAAAATTGAACAGTAACAGATAAAACTTATATGGAGGACTTGAAATCAAATTACTAATATACATCACCAAATGCTCCTTTCACCTGTGATTGGTCTTGGAAGCTGTGCAACACCTGGAAGCCTCAAAGGCTCATGTTAGATATTTTCAGTTCTCTTTTCTGTACTAGTAACTCTTTTTCTATTTTTTTTTTTTTTTTTAATTAAGAGTTAGTTCATTGCTGCAGATTTCAGAACTACCCAAAGAAGGAAGAAAACTGAGTATACATTGAAGTATACGTTTCTCACTATATGAGAAAGAGGTTGGGTGCCTTTCTGATCTATCATCCTGAATTCCTTTAGAGTTTCAGGGTAGCATTTATAGGGAAAAAAGTATGTTTATTGTATTCATCATGAAGTCCATGGAATTAAAAGGCTTGGCTTGTTGAGTATAGGAAGAGAAAAAGTCAGAGAGAATATGAATACATGAGGGAATAAATACAAGACATGGAAAAGAGCAATTTAAGCTAAAGGACAGTATTTGCTTATGAAAAAAATGAGTCTCAACTGGCTGTGAATATATTCTAGCTAGAAATGAGAAGAAGGTTTTTTAATTATATGAGGTTCTGGTACAGCCTACAAATGAGGTAGTGGGTTCAGAAAAAGAACAGCTGCTTTTAAGGTGGAGCTCAATACTTTTATGTGAAGGATTATATGACATGGTGCCTACAGACTGCATCTGATGCCACAGGAGCTCCCTTCCAGTCCCATGTTCCTGAGCAATTCAAGTAAAAGAAGAAAATGCCAATTTGCAACAATTTGTAACTCGGCTCAGCCTGAGTACAATTCAATGGGATAAAGAAAAGGCACTTTTTAAGCTTAAGTGAATTCTGCCTTTTGCATTTCAAAGGCTTGTGGCAACCATGGTAGCTTGTCAAAATAGTCAAAAGGATTTTTTAAAATACAAGTTTTTAGACCTTATAAATCTGAGACCTGCCAACAGCAATAATGTTTAATGACTTTTTAAAACTTTTTGCCTTCTCCTCTTAACCTAGAAGAGGAGGAAGAACAAGATCTATTTTCAGCATGTGTAGAGGGAAGGATTGGTGTAATCCATTTAAGGGAAAATTGTGCTAACATGAATTATCTGTGACCCAGGCCAGGTCTTTGGCACTTTCATGTGCAGTACACAAGCATTGTGGAGACACGTAACTAGACAAGAAGTTTTAAGAAATGATCTTCATTGATTTGTTGGTAAAATGCTTCATATATTTTAAAGAAAAAATTTGTAAAGTTTACTAGGTCGTGACCATTGGTCCAGTAACTAAATTCTCCATGCCCATTGTGCAGACTTCCTTTATTGACACATCTGGGTTGTTACTGGTTGGAAGTGCTGTGGATCTCTATAGTGAGGCTGCAAAAACTGGGAGACGATATGTATTAAGCCATTTTCTTGCTTGCAGTATTTTCTTCCAGTATTTTAGATTTCCTTGTGCACTAGGCTCACTAGAAACTCTTACTTTAGCCTAGATTAATCCCTACAAGCAGAATACAAATTACTTTATACTAGTGGATTAAGAGTCAGTTAATGAGGGCAGTTGGTATTGCCTCTTGAGTTTGGCTGAGTTGCTTATGAATCAAAAGCCTCTCCAAGATTGCAGTTCTTACCTGCAATCTTGGCAGCAAAACCTACCTGAGAAATAACTAATCAGTGCATTTTCTTCCTCGCCTAATTGCATTTCTCATGATTCAGCTAAACCCACCCTGGGATGTTAGCAGCTATTTCTGGGTCCCTTTAGGGAGGTGGGGAGTGCAAGAAGCTTGCAGCATTGCTCTGCTACTGCTAGTAAATTTGTCAGTGTCAATGGTTTCCAGACTCTTAGCCTGAACATTAGAACTAGTAGTTGGAAGTAGGATGTTTTTCATAAAAACTTTTTTTTTTTTTCTGGAAAGAAAATGACTTTTCAATTAAATAACACTTTTGGGATGGAAGAAGAGCTTTTGTTAGTACACTTATTTCTTAAAATTTGAAAACATACAAATGTTCTCAATTCTGATAATCAAAAACATGTTTTATACAGTGCCCCTTCCGGAATTTAATAAAATATTTTACTCCCTGATTAAAACTTTCCATGAAAGAAAAAATATGACCTCCCAGCTGCCTCTGCTCTATACCGTTTGGGTTTTCACAGGTGGAGTTTGTCTGGGAGAATTTTGAATCCTTTACAGCTACAAAAAAATAGGGTAAGAAGTACCAGTAATATTTGCAGAGTGTCTGTCCTGGCTTATTGTTAGCCAACACTTACTAAGTCCCATTTCAAAAAAAGCAATAGAAATTTGGTGTTTCTGTTGTTCTGTAGTGCAGTGTAGTACTGGCATTTTCTATAGTGAAAAGGTTATCTTTTTTTTTGTGTGTGTTACATTTCTATGTGAAGAATATTCCAATTTTTGTCTAAAATGTGCTGCAAGGACTCTGGCTTGTGTTTCAACATCCATTACTAAGTATTCAAATTCTCCAAAGTGCAGAAGGATGCTTTATGCTGCTAATGACTGACTGACCTTTATATTAACACCACTTCGAAGACAGTTTAGTGGCTTACCTCTTTAGCAAAATTAATGAATTCAGGGGTTCCATTAATAAGCATCTTGATTCATAGTTCTGCTTTAAAATGTAATGACATGTTATTCATAATGTTGCTTGTTCCCCATTGTGTTCTGTCTCTTCATTCAAAGCTGGCCTGTGATGTATTTGCATTTCCATTCTTGCTTTTATCCCTAAAGCCACATCTTGAAATCAGTGGGGCTGCATCATTGCAACAGCAAAGTATTTGGCTCTGCATTGTCTGAGTGTCTCGTCTCTCCACACATTGTTCTTACTGTAACTGGAAAACATATGTCCTATTACTTCTGCTCTGGAAATAGAAAGTAAGGTGTAGAGAGTCAGTTGCAGTTGTTGGGGCAGGGAGGCCTCTGGAATAAATGCTGGAACCTGAAGAGCAGCTCTCCACATGGCTTGCTCCAGCTTTCCAAATGGTGGCAGATTTCTGACACCAAATAGTGGTAGACATTGATTGTTTTCTAATGTGAACCTCAACACCGTTCTTTCTAAAATAGTGAGATTTATCTCACTTTATCTCACTATTTCTGTTTTAGAAGACTTTAGATGTTGTTTGAGAATATCCTGAATATTTTTCCTTTTTTTTTTTTTTTTCATGTTAGCATGGAGCTTTCGGGCAGGCAATGGGAATTAGTTATGCACTTAAATATTATAATTATTTTTATGTGAGTAATCCTGGGGTAGCAAATGTACATTCAGCTGCGGGTACTTAACCAAAACAATTTCTGTCTGACCATTCTTTCATGCAACTAAAATGAAACAGTCGTGAGTCAGCAGTGCATCCTGCATGACTCAGCAGCTTACCTGATTTGGGATGTGCTAGCATAAATGGTGCAATGAAAGAAAAAAAGCAGCAGAAAGGACAGCATATGTCTTCATTATTAGCACCCGTTTCCTCAGCGCAGGCAAAACATCATCCCTAGGTTGGTACTTCCGCATTCACCAAATGCCAAGAGGAATCAGTTACTTGGATGCCTCCAGCTCTGATCTCACTCCAGGGAGTCTTGGATTGCAATCTGCCATGTTGTATCTCTAGTGGTGCTTCCTGCTGCACTGATTTCTGCCCAGCAGCTCAACCCAGTTCTCACACACCATTTCTCACAAACAAGTATCAGTCATGTATTTGTGAGCATTATTGTGCATTTGTCTGCACGGGACAGGAACTTGTGCACCCAAATGGACCTAATGCCTGTCAGTTCAATCACTTGTATGTGCAGGTTCCAGCACTCCTGGCTTGAAGTGGTTTGGCTCTGAGATGTGTGTATACTTGAATGTGGTGTGTACAGTCCAAGTATGGCAAAGTTTACAATTATATTAATGACTAATTTAATGTATTTTAATGTTTGGCTACAACAGAGACTAATTTATTTCAGATGTATCCTAGTATTTTCTATTTAGGGTTTACTTCTCATTACACAGGTTACCCCAATGGTTCTGATCCATGATGCCTCTCTTTCCTTCTGCACTTCCTGCGATTACAGTATTGGCATCCAACATCTCAGACACTTGCTTTAGAAGCTGTGACAGTGTCACAAGAAAGGCCAGCTGCATTCATCTGTTATGAAACAGTGTTTTTGTTTAAGTCCACGCCTTTTCATTTTAAAGGTCACATGATGACAGCAAAGATCAATAAATGGTTAATGTGTTCTATTGCCACGGTGAGGAAAGAGCAGGTTAAGAGCTGCTATAAAAGCAGTTGTACTTTTCCAATGGTTGATGCTTTGCATTTTGACTTGGGGTGTTATTTAAGCAATTGTCATATTCCCATGACTCCCATCATAAATGAGTTGTGAAATTCAACAATGTATCCTGGCCAGGTAAATAAATAGAGATGAAATATCACAATGGATTTCACATTTTGTATCCTATGTGTTTTATCTCAGATAAATAGACTCAATAAATGTTACAGTATGTGCATTTGTGCCACAAGTACTACATTTGATTCCTAATGGGTCATAAAGTGCCTTTTGCAAACCTTCAAAGAAATGTCTTTCTCTTCTATGGAAGATGTATTTCAGTACTAAACTTACTTTATACTATTTTGCCCTATTGATCTTATTTCTTTCTTAAAATTTTAAACTATGTAGATGGTAAAATTTATGTTTTACGTTTCATCTGCCTGTTGGTTACAAAGATCTTAATTCCACTGAAGTAGTACAAACTCTGGTCTTTGCATCTTGTTCCTTAGAATGTGTTCAATAAGATATTGACAGAAGCATAAAAATATCATGCCCTATTGTAAGCTATGTGAATTTTATTATTTGAATGTATAAAACAAAAGTAATTTGCAGTATTCCGTCAGAGTAAGTCTAAGTTGTTACCTGTATGATATAGGATGGATCCTCCATTGTGTTTAGCACAGTCTGACCTTAAGTGATGTTAATGATGGTACAAACTGAGATAGTGATGCTGAAAGAGAGGATAGATGCAGCATCAGCTGTAGTCTTGTGACTTTTGATGACTTTGAGGAGAACTCAATTAAAATTTTGTGTTACTAAGAGAGTAATCTTTACCTAAAGTAGGTTTAGATCAATTATCTGACTATAGTTACAATTTAATGCATTAATGCTCAAGTCAGAATGGGAAGTTACAGAAAAGATGAAAATCTAACTTTGTGAAGTAATACTCCATATCTGATAACTCTAAAACAAGCTTGTTTCTTCTAACACCAGAGTTTTATAGATGTGGCTCAGGAAAAGAGAAGAGTTATTTATTCTCAGTAGAATATGGCACATATATCCAAATGTAGAGTTCCATCTAGAGAATAGAGTTAGTTCTACATTTGTTTTAGTATTTAGATGATGCAGTCCCAGATGATTCCATTTATGTTTAATGGGAAGTTCTTGTACGTTGCAGAAACAAGGCTAATATATAATTTCTCTTACTTGTTCCACACAGGCTAGTACAAGAATAACTAGTTAATGGTTGCAAGATGTCAGTAAATCTTGGCTGCAGAATATTTAAATTTTAGAATCTAAGTTAATTAAGATTAATCATATTTATGTTACTAGATATTTGTTACTGAGGATTATGTGTGCATTGTGGCTGTGGTCTTTCAGTTGTTTCTGATCATTATAAATCCTTGAGCTAAAGAAATCACTTGGCTAAAATGTGAAGCTGCAGCTGAAGTCTTCAGCTGCACTCCACCTAGAATGCCAGGAAAGCTCAAGGACGTTTTCCTTAACTTGAATTAGTTTGTAGAAAGTTAATTAATGTTCAGGGTTGGTTGTCACTGAGGGAGAATATAAAACATGTTGTGGTACTTGGCTAAATATTTGTGAAAACAAGTGAAAGCCAGTCAGCATTGCCGTGGCTGTCCCCTTAGACCAGGTGTTAGCTCACGGACCCATTAGGAGCCCATCCACATCCAGCAAAGTCCTTGAAAGACTTCCCAACAAATGAGATGGGTTAGAGCCAGATCCTTTGGCTGAAATGTTTAAGTGTATTCTTCAAGCAGGAAATTTCGATAAGTGACAGGAGAATTACATAGAGAAAAGGCAGAGGAATATACTTGGGCAAATAAATGTGTTCACCTTCAAATTAAAATTTTTGATCAGAAACCCAAAGTCTAAATGAGCTAATTGTCCTTTTAAATCAGCTAAGGTATCCAAAAGACTCTCAAGCATAATCTGTTGGGCAGTAAAGTGAAAACAGTAAAAATGATCCATAACCAAACACTGATAACTGAGCCTACCTTGAACCTGTTCACCCATTTTCTGTCCCCCAGGAGCTCCCAAAGAGAGATTTACAAGGGAGCTGCCATTGCTCTTGCTCCTTAGGTACAATGGTGATTTGCTGGACTGGCTGTTGCTACATGTGGTAAGTTCCACCACACAAGAATAATTTATTTAGAGCCTGTCAAAAGTTCATCACATTAATGAGAGAGAGAATCCTGCAATAACAGTAATTAAAGTCTTAAGTGTTACACACTATTTTATGTTTCACATACATATTCTAGAAATAATTTATGTGTAAAAAAAGTGTCTCAAACTGAATCCCCTCAGGCCAGTGCCATATGTCCTTTAGTGAGGTTAAGACTTGGTAATAGAGTGTAATTAAAATCACAATTAAAATATGAATTGTATGGAGACTCGTGTCCTCTCCACAGGTAGATAATGTAGTAACCATTGATTTGTGAAAGGAACAGTAAATTGATCCTCAAAGACATGCATGTTTTTTCAAAGGTGGAAGTAACAATATTTTTTTCCTATTTGAAATTAACTTCGTTGACTTATGAAGTGTTGGAGAGACTCTATTGCTTTTCCTTCAGAAAACAAACAAGTCTCTCACCTTAGTCTACGTCTCTGCATGCGCTGCTCCACAAAACATCTTGTACATGTGTGTCCAAATGGATGCTGTGCCTGGGGAGGAGAAAAGGTTTTACACAAAGCTGTTTGTGAGGAGGCATAAGCCATCTGAATGGAGAGGCAGACCTTTCATCACAGCAGCAATCCACATGCTTTTATGTTCTTAACAAGTTCTGAAAAACTCAGTGACTCAAAATCTTTTGTGTGGAATACTCTGACTAATAGAGTTTATGAGATGTATAATGTCCCAAGCTCTGTACTTCCTAACTACTAGATTGACTTTTGCAGCTTAAATGAAATCTGACACGCTGGGTCTTCTGACATATCAGCAGCTAAACATCTCCATAGGGCTGAGACCAGTTGGTTTCCGAACTCTGCCCTATGTTTGTATAGCTTAAATGTGCAATGAACAGGGGGGTCAGGCAATAGAAGTGTTGAGAAGCAAGTTGAGAAGCTTTTTCAGTTTGGTTAATTTGATTGTACTTTCTTTTTCTGTTTTGATAGGCAAGATACAAGCAGTTGTCTTGAATTTTCTGTGCTGATAGACAAGCAATTTATTGGTATTTCCTGTATTAGTAAGGGCCTTTATGTGAGGTAATAGAACAATCACTGCTTTAGTGCAGTAAACATTTGTCACATCTCCTTAAAAGATTTAGCAAATGTCATTTCTATGTAAGTCACTAATTGCTTTTTCCAAGAGCTGCGTTTCTCTGGGCTTGCCTTCCCTTTTCAGTACAGACAGTTCTGAGAGTTTTGAAGTTTTTCCTCATGAAATTGTTAATAGTTCTATCCAAAGTTGATGGAAAGCCTCTCTCTTACTTGTTGCTCTGGCTAATAGTTTCAAACTGCATATATTGCATTTGAGACAGATGCGAATGGAGAAATTTCAAAAGTGTCATATTCCATTACAGTGTGAAATTCCATGAAATCTAAAGCACATTGAAAAATTGCATTGTCTTCCCCATCATTTAGTTTCAAGAAAGAAAGAGCTCACAAAAATGTCAAAACTCAGTAAACTCCGTATTAAATATAATGAGCTTTTGGCTTTAATACTGCCAGAATCACTGGCAGATGGAAGTGCTTAAAATCTTCATAGAATTTTTCTTCTATTTCCTAGCTTGATTTTTTTCAAGAATGGTTAATACACCTGGACAGTTTTTTTGTTAATTCAGTGCAGTCATAAAGATATTCACTGTATTTAGCTCTCTAATGTACTTCAGACATCAATCATAAACCTTTTCAGGCTTCAGTCTGCTGGGCTGAACCTAAGTTCATTTAGTTTTCTTGTAGAAGATAAGCTCTGCCTTTCCCATTCATCTTAGTAATGATTTTCTGTGCTTGATCAAATTTGTGTTCATTTTTCTTGAAGGGGTGTTGTTGAGGCTGTGTGTAACACTGGGACAGGAGTGATTCCAGAGTCTTGTACAGTGGCAAAATAGAAATATTTCACCTGCTGTCCCCTAAGCTTGAATCACAGACTCACTGAATTGTTGAAATTGGAAGAGACATCTGGAGAAATTATACTCCATGTCCCCCTGGGCTCAAAGCAGGGTCAGAATATCAGGCAGCTGAATATCAATCAGGTCAGTATGTCAGCTTAATACTCAGTAGTGGTCCAAAAAGCCCCAGAAAATTGGATAAAAATCAGGAAAAAACCTCCACAAACCAGAAAGCATTATCATGTCACTGCATGTTGTGCATTTTAACCCATAACACTGTATGTAAAGTTTTGATTCTATGCCTCAAATGAAATACAGTGGAACTCCAGAAGGTGGAAAATCAAGGAAACAGCGTTACAAATCAAAGGAATTAAATTACTTCCTCTTGGATAATGAGTGAAGAGCAGGGCTTTTTAACCTGTAAATGAAGAATATGATAGAAATCCATAAAATGGCATGGGGAAAAGAAGGAGGAAATTGCTCACTGCCTCTTCCAAAAAAGATCCAGGGCATGAAATGAAAGTCATAGCAGGCAAGTTTAGAAAAGCACAAAAAGATGCTCCTTTAAAGCAATGGGATTCAGCTGTGGAAATTGCTACCATGGGATGCTGTGGATAACAAAACAATTAATAAGTTCAAAAAGCAACTGGAAAAATTTGTGAAAGAAAAACCAATTAACAGCTCTTTAATAAGAGAGGCAAGCTCTGGCTTAGGAATCTGAAAGAGAATTCTGGGGAAATATCATTCCCTGATGGTGCATATCTTTTACAAGCTTTTGTTTTTAATTTAGAATTACGTTAAATTTCAAAATTTTGAAATCCTGTGTAAATATTTTTTCTCCTTAGAGCGCTAATTTCTAGACACTAGTCACAGTGACAAGTTCTATTGAGGAATACCATTTTTATGTATTGCAAGAGTATAATAGGTCTGCTACTTGTTCTTTTTCACTATTATTTAATTGAGTTAATAAGGGTACTTCTAATTTGCATGAGATTAAAAGAAAGAGACCACTGTTATCTCTTAAGAGCGTGAAATTATAAGACGTCAGTAGGCACAAGAAATGCGTATTTCCACTAAAAGATACGTTTTCTGAGATGCTTCTATTTGCTTATATCCATAAGAAAGGGGAAAAGTGTACGTGCTGGCAGTGTTCTGAGTTAGTCTGAAAAACTTGAAAAGAAGCTAATTAAGTTAATGGCTGAGGGCTGAGTTGTCCTTCACTTTTGTATGTCTTCCTGGAGGTTACAAAAGCTAAATATTGTAATATTTAATGACTACCCAAAGTCAGACTTGCCCAGAGTGAGGACTGACCATTTTTATGAGTTGTGCAGGTGCTCAGATGTACCTTTGGTCACCCAGGCTTTTGAAGGAAGAGTTCCCCTTGGAGCACTCTCTGGGACACGACAGCAGCGCTGTCACATTGCACAAGCTCCTGATCATTGTCCTTTTCCTACTAGTAACTTGAGATCTAACTTCACAGAAATTATATTTTCAACAACAGTTTATACCTTATACTTTTGTACTCTTGATAGTCTTGTGGGAGAGAACAGCATTTTTTTACTAAAACCAATATATTACAATCTGGTCCAGCTGGATTTAGAATTATCAAGCTAAGTAAATACCTACTTCTGTTTAAAGACAGCTATTCTGAAAGTTTGCCTTTAAAGGTGATAGGAATAATTTTTTTAAATTTTATTTTGTAAAAAGAAAAAAAAACCAACACAACTGAAAGCCCAAAAGTGTCAGTGGAAAGTTTTTGTTTTAAAACCTCAAGTTTTGAATTTGGAAATGCTTCCAGGGTACCATATTTCTGCTAATGTCTTCTGAGAGTTGCACTTCAGTTTTCCTCTGATGGAAGTTCCACACTCTCTGACTACAGCTGCAATCCTGTATCATAACAAAACCTTAAAGCCCTCTGTGTATTTCTCAGTGATAAGTTTTGTGGTGGTTTTTTTTCATTTGTTTTGGGTTTTGTTTGTTTGTTTTAAATGAATCAGCATTCTTCCAAGGGAAGTCAGTTACCTGATGGAAAACATTTTTTAAAAAAACCTGGTTGCAGCCATCCACTTTAAGGAAGGAGAGAAGAACAAAATCTTTTGCTTCCATTCTAGACATTTTAATGTCACCCTTTGACTTAGGCAGATAAATTCTTACCAACTTAATCTGTGCTTCTTTGGGTGCAGTGTTTCCTGTAACTTCCTGGATCAGACCACTGTAGTATTACATCTCACAATGAGCAGGAGTCTGTTCCTTAACTCCTATTTTCACTGTTTTCTATTAACCTGCATCATCAATGGAAATTGTCCGGAGCCAGTCCAGCAGCTTCTCCCAAGTCATCTTGCTTGTTTCCTGCCGAGGGTCTTATAATGGCTTTTCACTGTTTGCCTGTTCCAGCAATTATTTCCTGGTTTCTAGCCAAACTGTGATTCACACAGCGTATAAAGGTTTCATTCCACTTCTCTTTTCAGTTTCCAACTTTCTGGTGTTTCCCTGCAATTTCACTTCCAGAAGACATAGTACCTTTTTTACCCCCTTTTAACCTTGTACTTCATTCAATTTACCATCATTTGTCTACTTCTTCACCTCTTCCCTTCATGCTGTTAGAACAGAGCTTTGCTGGAGAGTTTAGAGGCTGCAGCAGCTTGCATTTAATTCTTCTTTGCTCTTGAAGATATTTCACATTTAGCATGGAGTTTTAAATTTCCCATATTCTCTTCTGTATGGAAAAGAGTTTTTTCTTCCAGCAGAAAACATTCTGACAGGGGACTGTCTTTGGGCGCGTGGTCTTAACTGTGCAGAACACAAAGAATAGCTCATCTTTGCAAGATCTCTTTTATGAGGCTTTATACCCAGCTCTGAAAGTTGGAACTGATGTTCACAAGTAACAATATGCATACTTTTACACTGCTTTCTTTAAGAAGCACGACTATGCAACTAGCAGCAAGGTGTTTTCAAGTAAAAACCAATGACTGATGATGCTGTTCTGTTCCGGAGAAAACAATGTTTTCTAGAATTGATAATGGATCACAGAAAATATCTTAATAAACACACCTGCTTTAGTGCAAGGCCAGAGCTTTTAAATGGTAGGACTTTGAATTTCAGAAGTAACATTTCACTGCTAAATAAAATTTTTGCTATGAGCTAATTTTGTCACACTTCCTTGATGAATCAAAAATGCAGTATCAGTCTCACTTCCACAACCTGTGTGAAATACAATATAAGTAGCCTGATTTGAAGTGCTCATTTTTACCAAACCATCTGACATTCCACTGCACAGTCTATGGTGGAATAACTGAACTTGACTCATTCTGAGTCTGTAAAATGTTGAAAGAGATAAGTAGAGAAACAGCATGGAAAGTTTAATCTACAGTCTACATACAGCACTGAGGAGAAAAGACATTTAAATAAATTAGTAAATGAACAGGAACAGTCTTAATACTTGCTGCAATTTTGTATTTCCCCAAACAATTTTTTTTTATTTATTTTTTTTTTACTGTTGAAATTTCACATACAAATGAAAACAGAAGAGGGAGAAGAGAGGGGAAAATTAGAATTTATTTATGAAAATATTTTTGTATTTGTGTATCTTGTGTCCAGGTGTGCACCAATCTGTAGATCAATCACAATAACTGTTTTAGTTGATGTTCTAGACTTCTAGCTGGATTTTTACACTTCTGTAAGCATAAGATTTTTTTAAGAAGTCAGATATATTCTTGGAGACATACATAAAAGATAATTTATTTACTCTTCAGAAGTTTTTGCGTTACAGTTTTTAAAATCCTCTTCAGAGCATTTTAGCATGGAATCCCAAATCAGCCTGCATGAATGACTGTGCATAGTTGTTGCTTGCCTGTTGAACTGGAGTCTGTGCAGTAGTACTGAAAATGCTGCATTCCTTGAACTTTTTTCACCTTCAGTGTAGTCACCCTTTTGTCTAATAAAAACACAATATGCATGTACAAATATATATCCAATTATATATGTTATTGTTCATGACTCTTCTTTCCAGTTTTAAGCAGAATTCATAGCAAAATCCAGATTCCCAGGACCCAGCAGTGACTCAGTGTGTGAATGGGCTTTCCTGCTCTTCTGTGTCATTGGGGGAAATGGAAAGCCAGCATGTTGCTCTGCCCATCACCTGTTCTTGAAACTAGGAATGTTTAAAACTAGAATCTTGTTCTGGAGAGGTACCACATCTCTATGATTTCACAGATATCTGGAGTGATTTCTTTCCCCCACTTCAGAGATTTTGGTAGTGGCATTGGCTTTCAGTGGATTACACTTCGTTGCTGCCCAAGCAAATTTTGAGGGGACAAAGAAGTGTCACAAAAAAGGGAGTCCAGATGACCACTGCCTCTTCTGAGTGAGAAGGTCACAATGTGGAGACTTATTTACCAAAACACACAGAATTGAATCCCCTTCTGGTACTCCAGCATTAATTAAAAAAAATCACAACCCTTTGCTGTTGCATCAGTGCCCCTGCATGTCCCATCTCATGTAATGACTCAACTCAGTTCTCATCATTCTACGGAGGTTGCATCACCAGAGGTGCTAGAATCAGATATTGCAACACGTGGGCTGAACTATGACAGAAATTGGTCCTATTTTACCTATAGAAGCTGGAGAGTCAGTAACAAAACTTGTTAGCACCTCTTGCGCTTTTGAATTACTTATTTCTTTCCAGCAATTTTTTTTTTTTTTTTTTTTTTTCAGATAAATTAGTAGCTAATACAACAACTGATGTAGCTGGAAGATACCCTTTAGGGCCTTGATAAGCAGTAGCAGTTCATCAGCTGGAGCCGATGATCGTGTGAATTCAGTCCCTCACAGGATGACAGCAAACCCTCCACATGAAGGGATCACTTTGAGGGAGGAGCTCTCCTTCCCTTACTGTGAATCCCCTTCCTTTTGTGAACAGGAGTCTGGACTGAAAATACAGTATTAAGTGATTTTTAAACAATGCTTGTCTCTTTGGATTGAAACGAGTTGTAGCAAAACTGACATGCAAATGATGAAAGCCATTGGAATTGTTTTCTTCCAAGGGGGATAAAAGCAATGCACAAGTGCAGCCTGTGAGTTTACTGGCACTAATTACAAGGTAGTGTTATTTTGTGTGTGACAGAAGAATGAAGTCATGCTTTTATCAGTGGCATTTAGATTAGTCATCTTTTTCATGGGAGATACATGAGTGACAAAATGTTGATGTTCCATAAGCTATTACTGTTTTATTATGCCATTGATGTTATTAATATACTGTTGTTATGCTAATGTGCTACTAGGGTTTTTGTCTTAGGTTTGTCCACAAAATGTACACTGAATGGAGAAAATGGATGAAGTCCAAAATTGTTCTGTCCACTTCTGTCTCATGTATGTGAGAAGTTGCTTTTAATATATATTGATTTATATACAAATGTAACAAATTAAGTGAAGTTTTATGGAGTGCTTACTCAGTCAGTGAACTTTTCTTGTGAACTGGAAAGCCAAATCCATGTGGGAATTTCCAGTGACAGAACTTCCTCCAGTTTGCTATTGCTTATTATTTTCCAGTAAATATGCTTATCTTCAGTTGAGTTAGAAATTAATGAAAGAAACAGGGAGTCACTACAAGACTTTCTGTGTATTTCAATGAGCAATTTCTTGAAATCTTTCCTGATTTCCTGACCAGACTTTGCAGGAGAGTTTCTACTGCAGCATGTCCTACAAAACAGTCCTGTTCCATATTCTGGTAGACTTCTGCAGTTGGTCTCATTTTTAGATGACTGATACGGCCTACCTAGGGTGTAGTCAAAGTATTTACATTGCAGACCACTTCTTGTTTTGATTTCTCATCACCTTTGGAAACTGTGGTCCTGATATCTGGAGGAGAGTCCTCTAAATCAGCACTCACTTTCCTCATATTTTCATAGAGATGCTTAATGAAAATGTTGAATACCTATGTTTAGCCTCAAAAACCTGTGAAAAACATGGTAGCATTTCTGTGTTGCTTTTCTGGAGGTAGCTGCCATTCTGTGATCTCTGCAAAGCAAATTACATGTAATACCTGTGAATTGGGTTGTATCTAGTTACTTTGCTGTTAATAGCAGTAATAATGAGTGTATATGACTTTTTTCTTCACTTCTTGAATTAGTGAGTTAGTTAAAAATGTGAATCCTGAGTTGACTTTCATAACATTTTCCTGCCTGTCACAGTATTTCTGTAGCATCTTCCCACCTGCCATTTGAGATTCTTTGGGTCAGTCCCCTTATGATGCTCATATGCCAGGGAAGAGAATCCTCTAAGTGCTCTTGATGCAGGGACAGACCTGTTTAAACAACGGTTAACAACCTGATCAAAGAGATTGGAAAAGACTTGAAATATTTGCATAAAATATACATCCAAAGGGAGCAAGCACAGAGGAAATAAGACTTCTCATCTGCTGCATATTTTTCAAAAGTCTTACAGTCCAAGCCTGGTGAATTCCAATCAGCAGGTACACTTTTCTGGCTCTTTGAGGTGTTGTGGAGTTGCCTTGAATGCAAAGCAATGGTGATAGAATAATGCTGTAATGGAAGATCAAACTCATTCTTTCTGCTACATTAGTCTAATTTTTGTAATGCCCTCCCCTGAGCATATAAGATCCTTGATGCATGGAGCAGTGCTGGCATAAGTTATTAGCTCGCTGCCCCAGTTTGTTTGTTCATCCTGGATAGTCACAGAAAGTGTTTGTTTCAGACTGAAGTCTCTGCTTTCCAATTAGATAACATAAACTATTTTCTATTTGCTTGTTTTTTTTCTGCAAGAAAAAATTAGCTTCTGGAAGAAGCTAAATTATATGGACTCCTAAAATAATCTTTTCAAGAAAAAGTATTTAGGATCCATTGCAAATAGCTAGCTGTCTACAGCAGCATGAAATTGTTGAGGTTGCTTGTTTGTGATAGCAAACCAGTAAGTAAAAGACTTGGAGAATAAGCTTTGTGGTAGATATTTCCAGAACTATGGTGATCAGTATTTACTGCTAAGTCTGGCAATATGTTATAAATAAATGATGACTCAATTTTTCCCTTTAAATTCATTCATCAAAATATCCAAATTAGATTATACTGACTCCAGGCTTTTGCTTTAACAGACTGTGCAAACCCCTCTGGAAAAATGCTATGAAATTTAATAGGAACAAGAATAGCAGGATTCTACAAGAATTTAATAAAGTCCTACAGAAACTTTTAAAAATTACCCCTAGAACTAAGGAGTAAGTGATACCTTAGATAGACTGTTGAAGTAGCTCATAAAATTGTACAGCAGTGATATAACTTTCTATAAAATTATGAAGGATTTTGATGGAAAAAGCTCTGAAAGCATGAAAAGACTATGATTTTTTAATCTCCAAAAGAGTATTTCCATAGAGGAATATTGGAGTCTAATTAAGATGTCAGATCTATAGTGGAAAAAGCCCAGGCAGAATACAGTGTCGTGAAGTCTGCGTCAGTTAGTTTTACATTCCAAGCATTGCCATCTTGTTTAAAATGGGTGCCACACCTTGTGGCCAGCTTGAAACACTGAACTAACTTCTGCCTTCAGCTGAGCCCTTAGAAAAAAATTCTGATGCTTATCACTTCTGTTTGAGATATTTCCCTGTATGCAGGAAGATTCCACTACCCAGCCCATCCTTTACATACAATTGGGACCATTCATTTATAAGTTGTTCATGGAGTAGGAAAAGAAAGAAGATGCTGCAATGTGAGAAATTTACTTACCTAGAAAGGGTCAGCTCCAAAGAAAGATGGAAAAACGTTTGTACCTTCCTTTGCTGGGGCAGTTTATAGGGCAGACTACACCAGTAAAATGGTATTTAGTCATCAGCATTCTCCTCATCATGGAAATCCAGTGCAATAAAAAATCCCTTCTCTCTAGCTGAGCATATATTGCACATTGTGATACTACGAGGAGCACTGAAGACATGAATAAGGAAGCAAAACAAAAAACTTTCTATTGCCTGGTGGAGCTGAGATGAATCACACAGCTGGGTGTGGAAAGCTGCCTCTGACCTTACATCCAGGCACAATGTCTGATGAACTGAGAAGCTCTGTGACGTAGTTTCTGTAAGGGAGTTACAGAGTTTGATCACGCAAAACATTTTCCAAACATGAAGAGTCATTTTGAACTTGACTTCTAAACTCTTGCTTTCAGCGTTTGATAGCCGTGATTGTTAAGATGTTTTCTGTGGTTTTTGGCATTACAGGAATCATAAATGCACTGTAGTTTTGTTTTGTTTTTTTAGGTTAATCTCCTCACTTTTGCATACAAATGCTCCACATATGATATGAATTTTGCCGTCAGTTTTTTTTGCTTGCAAGATGACTAAGCTGTGTTCTAAAACATTAATTTTATTGCCCATTTTGTTCCATATCCCTGCTTTGGAAGTGTTTGAACAACTGTTCCTAAACTCCTTTTTCTATAATTCTAATCACCTTTCCCTTGGTATGATTTTTGGATTTTTCAATACTTTTTGTGAACAGTTTGAATTCTGAGGAGGTGTTAGTGCATTTTAATTTGCCCATGTTATTTTTGTGTTGGAGTACTGCAATATAGATGGGATTTTTTTGTTTGTTTGTTTTAAAATAACAGCTAATTCTATTGTTAATATTCAGAGGAGTTGGTTTGACCTATAAGATGGTTTGGCCTATAAGCTTGACTCTTTTGATTCTGGAAACCTGTGAGCCATCTGCTAGGTATTTTAAAGCAAAGCTTATGTCCATAAAAGTTAGGGAGGCATCACTGATGTCTGTAAATCTGTTTCTTAACTCTTCTACCTTAAAGAACAAATGATTCAATATTCTGTAATTCCTAAAAAAGAACCTATACCTGCACTTAAAATTTAACCTACAGCAAATTCCGCAAAAATTCCTGAGGTTCATTATGAAAACAAGGTGTTTTGACAAAAGCAGTGTTGCCAACTGGAATGTGATTGAGTTACTTTAAGGAAGGTCACCCTCTAATACAGTTGGTTTTAAAGGGTAGCTCTTTGCAGGCTCTGGGGGCAAGAGAAGCTGTCCTCATCTGTTTTGCCTAATGCTTTTATACTTTGGAGAACATTACACTGTAACCATGGTTTATGCGGGAATTGCCTTCCTTGGGATACTCCCAGTATATGAAGCTCAGTCATCACAAATAAGGGTTTTCACATGCTGAGAGGAAATTGGCAAATAGTTTGAATACATAATAGGAACTATACTAAGGTTTCCATGAACTATTCCAGTAGAAAAATGTAACAGTGGTCAAATATTTTTCTATTAAAGAGCTGGCTAACAAGAAGGAATGTGATTCTGCTAGATATGATATCTATTTATAAGCAATAAAAAACTGAGATGCCTGCTCAAAACCATGTGTAGGGGATGGCATTTGCCAGAAACATTGTTTTTGGTTTAATTTTCCCCATCTAAGTAAGTTGTAGAATACACAGTGACATCAGAGTTAGCAGAATGCATCCAAACAGAATTCCTTTAAAAAGTTTACCAAGAGAAAAAGTAAACTTCCCTAAAATCTGCAACCTCAAATTGTTTTTAGTATCAGATTAACTTTGTGAGGAAAATTATTCAGCTTAAGAAAAATCACATCTAATGTAGGTAATCTATTAATTAGAAAAGGTGAAAATAATATAAAATTATTGAAAATATCACTGACAGGTCAGTGTAAGTAAAACAATAGAAAAGTGGTGAAATAGTCAAGTTCTCACATACTGAGAATAATAGTATCGGTGTTTCTAAAAAGTAGATAGAAATGAATATTTAATTATGCATGACCTTCTCTTTTATCTTGACTCTGCTGCAGTCCTGCTGCTTGGAACTAGAAAAGCAACCTCAGTGGAAGAAGTAAAGTAGGCTCTTTCATACTTCTTCTCCAGAAAAGCCCAAAGCCTTCCTATAAATGCCATCAGCATTTATAAAACATGTAAAAAAGAGTCTCCTTGTTAGTTGATATCTGGCACAATTCTTGGAATGGATTCTGACATTCTGGCCTGTATGTTCCATTATACAAAGGGCACAGGGTTTGGCCGCAGCTGGCTAGCAGAGAAATCCTTTACTGTAGGAGGACTCCCTGCTGGGGCTTCAAAGTTGGAGCTCAGCCCAGGAGCTCTATCCTTACTAATATCTGCTCTGTCTTCTGCATCAACTAGAGCTCTCACGAAGGAGAGGATCTGTTTCTGTCCAATAGTTTTCTTCCCTGCATTCCTAGGTTTCTGATAGGATTGTAAATCTATAAAAAGGGAAAAGCAGGGTTCAGAACAGCATGTCTCCTATGATCTTATTTATCCAGTTGTTGTGAGTATTAAATATCTTATCCAGAATTCTAATGCCAAGGTTAAAATAATTCTTTCTTGAACTAGTTCACTATGATGAAGTAGAATTGTTCAGGAGACAGATTGCTCTGAGAGCGGAAGATTATTAAGTGCGATTCACTTTGTTAAACGGAGCAATATCCATTGCTAAATGGAGCTTTTCTCAGTGCTGGGTGGCCATTCTTCTAGTTTCCTGGTGAAGTGTGGGGATGGGAACCAAATTCCCTGCTTGGATCTGATCATCATGCCGATTCCCAACATCTGAGTTCCTAATTATGATTTATTAAGAACTTGGCATGAAGCCCAGATCTGTTAAGGAACCAGACTTCATTGTCCTTGCTGGAATCATGATGTTTCACATGTCAGACCATGCAGCAGTTGTGGATCCTAGGATGGCAGCCTGGCAGGTTAGGTGACAGCAGTGCTTAATCCCCTTGTCACCACCCTGGCCATGGCAGGTGCTATGGCAGAGAAGCTCTACACCAACAGCCTATTGCCAGTACCTATAGGACCATGCTTGGGTGCACTGCCAGGGCCACCCACTGGCTCCAGAATCCCATTTACCAAAGGCAGCTGATAACTAAAAAAGGATCCAGCCATTTGTGGCTGAATTATGGGATCCTGGAGCAGGAAAGGGGCAGAGACTTTGACCTGGAAATGTATGTAGCAGTGAGGTTGCAAAAAGGAAGCACGAGGCAAAGCCCCGAAAGTGAAATTTATTTTCAGTGCATGAACATTCATGTCTCAACATTTTGTAACAAGCCTAGGTTCTGCTGTTTGTACTACCAATGGAAATGTTTGTCTAAAGATTTCATTTTAGCAGCTTTCTGGAAAAATGAGAAAGAATGCTAAATTTTATTGCATTATCTGGTAATAATATTGATGTACAGATAACTTGGCATTCTTCTTCCCAGTAAGCTGAAGCAACTTGGTATTTTTTGGAGAATTTTTGGATAGCAGTTAATTGTAAAGAACAAGGTAGGGTAGTTTTCAAAATATTCCTCAGATACCCAGCAGCTCATAGAGCTAATGAGTCATTGTCTCCATAGGTTGTTAAGTACTCGGTTACTGTATTTCAAAAAGCAGATAAAAATTCCTTCCTTCTCTGGTATAATGCTGTTCACATAAGTTCTCTGGAACTTATTTTGTAGACAGCACCATTGATGTGAATTTTCCAGCTTGTATTAAACTATCAGTTTCTCCAGTTAAACAGCTTTTAAAATTTCTTAACATGTACTTTATGGAGAGGAAAAGATGCAAAACTTACCTGAATATCCTTTATTAGAAAGAAGTATCAGAGTTCATTTTGGCCTAGTGTTGATGGAATGAGATGACCCCATTTGAAGGAGTTACTCCTTTGGTGTCTCATCATTTAAACCAGTAGAAGATGAAATCTTTTCAGGGCTATTTGCAGTTTTAAATATTAACCTACAAGAATTTGTCAGCACAATGAGACTGTTCAGCTGACTGCTGCAGGGCTGATACCCTGCACTAAACATATGAATTATCATCATATATTTGAGGGATCTCGTGGCTTTTGCCATCATTTAACTTCATCAGTTTTTAAAATAATTAAATAATTTTACTTGCCAGAAAATGTCTGTACAGAAAGAGCTTGCTAACTTTTCCAAATGTCTGCCGTGTTCTTTGGTAATGTATTAGTTGTGGAAGACTGTCTGTGCGAAGACCAGGTCTTCCAGATTTATAAACTTATGGAATAACTTCAGTGTAATCGTATATCATAAAATTCGATTAAATGTTAGAGGTATTTTCTTTTCCTACCACAGGGCTAGTTCTGCCCTTTATGTGAAGGGCAGGTGACCTCTATGCAACTGCAGAGGAATTTGACCTTCAAACAGTATTATCTTGGCAATGACTAGGCAACATCTATTGTTTTTAATGCAGTAATAGCAAATTAGCACCTTAATTAAAATGAAAACTCTAAGCACTTGGCCTTCTGCTTAAATTTCAGGACCCTCTTGTTCCTTGGTTTGTTGAATTAAGATACAATGTTTTCTTTCATACTGCATTATGCTCTGATTAGTAACCTTTCCAGTTCCTACAGCCCACAGTCAGAATTAGAGCTCACTCATCAGTAAACATGGATTTTATAAATTCATTACACTTCCTTCCTCTCAATGCGATTGTGTATTTCTTCCTTAAGGAAGAATTGGAGTCAAATTCCATCTATAGAAACTGTTTCAATCGTAATCTGTAACTGACAGCTATACAAAAAGAAACATTTAACATGATTGTAAAAGTTCCAGGATTGAAATGCCATAAGTCAGGAAGAAATAGTCTTAGGAAAGGGTAGTGGTGGTACATACAAAAGGATACCAAACATGTACTATACTTTTGCTATCAGTAATTAGCAGCCTTTTTGTGGAAAATTCATTTAACCAGACCTTTCTCTCTGTTGCCCTTGTTAGACTAAAATGTAGCAAATGAACTAAAGTTAAAAGATTAGCTACAGAAGCAGACTAAATTTTTGAAGCTTAGTAAATTAAAAATAGAGGGCGATTTGTATTGACACTAACAATGACATTTTGGGCACTGGCTGCTAAAGAGCTATAATTTAAGATTTGCAATTTCTGCACAAGAAACTTAAGGAGTTTCCTGCATTATTAAACGCAGGTTTCTGCATCAATTTTCAGAGCTATCCTCCTCCTCTACAAAATACTGTCCTCCTACACAATTTAGTTGTTTCACAATTGTATTGCAGCACAGACAAATTTCCTGTAAATTGACAAATCATGCAGGGCTTTGGTGTAATTCAGAAAGCAGTCTTGTGAACTTGTGGCCTGTGTGAAGATCTGACTTCTGTGGATGAAGATTGTTTGTGGACTTTTCCTGTATTTATCACTAAGATGATCAAGTAAACGGAGTTAAAAAACCCAGAAACCCTAGAAATAGTGTATTTCCCACATTTAATGGCATTTCTTTAAATGTGTTTGTGGGCAAAGTCTGCGTTTGGGGCTTGGAAGAGCTGAAGGTGAAAATAATGCAAACGATCACTGCACTTCCCAGGCTGCTTTTCCTTCTCTTCTTTTTTTTCTTTTTTTCTACATTTGGATTTTGAGCAGCGGGGTATTAGAAATGTCACGACTTGCAGTTAGAGGTGTGTCTGTACCTCCTTTTCTGAGCTGGAGGGGAGTCGTGGCCTCTGCCAGGTGTGGTGCCTGGAGCAGGGGCAGGCTGGTGGCTCTGCCCGGCCGGGCGGGCTGGTGAGCTGGGCAGGGCGGCAGAGCCAGCGGCATGACCCAGCCTGCTATAATTAGGTCCTGATGTCAACTACGGAGTTAAGCCCTAACTACTCAACTTTCATAAAACTGCTTTTGTCATGGCTTGATGCATGCTGGTCTACTGAGCAAGCAGGTATCAGAACTAATCCTAAAAATGCAGTGTTATTTTTACAGTGACCTTTCTAAATAACCTGGAAGTGGTGTCATTTGGATCAAATTGGAGCTGTTGGTAGCTCATAAGGCTCATGTCACTCTGCATTTGCCTCCAAAAAGTTTAATCAAATATCCCCAGTGCTCCTTTAATGCACTTAATCTAACACCAGACCATCCTATTTTCCCATTTAAAAGAAAATAATGATGTTATTTGGCTTTGGGATGAATAGAAAGGAAATATTTAGCTATTTTGATTTTTTAAGGGTTGAAATGGTAAGGTCTGTCTTCATCAGAATGAAAAAATCACAGGCTAGTTGTCACTTAACTTTATCCTTTGGACTTTAAATATCCCAGCGTTATTTTTTCTCATGCTGTATTTATTTTCAAATTACTTCAGTGGGAGTTGAAAAGCATTTAGTAAAAATATGTATTAGAAATAGCTTAAAACTGATAAGTATTCTGAAAAAAGCCCAAGCTGCCTTGTGCTCAAAAGGAGTTTGATAATTAAACTGAAAAATTTAAAAAGTAAAAAAAAGCAGAGCTATTGGGAAAGGAAGTAATTTGTATAACTAGCAAATATTTAAATAGAACAGGACTATTTCCTGCAGTGTAGGATTCTTTGCAGAGTGTTTCAAACAGTTGAACTCACAACAGGAAGTAATTTGCTGTTGAAAATAAGATCACATGAAGCTCACTGCCTATAGTGACAAAAGGGAAGTATTTCACTTGGTGAAACTGCTGGTTAACACGAAGGTGTCAGAGCAGCTGAATGACATTGTGTGTTTTAAATTGGTTTGGAATGTTAGAAACAGGAGTAGACATGACAAGCACATGTAACAAGCATTAAATGAACACAAGGTCCCACTAGACATCAGATTATATGAAATGGCTATCTGAAAAAATCAAAATGTTTATGATAGGAGCCTGAAAGTGTGCAAACAATTAAAAAAGGACGTTTTGGATCTCTGCACTAGCACACACAGAGTAATAATTGCCAAGGTATAAGTATGGACTTGTAAGTCAAAAATTAAGCACCTTAAAAACCAGTTAGCATATTTCCTCTAAAGTGACCATGGCAAGGATAATGTTTGAGAAAATCTGATTATTTACTTGGAGACCACGATACTTTTCATTCTGAAGTATTGCCCTTTCAGGTGGCAATGGGGCAATCTTTTTCAAGGACTGAGGAAAAAATTAAATTCTTAGTATCGAACAATGCAGAAGGATGAAACATTTTCTGGAGTTGATGCACAGTCACTCCTGTCAGCTGTATTACACACTACCTGTGTCCAATAAATGACTTTGATATGACAGAATGTTTTTATGTAGCTCTTCGTCTTTGATTTTGTCCTTTTGAAACGTTTTTGGTTTTTTTTGTTTGTTTTGGTTTGTTTTTTTTTTATATGTTGTCATCCCTGAAGGATCTCTGAGACGACAGAAGCTGCTGCTTCACACACCATCCTTATATTCTTAAAATGCTGAGGCTGGACCACTGCTTTTTCCAAAGCAACCTCTTTACTTAGACCCTAGTGTCAAAATTAATAGGAGCAGTTTGGCTGACTTTGGTAGCTCTTGCATCTAGATTTAACATCATTAGATCTGTTGAGTACATCTTTGTAATTAATCATTCTTAGAAAATGTTTAGCTGTACTCATAAATGTAGTTCTATGCTTCTGTGGTAATTTATTATTATAATCTGAATTTCAATTAAAACTTTGCTATATAAACATCACAACTTAATGCTCTCAGTAATAACTTAGCATTTTATTTTAAGTGAATCACTAGAAAGATGTTAAATTAGTTGAGATCAAATGTATTTACACTTATTCTGGGGGGAAGAAATTATCTTCTTTCCAGGTAGAACGTAGTGCCATGGTTGATCAGTTTTTCTGTATTATGTCCAACTCTGTATAAACATACGTCCAACAGGTGTAAAAATAATTTGCATTTCTGAATTTATCACAAGTGCTTTCTGAGTGCAAGTATTGTTGCTTGGTGTCATGTCTGTAATTTTTCCAGGAGTCTCACAGTGTCTTTCTTCCTCTTACCAAAATCAATTGGACTTTAGTAATGAATTCAGTTGGAATTACTGCCCCCTTGACTAGTTGCTCCCTGTATTTGTGTTATGAATCTCCCTCTAGTTATGGCTGGAGGGTGATTCACCTGCATTCTTGGGATGTTGCAGTGTAAATGTCCTGTACACATGGTGCAGTGCAGGGTTACACTGCTAGAACTATGGTGGCTGTAAAAGGTGAATAGTCTGAAAAGAAAGGGAACTGCAGACCTGATGTGAATATTTTGTACATTTTTAAAAGTTTGTCTCTTTTTGTTGGTTTGGCCGAGAATCACAAAGCAACAGGCTTGGATTCTGCTACTGAAATCAGCTCAGTAATTATTTAATTCCCCAAATTTCTGTACAGGTGGGACTCTAATTAAGGTGAAGATTACCAGTAGAGTGAAACTAGTTGATATTTTATTTCCCACAACACTTGTTACCTTTGCAGTTTCTACTCAAAACCATGGTTTTCCAAATACTCTCTTTTAGTTGCAACGTGTCATGTTGACACAAGTTCTTTACTTAGTAAGCATACCATACCTCAGCATTAATGCATATTCATGGGAATACAGCAAAGATTATGGTACAAAAGTTGCTTCAGACCCAATGCAATCACATGCCCACTGAGAATTTACATGTGCATTACACAACTGTTTATGCAGCCTTTAAAGGGGGGAAAATCAGTTACCAAAGCAACTGCTATATTGTGTGTTACTAATGCTATTTTTAAGATAAAGAACATTGGTGAGGCTCACGTATCAGTATCTCTTAGGGAAAAGTACACACTTTGCAAAGGCAAAAAACACCAGAGCTATCACAGTCACTGAATTTGTAAAAAAATGAGGTGCTGACCTGTTTGCTAAGTATTTCCATATAATTGAGTTTATCACCATTTTTACAGCATAGCAGAATGTTCTCACAAGACTTGTAGGTAAAATTCAGGAAAAAAACCGAAGGGAAATAATAATATGCTACAGCAAGTGCTAAGTGAAATATGTTTGCATTCAGGACAAATCTGGTCAATCAAGTAGCATTTCCCATCCAAGGTGTGCAGCAGAAATCACAACTTTTATATCATTACAGAATAAGACTCCATATAAATTCAAGCTACTCATGATAGTTTTCTTCCTTCCTTTCCTGCTCAGCTAGTAGTAAGCTCTCCTCTTGTTGCTCTGAAAGTTAAGAACATAATGTGCTCTGTATTCCTTGCCACAGAGCAAATACCTGGGACAGAAGATGTTTGCATATCACTGTTATGGGCTGAACAACTATGATTCTGTGTCATAGTGGAAAATAATAGCACATGATGTAAGCTTCACTGAATCATTTTTGTCGTAAGTGCACTCATAACCAACTTACAGACTTTCAAAATGCCTATTTCTACTATCATTTTTTTTTTTTTTTTTTTGGAAGTCCAAAGGACACAGAAGAATATGGTCCTTTTAGGAAGAACTGGATTTTATTAATCGTATTTTAACTTCTGTTAGCAGCCTGAATAGACTGGCATTGTCTTGATTCTAATTGTACTTCCCATTGTCTACAAGATAATATATTTAAAAAAAAAACCCTGGTCTATGGCTCACTGTAGCCAGTGTGTTATGGGTGCCTAATCTTGATCGAAGTCCTTCAGATGGGATAACTGAGGTGATGCTATTGTGAACATGATGACATGTTTCAAATGCTTTTTGTAAACCTGTAGAGTTAGGAATGTTAATACAGCTTTCTGCCAGTATTAGACAAAGATCTGTTTTTAGAAACCCTGGAAAACTTAATTTGAAGAATGCCTGCAATGTCACTTGGTGCCTGCAAAACCTTATGTTTTTGGCCAGCCAAGATAAAGCAATAATCAGACTGGAACTAATGGATTTACTCTGACGGTCTAAATGAAAATGAAGATGTTCTGAAACAAGTATTTTCCTTGTGAGGAGATAAGGAGTTAGGTACAAATTTGCCCAAAGTTAGTCCTGCTTCCTGCTTGCAGAAAGTGCTGATGCACCTATTTGAAAGACTAGACCACTCAGACTCTGGATTCCTCACTTAAATAAAGTTACCTGTGTGATTTTGTAGCTGAAGGGCAGGGCCCAAAATTAACACTCAAGAAATGTTGAAGTGATGAACGGAACATATCCCCCCCCTTTCTCCCCAGTGAAGTTTTCTGGATTTATTGTAAAGGAGCTTATGCCCAGCTCTGGGTCAGATTTTCAGAGTTGTGTATATAAGACACCTTGCAATGAAAGGAGTGCAGCTGGGTTTTTCTACTGTTCAGGGTGATCTAGTCTGTTTGCTTAGAAAAAGAGTTGATTTATGTGACATTATTAATCTTTACAGTAACTTGTTCAGTCATTTATGTTGCTGGCTGAATAAGGCTTCAAATTGTCTGCTGTACTATTTGATGAATAACAGCAATGTCTGTGCCTGCTGCTAATCCAGTATTAGTCATTTCTCTGCTCAGGTGCAGTATCAGTGTCTCAGTTTCTTGATTCAGGGATGATCATCCATGGATAGGTATTTTGGGAGAAGCATGAGCCAGGGATTAGTGCATGCATCTTCTTTGTGGCTCAGCTCTGCAGTAAACTGCAGGATAACTTTTTTCTCTGATATCAGGATTGAAATGCACAGCAGGCAAGCCATCCAGGTCCATGCAGAGCTCTCCGTTTTCTCTATAAATTGTATAAATCCTGTTGGTTTCAGATGGGAAGTAAGTCTGAAACATTTAAAGATACTTCATTGCATTTAGAATGCCTCTGCAGTAATGGAAATAGATAATATGTACTGGGAATCCAACCATGTGTCACTTTGAACAGAGAGGTGAAAATGGAGAAGATGTGAAAAAAGATGCATCTGTTTTAATTTGTCTTTATGCTCTAACTCTAGGTACTAAGGGCTTTTCCTGGCTCCCTCTGCTGGCTATGAAGCTGGCTTAGCATTTTTTTTCCCCCCTACGGTATTATTTTTGCTGATGAAAATAGCTATGGCAGCTTTGTGTCTGTCTCAGCCTCCCACCCCCCCACTATCCTGCTCTATGCATTCTTCTGTGCTTAAATACACGATTGTTTTTATGACTAATTCCTCTCCTTCCTCGTAAGATTACCCTGTGATTCATATTTTAAAATGAAACCATCACTTTAAAAAGCAATTGGTTACTCCAAGTGCGTAAACAAAGGAGCAAAAAAAGAGGGGGGAAAAAAAAGTGAAGTTCCTAAAATGTTAAGCTGTAATTTCCAGTATGAACTGACTTTTTTCTTTTAACACTGAATTTAAATAATGAAAGAAAACAATAACTACATCGGAGCAGCAGCAGCCCCAACCATGAAATGTTTGTGTTATGCTTTATACAGTGCTTCTTTTCTACTCACCTAAGATTCTGAAATACTGCACCTGCTTTTGAGTGCTTAAGCAATAGTAGTGCTTTGGCCTGACATAGAATTTCCATCTCTAGAACATTTAAGTATAAACTGATTAAATCTGACAGTTCTCTCATAGAGCAGGTAATGACTGTCCCTGCAGATATATCCCAGAACATCCTCAGTTCACAGAACGGGACGCTAATCTGTTAAGATTAAGCAAAATATCAAGTCAAAGCAAAAACCAGCCCTGGTTCGGATACTCACTTTTAATTGTGAATTCCACCATCTAGACCTAGTTTTCTACTGCACGTGCAGCTGATCACAGTTATTAGTACCTAGCTGATGGTGAACCCACCTACAGTCATAGGATGTGTGCATGATTTTGGTATTTGCACAAATGAAACAACAGACCCATTTTAAAGGGGTGTTGAAAGAGCAGCTCCACAGCCTGATCTTTTCTCTGGGCATTGAAAAACAATGAGCACTGGGGCCAGGACAGCAAGAGCTGCATTAGCTGAGCAGGACAATGCAGCTGAACCCACCAACTGCCTCTGCTCCCTTCTGGAGTTGGGCAGAAGTATCTTTCAGTTAATCTAAACCCTTCTCTTCTGAGACTCACTACTTCCCTCCTGTCTTTTCTGGACTGGAACCCAGCTAAGGTCCTTCCTGTGGGAAACAAGATCCTGGGCTAGATTTTTTTTTCTGTGCAATTTTTAACACTCCTTAGTGACTCAGCCCAAATCCTAAGGGAATTCCTAAACCACTCTGTGGGTTTTGAAAATGTTGCCCTGTACCTGTGAATCTCACTGCATTCCCAGAGTTAATGGGTAAACATGTTGGCAGTATGCAGAAAATTCTGGTAAGATTCTTGTTACTACTCTTGCTGCTATAATAGATGGATGCTGCAGGATCTTGGAATGTTGCTATTCTCCAAGCTTCCTGCTGAGATGATATTATTGCTTGGGTTAAAAGCTAAGTGGTTTTGTGTATGTACACACTCTACTCAAATATATGATTGCTAATAATCTGCATAGCATGAATGGAAAAGCATTTCAGATGAAGCAGAACTTCACTTAAGCTGGTAACTCACATTTGGTTTGAGGCAAGCTGCTGAGATCTGTGCTGAAGGGTGCACTTTCTACTTAAATTTAGGCTGTCATTCTCCTGGGACATTTTTTGGTTGTTTTTATCCTCCATTGTCAAGTAAATATAAACTTAATCTTCAAAGTGCTTCTTGAAAATTTGATATTATTTTATTTCTAGATAACAAATGGAATTGTTTCCTAAGTTAAAATTTTATGTTTTAAGTATAGTTAAATAATTGCAATAAAAATTACCAAAATACAAAAAAGTAAGGAATTAACTTGATAGTTCTCATATTTTTCACAAAATGTCTACATTTATAATGATCAAGGTAGAAAGAGGGAAGATAAGTAACATTGCTCTGATGAAGACTTCATATTCTGATAGTACAGATGAATACTTCATATTCTAATGGTACATGGAGTTTTGGACCTGTCATATAATCTGAGATCCTGACCTGATCCTGCAGCCTTTCTTTAGAGATCTGGAGTGGAGTCAGCTGTGGACTGCAGGCCCAATTACCCAGAATGATTTTGAACAAATGTATTGTTACATTTGAAAGAAACCTTTACAGGTTTTTCTTTCTAAGAAACAACTTGATTTCTAGATTTTCAAGCAAGAGGACAGTATCATCAGACCTTAATAATCACTGTCCTTACTAATTGGCTGTAAACTTCCTTTATCTGACCCTTCACAAGAACAGGTCATGTAGTAGAGGTGAGTTTATACAGCAGGGTCTCCTAAGTGTAGAATAAATATCCCAAATTCACTGCTGCTTGCACACAAGGGATGATTTTAACACCTCATTTGGAATTTGATAGTAATCCATATATATCACACCATGTATCAGTTTTAAAACATCAAACCAAAACCAAAGTTAAATCTGTGAAGATACATAGATGGGTTGTTCCTGTTGTACAAATACTCATCATTTGCTAAGATGCCCACCACCCTGCCTGGCTGCTTTTACCTCTTAATCTCAGGCATTTGCTGCAGTTTTGCTGGAAGAGCTCCTGTGTTTCCAGAGTCTAGGGTAAAAGGATCCTGTCTGCTTAGGTAATGAAAAGCTGCAACTTGATGACAATTTACAAATAGGCCAATCACATCAGTCTGTTTGGATAAAACATTATAAATGGTGTGACCTCTGTACAATTTTCCTGCAAAGGTGAATGAAGAGAGACTTAACATGAAAGCTGTTCATATTCCAGAGAGTGTTTCTCGTGCATCTTTCCGCTGTCTATGCTTACAGACTTTCAAACCCTTATTCAATTTTCTGTTAAGACCTATGTAAGGAGCATAGCCTGTCATCTGGGTGAAGATTTGTGTCTAATTCCTTGCATTTTTTAAACTTCTTATAAAACCAAGGTGTTTCTGATGGAAACAAGTTACCTGGTCAAGTGTAGGAGTAAGCCACTTAGTAGTCACTTACTAAAGTGACTTTCTCTATATGCATGTGGGTGATTCTGTGTGTAATTATTTTTCATTCAGAAGGGGAATGTTTCAAATATTCAATTACAGTTCCTCCAGATGCTGGGCTTTTTCTGCACGATGCTCCATGGTTTTTGTGTGTGATAGAGCTGTCTTTTCGCCAAGGCTTCTTGTGTGACAGATGATATCTATGTATTGCCCTGCAGTTTAATGGGGAGCAAATGGGATAGCTTATCTAATGTGACAGGTACAGTTGTCTGTTGTCAAAGCTGTGACAGTAGTGACCAGGATTATCTGGATGAGTGGTCATCTTGATGCTGCAGCATGGAAGGTGTGGTCCTCATGGATAAACTGCAACAGGACAATGAGATGCACAGCCACTGAGGTGGAAAAGATGAGGCAGACAAGATACTTATGTGATATATAAAGACATCAGAAGCTGAGAGTGAAATTAGGATAAAGGTTTTGGGGGTGTAGGTAAGTGTAATGGAGGATGTATGAAATACATACCTCTTGGATATCTGGTAGAAGTTATTTACAATAAAATAGGATGTAAGTTCATTTTTATGCACTCAGGCAGATGTCTGTGCAGACTGCTGTTCAGCATTATTAGGGAGTGGGAGATTCTCCTACTGTTAAGGCTAATAAGGTGTAGAGACAAGTGACCGAGGAGCCACAACTATGTGGTGTTTTCCTAAATGTAGTTGTGACCAAATGAATCGAGCATGTAAATAGTTTAAAAGCTGGTTTATGTGGCTAAAGTGAGTGCATTCTTGTCCAACTTAAGAGTGACATTATAGTAGCTTTGATAGAACATAAAATTTGCTGTTACAGCTGTGATTTTCACAGAGGCCTATAAATTTATGGATGTGATTACATACAGGAGCAATTGTGGGGTCTGAGAAAGAGATGAGATGTCTCTTTACTATTTTTGGCACTGATTTCTTAGTATTTCTTCCATTTGCAGACCCCCTGTGCCATTTTCTGATGACTAAACTGATCCCTGAGGGCACAATTGATATTAATGAGATGTAAATGACAGATGAGGTGACAGATGACGGTGTCATCAACCAAAGAAATACAGAAGGGTATCATGAATAAGCACAAAACATTCAGAGAGCAGAAATTAACTGTATCAAGTATTGTTGAATGGGTTATTATTTTTTTAAAGGTAATGCATTGGAAAAAAAGATAATCAGAGCATGAAATATTAGCATGAAATGGCTCTGATTATTATAGCTCTTTGCAAACATTTTTTCGGGGTATTTATTGTAGGGGATTGAAGAAGAGAAAGATGATTCATTTATTTATTTAAGAGTGACAGTGAAAGAAGACGTGTGGCAATGGAAAGCAGATATTGTTGTTGAAACTTGTTGTTTATGAAAGAAAGTTTTGATGTTTTCATGGGTTACCACATGAATAAAGGAAGAGAATGAAAGATGATATTTAGCAAAGGTCATGAAAGCTTTAATCTGGAAGTCTCTGACATATGTCTTTGTATGTTAAATGATCTTGAAGCCTGGTAGAATATGAGATTTTTCACCAAGACTTTTGCTTCATGTTTACAAACTGATTCATGCTTGTTGAGCCACTGAGAATCCATCTAATTTTTTTATCACTAAAACGTGTAGAAGCTGCTGTCCAACTTCCTAGTGCCTGGAGGAGCCCAGACTTGCAGAATGGGCTGAAATTGTGAGGATTGGCACATGGAAAATTAATTTCCCCCTTCGTTTTGGCCTAGATTGTCACACATTTTGTCAGGGTGGTTTTTGGTTGTTTTTACAGCTGAATACCCCTTCGGGTTTCTGCAGACTACTGGCTTCACCTCTGTCTGGCCAGACTGGCTGCTAACCTTCCCTCTTCCCCTCACCATGCTACTGGTGTCTGCAGAGAATGTTATTTTGGAGGCACAGCAGCAAAAAGCTAACAGAAATTTATCTTAGTCCCACACTTCTTTAAAATCTTGCTGTTCTGCCTCACTAGGGCATGTGAATCACTTCTCCAGAGTGATATGGAGTAGGGTGTAACAGTTCCTCATACCCTCTGCAAGAACAGCACCATAGCTTCCTCCTGAAAACGGGCTTATCTCTGAGCTGTTCAGGGCATATATGGTGGCTGCTTGTGTCTGTTTGCAGCCTCTTAACCTACAGCTACCACCAATGATATCAATGTGTGATGGGGCTGTGATTTGTCTGAGATAATTGATAAGGTCCCAGTGGCTGTGATGGGAATCCTGATCCACTCCCATTATGTGCAAATCTACTCAGTACTTAAAAATAGGTGGCATAAATAAATTAATAAAATAAAACCAGCTAAAAAAGGAATTCCCTTTTCCCTTCTCTGTCTTGTCTTGGTTTTTTTCCTGTCATCTTGACTTTGGAGGAGAGCCTTTCCCATGAGCTCTGTAATAACTTAATGGTCTTGGTTGCACATATGAAATAGTAAGCCATTAACAGGTGTGGTATCAAGCTTATCATATGGTCTTGTATCAATTGTACAATGTATATTCTGAATACATGTTCTCTTAGCTATTTTTTAAAATGGTAATGACTGTCTTCAGTGCCTCATTGATGCTTTTTGTAATAGGTCCCTGGCTTTAGATGCTTGGCATTCTTTATTAAATTCCTCTTAAGCTGAAATTTCTGCATGGTACAAACTAAAATCTGGATTGTTTGGCAAGTACTAAGCAACACCTGGTTAATATCTATTTTTGTAGTGTATGAAACACAATAATTTTCTGTTGCAAAAACAACTTAAGAAGTTCAAAATGGGGAAAAATTAATACACTTGCTATTGAGTAAGTTTATGACTCAGTAGGATGCATGAAGAGCTAGTGAAGTTTGCACAGCATTTGTGGCTCAGTAGAATGAGAAGAATCCCTATTTCTTGATTTAGCCAAGAAGCTGTAGTTCTGTTATTTATCCAGCCGCTACCACCAATGATATCAATGTGTGATGGGGCTGTGATTTGTCTGAGATAATTGATAAGGTCCCAGTGGCTGGGATGGGAATCCTGATCCACTCCCATTATGTGCAAATCTACTCAGTACTTAAAAATAGGTGGCATAAATAAATTAATAAAATAAAACCAGCTAAAAAAGGAATTCCCTTTTCCCTTCTCTGTCTTGTCTTGGTTTTTTTCCTGTCATCTTGACTTTGGAGGAGAGCCTTTCCCATGAGCTCTGTAATAACTTAATGGTCTTGGTTGCACATATGAAATAGTAAGCCATTAACAGGTGTGGTATCAAGCTTATCATATGGTCTTGTATCAATTGTACAATGTATACATGTTCTCTTAGCTATTTTTTAAAATGGTAATGACTGTCTTCAGTGCCTCATTGATGCTTTTTGTAATAGGTCCCTGGCTTTAGATGCTTGGCATTCTTTATTAAATTCCTCTTAAGCTGAAATTTCTGCATGGTACAACCTAAAATCTGGATTGTTTGGCAAGTACTAAGCAACACCTGGTTAATATCTATTTTTGTAGTGTATGAAACACAATAATTTTCTGTTGCAAAAACAACTTAAGAAGTTCAAAATGGGGAAAAATTAATACACTTGCTATTGAGTAAGTTTATGACTCAGTAGGATGCATGAAGAGCTAGTGAAGTTTGCACAGCATTTGTGGCTCAGTAGAATGAGAAGAATCCCTATTTCTTGATTTAGCCAAGAAGCTGTAGTTCTGTTATTTATCCAGCCGTACTGTCAGCTGGATCCCCCTCCTCTTCAGTCAGCTGGCTTGAATCAGCTGGATCAGCTTCTGGTGTAAGTAGGAGTCAGAGAGTTGGACTTGCAGAAATTGCTACATAGGGATGACAGAGAAGGATCAAATTTTAATTCTCTTTTTATTTTTTTCTTCTGAAAACTAAATGAAAAGATTAAAAATTACTATGTCATTAAAGAGGTAATTCCAATGTTCTAGTTTCAGGAAAAATGCAAGCCATGTCTCATTAATTCTGGGTCTGATGCTTGTCAGGATTCATTGTTCTTATTTGGCATTTGAAATTAAAACTTTATTACTTACACTCATAGGTCACACCAAATGGCTATCTGATTGGAAGACTGAGGACTTTTAGAGACTTGTTTCTGATGTGAATACTTAAATTAAAAATTCATAGCTCTCTTTCCTCAGATACTGTGCAGCATTCTTTTAAAATTCAATGTTCCAGTGAGCAATCTTCATTTGATACAATATTGATGGCAAGTAATCACAGAAGGTTGCAATGCAGTCAGAGCAGATTTGTTTGGAAGTTCAGTGGCATTTGTTTGGGAGTCTTTGCTGAGTGCTTGTTCCTCCCTGAGTGATTCCCCCATTCTGCTATTCTTTGGCATGTTGAGTTTCTCTTAGGCTGCTTATTCTGGTGTTAACGTGTTACTCAGCATCCTGGAAATCAGTCCTTTAAAATGTGTTAGCTGAAGTAGTTAGGCTTTTCATATAGTGTATGTAATAAAAACCTGTTTGCTTTGATTTGATATCACAAGATTTCACTGCATAATCTGGTTCATGATTCAGTCCACGCACCTGGCACCTGGTGTGGATAACAAAATTATTTGGTTTAGATGCCACAGGTTGGATTAATTCACTGGGCTTTGGTGTTAGCAATCAATTCAGGTGGAACTATTTATATCACTTCTATTCCATAGAAAGCTTTTTTGGCATAAGTGGAAAGAGAAGAAGAACATAGCAAAATATTCTGCTTTTTCAAAACACCCCTTGATCTTAAGATCTGACAAAATTAGTTTTGAGAGAGTTTTGTTGCAAGCCTACAGAATGAAATTGGCAACTCATCCTCAGTTCCCTTAGGGTGATATCTTCAGTGATTTATGTAAAAGTCTGTGTAGCTGAATATGTGGGGAGATTACTTCTGACATTCCGGGCTTGAAGATACAATGCATTTTGAATGGCTGGATACATTAGTTCTCAGGTGACACTGATTTTTTTCCCATGTAAATAGTAACTATAGTTAATGCGTGTTTTCACTTTTAATTATTTTAATTGTATTTCAATTTAGTTTTCCAATCAGAAGTATCATTTTCTTGCTACTTGAATTTAAGTGATTGTGAGGAGTTTCAATCAGAGGCATTTAAAGAACTGAATGAGGTCGATATAAATGAATGAAATTGGAATATTTATTCTGGCTTGCCTTCTGTTCTGTAGGAACTCACTCACCTCAATTCCTGGAGTCACAGAGAGATTCAGCTGGGAGATCCAGACAGGATGTTTGGGTACAGACCTAATAAGTATCTAAAAAACACAATGTGGTTGCCTAAAACTTCCTACAGCAAGACTGAACTTGAGGGCATATGTATCTCTAGATATGCTTTCCTCTCTAGGACTATGAGTAGATTTATTTATCTTAAGTCAGTATTTACCCATAATCTAGTTTTATTTTTGAAAATTGTATTAGTTGTTTGTCTTCTGTGTTCTTTTGAAATAAGTAGCATGGGACTCTTGCCTCGACCATTGTGGGTGACTGAGCATTTCAAAACACTCATTGTTTTCATTGATACCACAATGTGGTACATAGAAACTCTTACCACTCTGCCTGTTCTCTTTTGAATTTGTTGTGGAGCTTTTTTTTTTTTACTGGCTTCCTAGGTAAATCAGTCCTGTCTCTGAGGATAATTCCTCAGACACTACTATGCCCTCATTGGGTTGATTTCTTGATCCCATTAACTTTGTGGGATTTCCAATAATGCTTTTTAATTTTGGGTCCTGGTACCATGTTCCTTTCCCTCTGACATTCATTTCATTTCCTTCTCACCACCACGTCATCAACGGGGTCTCATAGCTGAGGAAGAGTCAACTCCACTCCCTGTCCTCAGTGTGCATTTGAGATAGCTCTTCACTTTTCTTTGACACCCACCCACTACTCCCACTCCCTCACTGTGGTTCCCTCATCATGGAAATGTCTGCTTGGATTGAATCTGCAAATGTGCTCCAAGAGCTCGCCTTTCACAGAGGAAAAGAGCTGTAACAGGGCTGTGAAGAGAGCAGGCTTAGAGTTGAATGGAGTGGCTGCTTTTAAGAAGCAGCAGCATTGCAGTGTGTTGCAGAGCAGTGCAAGTTGGATGAGGTATAAATGAGTCACTTTCAGCCATTTCGTGCTTTTTTTTTTTTTTTTTTTTTCTGAAACAAATCTGTTTCCGAGCTGAGAGAATAAATGTGACATAAACCTGGAAAGGAGACTCCACATCGTTGTGGAATTGCATGGTTTTGTTACTGTGGCAGACTGCTTATGATATGGCTGCTTGACAGTTAGGAAGAGGTTTTTGGTTTGCCTACACACTTGAAACTCAACCAAGTGACTTTCCTGTTTTCTTAACACATGATCAGCAAACATAACTCGTGTTACACTACATCCATAATTCCCATAATATTGTCAGTTGTGCCCTGACATAATGTGTAAGACACAGAGGATCATTTCTTCAGTAGATGTAAGCTGGGGAGGCTGAGAGGTATTCTGACAGCCAGGCACTGGCATACCAGATCTCTTTTCCCCACCCTTGAAGCAGAAGAAGCTGCACTTGTACTGAGTGTTCTGGATGGGCTGTGTTTAGGTAGGGTGGAATACCAGAGGAGATGCTACTTCTCCATCCTGGAACCGAGAAAGCACGTATGGAGGCAGCAGAGGGACTTCCAAGGGAATGCTTGAGGTGGAGTTGCATAATACCTGTTAGTGGGGGGAACAAAACCAAGAAAAAGTCCTAGTGTTTCTTGCTCTTTCTCTTCAGTTGGGATAATTTTAACTTTCTAGTATCAATCTCACTGACCACATAGTAGTGAGTCAGCATTAGTGTGCCTGTCAGGAATGCAGGACATGCGCAGCATTTGTTAGATGGACTGTAGCAGTTCACACAGATAATAAGATAAGAACATTTACCAGAATCTCCATCCATGATTGTGCTGGGCACTGCACACGTGACCAAGTTGAAGTAAAATGTGCTGTGTCACACATCATGCTAGGGACAGAACTGCAATGAGAAACAGAGGGACGCTAATCTGTTAAGATTAAGCAAAATATCAAGTCAAAGCAAAAACCAGCCCTGGTTCGGATACTCACTTTTAATTGTGAATTCCACCATCTAGACCTAGTTTTCTACTGCACGTGCAGCTGATCACAGTTATTAGTACCTAGCTGATGGTGAACCCACCTACAGTCATAGGATGTGTGCATGATTTTGGTATTTGCACAAATGAAACAACAGACCCATTTTAAAGGGGTGTTGAAAGAGCAGCTCCACAGCCTGATCTTTTCTCTGGGCATTGAAAAACAATGAGCACTGGGGCCAGGACAGCAAGAGCTGCATTAGCTGAGCAGGACAATGCAGCTGAACCCACCAACTGCCTCTGCTCCCTTCTGGAGTTGGGCAGAAGTATCTTTCAGTTAATCTAAACCCTTCTCTTCTGAGACTCACTACTTCCCTCCTGTCTTTTCTGGACTGGAACCCAGCTAAGGTCCTTCCTGTGGGAAACAAGATCCTGGGCTAGATTTTTTTTTCTGTGCAATTTTTAACACTCCTTAGTGACTCAGCCCAAATCCTAAGGGAATTCCTAAACCACTCTGTGGGTTTTGAAAATGTTGCCCTGTACCTGTGAATCTCACTGCATTCCCAGAGTTAATGGGTAAACATGTTGGCAGTATGCAGAAAATTCTGGTAAGATTCTTGTTACTACTCTTGCTGCTATAATAGATGGATGCTGCAGGATCTTGGAATGTTGCTATTCTCCAAGCTTCCTGCTGAGATGATATTATTGCTTGGGTTAAAAGCTAAGTGGTTTTGTGTATGTACACACTCTACTCAAATATATGATTGCTAATAATCTGCATAGCATGAATGGAAAAGCATTTCAGATGAAGCAGAACTTCACTTAAGCTGGTAACTCACATTTGGTTTGAGGCAAGCTGCTGAGATCTGTGCTGAAGGGTGCACTTTCTACTTAAATTTAGGCTGTCATTCTCCTGGGACATTTTTTGGTTGTTTTTATCCTCCATTGTCAAGTAAATATAAACTTAATCTTCAAAGTGCTTCTTGAAAATTTGATATTATTTTATTTCTAGATAACAAATGGAATTGTTTCCTAAGTTAAAATTTTATGTTTTAAGTATAGTTAAATAATTGCAATAAAAATTACCAAAATACAAAAAAGTAAGGAATTAACTTGATAGTTCTCATATTTTTCACAAAATGTCTACATTTATAATGATCAAGGTAGAAAGAGGGAAGATAAGTAACATTGCTCTGATGAAGACTTCATATTCTGATAGTACAGATGAATACTTCATATTCTAATGGTACATGGAGTTTTGGACCTGTCATATAATCTGAGATCCTGACCTGATCCTGCAGCCTTTCTTTAGAGATCTGGAGTGGAGTCAGCTGTGGACTGCAGGCCCAATTACCCAGAATGATTTTGAACAAATGTATTGTTACATTTGAAAGAAACCTTTACAGGTTTTTCTTTCTAAGAAACAACTTGATTTCTAGATTTTCAAGCAAGAGGACAGTATCATCAGACCTTAATAATCACTGTCCTTACTAATTGGCTGTAAACTTCCTTTATCTGACCCTTCACAAGAACAGGTCATGTAGTAGAGGTGAGTTTATACAGCAGGGTCTCCTAAGTGTAGAATAAATATCCCAAATTCACTGCTGCTTGCACACAAGGGATGATTTTAACACCTCATTTGGAATTTGATAGTAATCCATATATATCACACCATGTATCAGTTTTAAAACATCAAACCAAAACCAAAGTTAAATCTGTGAAGATACATAGATGGGTTGTTCCTGTTGTACAAATACTCATCATTTGCTAAGATGCCCACCACCCTGCCTGGCTGCTTTTACCTCTTAATCTCAGGCATTTGCTGCAGTTTTGCTGGAAGAGCTCCTGTGTTTCCAGAGTCTAGGGTAAAAGGATCCTGTCTGCTTAGGTAATGAAAAGCTGCAACTTGATGACAATTTACAAATAGGCCAATCACATCAGTCTGTTTGGATAAAACATTATAAATGGTGTGACCTCTGTACAATTTTCCTGCAAAGGTGAATGAAGAGAGACTTAACATGAAAGCTGTTCATATTCCAGAGAGTGTTTCTCGTGCATCTTTCCGCTGTCTATGCTTACAGACTTTCAAACCCTTATTCAATTTTCTGTTAAGACCTATGTAAGGAGCATAGCCTGTCATCTGGGTGAAGATTTGTGTCTAATTCCTTGCATTTTTTAAACTTCTTATAAAACCAAGGTGTTTCTGATGGAAACAAGTTACCTGGTCAAGTGTAGGAGTAAGCCACTTAGTAGTCACTTACTAAAGTGACTTTCTCTATATGCATGTGGGTGATTCTGTGTGTAATTATTTTTCATTCAGAAGGGGAATGTTTCAAATATTCAATTACAGTTCCTCCAGATGCTGGGCTTTTTCTGCACGATGCTCCATGGTTTTTGTGTGTGATAGAGCTGTCTTTTCGCCAAGGCTTCTTGTGTGACAGATGATATCTATGTATTGCCCTGCAGTTTAATGGGGAGCAAATGGGATAGCTTATCTAATGTGACAGGTACAGTTGTCTGTTGTCAAAGCTGTGACAGTAGTGACCAGGATTATCTGGATGAGTGGTCATCTTGATGCTGCAGCATGGAAGGTGTGGTCCTCATGGATAAACTGCAACAGGACAATGAGATGCACAGCCACTGAGGTGGAAAAGATGAGGCAGACAAGATACTTATGTGATATATAAAGACATCAGAAGCTGAGAGTGAAATTAGGATAAAGGTTTTGGGGGTGTAGGTAAGTGTAATGGAGGATGTATGAAATACATACCTCTTGGATATCTGGTAGAAGTTATTTACAATAAAATAGGATGTAAGTTCATTTTTATGCACTCAGGCAGATGTCTGTGCAGACTGCTGTTCAGCATTATTAGGGAGTGGGAGATTCTCCTACTGTTAAGGCTAATAAGGTGTAGAGACAAGTGACCGAGGAGCCACAACTATGTGGTGTTTTCCTAAATGTAGTTGTGACCAAATGAATCGAGCATGTAAATAGTTTAAAAGCTGGTTTATGTGGCTAAAGTGAGTGCATTCTTGTCCAACTTAAGAGTGACATTATAGTAGCTTTGATAGAACATAAAATTTGCTGTTACAGCTGTGATTTTCACAGAGGCCTATAAATTTATGGATGTGATTACATACAGGAGCAATTGTGGGGTCTGAGAAAGAGATGAGATGTCTCTTTACTATTTTTGGCACTGATTTCTTAGTATTTCTTCCATTTGCAGACCCCCTGTGCCATTTTCTGATGACTAAACTGATCCCTGAGGGCACAATTGATATTAATGAGATGTAAATGACAGATGAGGTGACAGATGACGGTGTCATCAACCAAAGAAATACAGAAGGGTATCATGAATAAGCACAAAACATTCAGAGAGCAGAAATTAACTGTATCAAGTATTGTTGAATGGGTTATTATTTTTTTAAAGGTAATGCATTGGAAAAAAAGATAATCAGAGCATGAAATATTAGCATGAAATGGCTCTGATTATTATAGCTCTTTGCAAACATTTTTTCGGGGTATTTATTGTAGGGGATTGAAGAAGAGAAAGATGATTCATTTATTTATTTAAGAGTGACAGTGAAAGAAGACGTGTGGCAATGGAAAGCAGATATTGTTGTTGAAACTTGTTGTTTATGAAAGAAAGTTTTGATGTTTTCATGGGTTACCACATGAATAAAGGAAGAGAATGAAAGATGATATTTAGCAAAGGTCATGAAAGCTTTAATCTGGAAGTCTCTGACATATGTCTTTGTATGTTAAATGATCTTGAAGCCTGGTAGAATATGAGATTTTTCACCAAGACTTTTGCTTCATGTTTACAAACTGATTCATGCTTGTTGAGCCACTGAGAATCCATCTAATTTTTTTATCACTAAAACGTGTAGAAGCTGCTGTCCAACTTCCTAGTGCCTGGAGGAGCCCAGACTTGCAGAATGGGCTGAAATTGTGAGGATTGGCACATGGAAAATTAATTTCCCCCTTCGTTTTGGCCTAGATTGTCACACATTTTGTCAGGGTGGTTTTTGGTTGTTTTTACAGCTGAATACCCCTTCGGGTTTCTGCAGACTACTGGCTTCACCTCTGTCTGGCCAGACTGGCTGCTAACCTTCCCTCTTCCCCTCACCATGCTACTGGTGTCTGCAGAGAATGTTATTTTGGAGGCACAGCAGCAAAAAGCTAACAGAAATTTATCTTAGTCCCACACTTCTTTAAAATCTTGCTGTTCTGCCTCACTAGGGCATGTGAATCACTTCTCCAGAGTGATATGGAGTAGGGTGTAACAGTTCCTCATACCCTCTGCAAGAACAGCACCATAGCTTCCTCCTGAAAATGGGCTTATCTCTGAGCTGTTCAGGGCATATATGGTGGCTGCTTGTGTCTGTTTGCAGCCTCTTAACCTACAGCTACCACCAATGATATCAATGTGTGATGGGGCTGTGATTTGTCTGAGATAATTGATAAGGTCCCAGTGGCTGTGATGGGAATCCTGATCCACTCCCATTATGTGCAAATCTACTCAGTACTTAAAAATAGGTGGCATAAATAAATTAATAAAATAAAACCAGCTAAAAAAGGAATTCCCTTTTCCCTTCTCTGTCTTGTCTTGGTTTTTTTCCTGTCATCTTGACTTTGGAGGAGAGCCTTTCCCATGAGCTCTGTAATAACTTAATGGTCTTGGTTGCACATATGAAATAGTAAGCCATTAACAGGTGTGGTATCAAGCTTATCATATGGTCTTGTATCAATTGTACAATGTATATTCTGAATACATGTTCTCTTAGCTATTTTTTAAAATGGTAATGACTGTCTTCAGTGCCTCATTGATGCTTTTTGTAATAGGTCCCTGGCTTTAGATGCTTGGCATTCTTTATTAAATTCCTCTTAAGCTGAAATTTCTGCATGGTACAAACTAAAATCTGGATTGTTTGGCAAGTACTAAGCAACACCTGGTTAATATCTATTTTTGTAGTGTATGAAACACAATAATTTTCTGTTGCAAAAACAACTTAAGAAGTTCAAAATGGGGAAAAATTAATACACTTGCTATTGAGTAAGTTTATGACTCAGTAGGATGCATGAAGAGCTAGTGAAGTTTGCACAGCATTTGTGGCTCAGTAGAATGAGAAGAATCCCTATTTCTTGATTTAGCCAAGAAGCTGTAGTTCTGTTATTTATCCAGCCGTACTGTCAGCTGGATCCCCCTCCTCTTCAGTCAGCTGGCTTGAATCAGCTGGATCAGCTTCTGGTGTAAGTAGGAGTCAGAGAGTTGGACTTGCAGAAATTGCTACATAGGGATGACAGAGAAGGATCAAATTTTAATTCTCTTTTTATTTTTTTCTTCTGAAAACTAAATGAAAAGATTAAAAATTACTATGTCATTAAAGAGGTAATTCCAATGTTCTAGTTTCAGGAAAAATGCAAGCCATGTCTCATTAATTCTGGGTCTGATGCTTGTCAGGATTCATTGTTCTTATTTGGCATTTGAAATTAAAACTTTATTACTTACACTCATAGGTCACACCAAATGGCTATCTGATTGGAAGACTGAGGACTTTTAGAGACTTGTTTCTGATGTGAATACTTAAATTAAAAATTCATAGCTCTCTTTCCTCAGATACTGTGCAGCATTCTTTTAAAATTCAATGTTCCAGTGAGCAATCTTCATTTGATACAATATTGATGGCAAGTAATCACAGAAGGTTGCAATGCAGTCAGAGCAGATTTGTTTGGAAGTTCAGTGGCATTTGTTTGGGAGTCTTTGCTGAGTGCTTGTTCCTCCCTGAGTGATTCCCCCATTCTGCTATTCTTTGGCATGTTGAGTTTCTCTTAGGCTGCTTATTCTGGTGTTAACGTGTTACTCAGCATCCTGGAAATCAGTCCTTTAAAATGTGTTAGCTGAAGTAGTTAGGCTTTTCATATAGTGTATGTAATAAAAACCTGTTTGCTTTGATTTGATATCACAAGATTTCACTGCATAATCTGGTTCATGATTCAGTCCACGCACCTGGCACCTGGTGTGGATAACAAAATTATTTGGTTTAGATGCCACAGGTTGGATTAATTCACTGGGCTTTGGTGTTAGCAATCAATTCAGGTGGAACTATTTATATCACTTCTATTCCATAGAAAGCTTTTTTGGCATAAGTGGAAAGAGAAGAAGAACATAGCAAAATATTCTGCTTTTTCAAAACACCCCTTGATCTTAAGATCTGACAAAATTAGTTTTGAGAGAGTTTTGTTGCAAGCCTACAGAATGAAATTGGCAACTCATCCTCAGTTCCCTTAGGGTGATATCTTCAGTGATTTATGTAAAAGTCTGTGTAGCTGAATATGTGGGGAGATTACTTCTGACATTCCGGGCTTGAAGATACAATGCATTTTGAATGGCTGGATACATTAGTTCTCAGGTGACACTGATTTTTTTCCCATGTAAATAGTAACTATAGTTAATGCGTGTTTTCACTTTTAATTATTTTAATTGTATTTCAATTTAGTTTTCCAATCAGAAGTATCATTTTCTTGCTACTTGAATTTAAGTGATTGTGAGGAGTTTCAATCAGAGGCATTTAAAGAACTGAATGAGGTCGATATAAATGAATGAAATTGGAATATTTATTCTGGCTTGCCTTCTGTTCTGTAGGAACTCACTCACCTCAATTCCTGGAGTCACAGAGAGATTCAGCTGGGAGATCCAGACAGGATGTTTGGATACAGACCTAATAAGTATCTAAAAAACACAATGTGGTTGCCTAAAACTTCCTACAGCAAGACTGAACTTGAGGGCATATGTATCTCTAGATATGCTTTCCTCTCTAGGACTATGAGTAGATTTATTTATCTTAAGTCAGTATTTACCCATAATCTAGTTTTATTTTTGAAAATTGTATTAGTTGTTTGTCTTCTGTGTTCTTTTGAAATAAGTAGCATGGGACTCTTGCCTCGACCATTGTGGGTGACTGAGCATTTCAAAACACTCATTGTTTTCATTGATACCACAATGTGGTACATAGAAACTCTTACCACTCTGCCTGTTCTCTTTTGAATTTGTTGTGGAGCTTTTTTTTTTTTACTGGCTTCCTAGGTAAATCAGTCCTGTCTCTGAGGATAATTCCTCAGACACTACTATGCCCTCATTGGGTTGATTTCTTGATCCCATTAACTTTGTGGGTTTTCCAATAATGCTTTTTAATTTTGGGTCCTGGTACCATGTTCCTTTCCCTCTGACATTCATTTCATTTCCTTCTCACCACCACGTCATCAACGGGGTCTCATAGCTGAGGAAGAGTCAACTCCACTCCCTGTCCTCAGTGTGCATTTGAGATAGCTCTTCGCTTTTCTTTGACACCCACCCACTACTCCCACTCCCTCACTGTGGTTCCCTCATCATGGAAATAAATGTCTGCTTGGATTGAATCTGCAAATGTGCTCCAAGAGCTCTGCTTTCACAGAGGAAAAGAGCTGTAACAGGGCTGTGAAGAGAGCAGGCTTAGAGTTGAATGGAGTGGCTGCTTTTAAGAAGCAGCAGCATTGCAGTGTGTTGCAGAGCAGTGCAAGTTGGATGAGGTATAAATGAGTCACTTTCAGCCATTTCGTGCTTTTTTTTTTTTTTTTTTTTTTCCTCTGAAACAAATCTGTTTCTGAGCTGAGAGAATAAATGTGACATAAACCTGGAAAGGAGACTCCACATCGTTGTGGAATTGCATGGTTTTGTTACTGTGGCAGACTGCTTATGATATGGCTGCTTGACAGTTAGGAAGAGGTTTTTGGTTTGCCTACACACTTGAAACTCAACCAAGTGACTTTCCTGTTTTCTTAACACATGATCAGCAAACATAACTCGTGTTACACTACATCCATAATTCCCATAATATTGTCAGTTGTGCCCTGACATAATGTGTAAGACACAGAGGATCATTTCTTCAGTAGATGTAAGCTGGGGAGGCTGAGAGGTATTCTGACAGCCAGGCACTGGCATACCAGATCTCTTTTCCCCACCCTTGAAGCAGAAGAAGCTGCACTTGTACTGAGTGTTCTGGATGGGCTGTGTTTAGGTAGGGTGGAATACCAGAGGAGATGCTACTTCTCCATCCTGGAACCGAGAAAGCACGTATGGAGGCAGCAGAGGGACTTCCAAGGGAATGCTTGAGGTGGAGTTGCATAATACCTGTTAGTGGGGGGAACAAAACCAAGAAAAAGTCCTAGTGTTTCTTGCTCTTTCTCTTCAGTTGGGATAATTTTAACTTTCTAGTATCAATCTCACTGACCACATAGTAGTGAGTCAGCATTAGTGTGCCTGTCAGGAATGCAGGACATGCGCAGCATTTGTTAGATGGACTGTAGCAGTTCACACAGATAATAAGATAAGAACATTTACCAGAATCTCCATCCATGATTGTGCTGGGCACTGCACACGTGACCAAGTTGAAGTAAAATGTGCTGTGTCACACATCATGCTAGGGACAGAACTGCAATGAGAAACAGACTTTTCAGCAAATGTCTCCCTTGGACCACACTGCCTTTGCATGTCGGCAGGGGCTGCAGAAATGAACATCTGAAAAGTATGTGGTTTCCATGCTTGTATCTTCAGAACGATTAGCAAAATAGGTATTTTTGAGACACTAGTAGACATAATTACTCCTAATGTTCAAAACAGGAGTTAAGGCTCATTTTGTTGGCAGATAATCTGAGGGAATTATTTCCCTGTGAATATCCTGGTGAGCAGGCAGGGCTGCAGCACAGACTTTGAGCTGTGTGTATGTGCTGGCTGGGCAGCTTCCTCGGGATTTGTTGTTTTTTTGTGAGTGTTTATAAATTCCTAAACCACTTACTGTAATTGGCTTGTTTATTTAGTGTCTAAAATAAATAAACCTAATACACCACAGTGATTATTTACTAACTTTGTTAATATTGGGGGTCCTGGCATTCCCTTGCTCAAGGAGGCAAGGTGTGCACTTCTGACATTGCTTTCTAATTTTTGGAAAAGAGGCTGATGAAAATGAGTGGTATCTGGTGATAATAGAAATATTCATGTGTTGTTCAAGACAAGTTAAAACAGGGAAGAACAAATGATGGCAGTGAGTCAGCCTTTCTGAGCAAATAACTAGTACAGACCTTTACTCTGGGTAAAGACTAGAAAAGCACCGTTACCAGACGCCTTTTCTGAAGATGTTAGAGGGATAAAAATACTAGATGTAGAAGCCATATATGCTGAGAAGGATCAAGAGAAGATTTAGGAAAAACTAAAGAGCTGAAAATCTAATTTCAGATGTGAGGAAACTGGTGGGCCCATAAATAAATTATAGCTATGGCACATTTAGAACTGCAGAATTAATTATAGCCTTAATAGAAGGCTCAAAGTGAGATCCTGCTGTGAAGGCATTACGGGGGTGATTAAGGCCAGTCATAGAAACATTTAACAAAAAAAAAAATAAATTTAATGACACACGAAAATACTGATGCATGGAGTCATGCAACTGCATATACAAAGGATTAGGTGTGTGCCACAGGCCAGGTAGATTTCTGACTTGCAGTTGATACTTGAGTTTTGCGTTCTGTGTTAAGATCACTTAATCAAACCAGTTTTATATACAACTGTCTTGAGAAATTAGGCCTATTTCTGTGGAAATATTTAAGTTCAGTTTTGTTTTTCTGACGTGTTTTTATATCTTTATTGTCTCCTTTAGTCAAAATTGTTCTTCAGCTTGGTCATTTTGAACCTAATGTGGATTTATGGTGTATGTGAGCAAGCTACATTCAGAATATACTACCAAATAGCTGGGGGGGTAAATTAAAAAGCTGATCTGTTTCAACCTGTTTGAAGAAAGGCATCATAATTTTTTGAGCTAATTATTTTCTATGAGCAAGAGAGGAACTATTAACATAGGAATTACACTGGGTTTTGTGAACTGGGTAACAGGGAGCATTTTTCCAAAGTGTGGTTTCAATTATGGGCTGTAGTAAGGAGTGTGATGTTACAAATCTAATTGATAGGCAATTTGTCGAGGATATAGTATTTATAGATTTGCTGAGAGCTTCTTTCATCCTGGAAGTACAAAATATTCTTATGTAATTTTATTCAAGTGATCAATTTAAACTATAAGGTTAGGAACAAATAGATGCTGTGGATGGTATTGGTGTGTCATACTCCCAAAACTGACGTCAAGGATGGGAATGGTGGTAATGATGGTTGGTATAATTATGCTTCAGTTACACTAGTTTATTTGATGAGAATGTTAAAAGATCACAAACTGGCTGGAGTCCAGTCAAACGAGTGAAGCGAAGATATATGTAGGACAGGCTCATCTGTAAATTTCAGAATGAATTTAGGATTTAGTTGAGTTTACTGAAGATGGCATTAAGGTCTAACATAGCTTAATTTTCCTCTTCCAGTCTTCATAAATGTCCTGTGTTCTTCTGAAACTTGTTGTGGTCCTGTGACTAACTGATGTGCAGAAAATGCTGTAGATTTTGTCTCTGCAGATAATTGGAACTGTGCCATAATGCTTTTTCCTTTCATTTTGCTAGATAGTTTAGAATCTCCATGTCAGGAATATTAGAATATTTAGACAGTAGTTGCTGAGATTAGGTGCTGTTGCTCACAGCAAAAGCTGAAAACATGTAGAAAATATTTCCAGTTCTAATTACAGAACACTTACTCTGAGATACAGAGTTGTGTATGCTACCCTGCTCTGCAGGTTTCCCATTTTCTCAGCTAACATCTGTAAATAACTTTCAGCCTGTCCCTACTGATTCCCCAGCTGCTCCATCTCCCTTGTTGCTAATGTCAGAGACAGATGAGTCTTGAGGGGAGTGTGGGAAGGCTGGAACAGAACTACTGCAAATGCCCTCAGGGCACTCAGGATGTTCCAGTTGGTCACCAGCATCCTTCTGGAGCCCAGACAATCTGGAACTTCATTAGGGTCATAGAGGTTTTCTGAATTTCCATCCTGAACATTTACACGGGAGTAGAGGAAAAACTAAGGCTTAACTGTGTGTTCTGTCTTCCTCTTCCTTTTTTTTTAATGTGTTCCCTCTCCAGGTTTTATCTTCCACATTGAGTTCAATAGCAAAACTCAAACTGGCTGAAGTGGGGCAAGATCAGTTCCCATGCCAGGAGAAATTAGTAGAAGAGGGTAATGATAATCAGACATTTCATGTTTTATGTAATGATAATATGGTATTTTCAGGATTGCACTTAGCTGCGAGTTCTGCCTGAGGTTATAAAGCTAGTGGCTGATAGTGTTTCCCCTGTGGATGTGCAGTCATCCCCAGGCTGCACATTTGACAGACTGGTGATATTGGAGGGTCAGTAAGTATTAGAACCTACTCCATCCAGTCTGAGCAATGGGCAGTGCAATAGGTGATTGTTAAATAAACATGACTGTCAGGTTTTTCCTCTGCTGTTTAGAAGGTGGTAATTTCCCTGGAAACTGGATTACAAGACTGTGTGTTAAGACTCGTCTCCAGTACCACTGGGGCCTTCTAGGTAGGAATACAAATAATCTCTGAGAAAAGGAGCAGACACAGAAGGCTGTGTCTTGTTGATAGCAGGAGTACTTCAAGCTGTGGGACCAGCTGAGAAAGTGGGAAAATGCTTGCTTAGAAAGGACAGCAAAAGAAAGGGAGGGTTTTTGAACCAGAGATGAAATTATATACAGGAAGGGAGTGTAACATGCTAGAGAAAGGCCGGGGTAGAAGCTGTGCTGGAGCCCCCATAGGCCAAGCACAGTTTAGTGGTATCTGCCAGCACAGGCAGGCCCAGAGCGGGTGCTGAGCGGGTGCTCACTGAAACAGTGATGGATCTGCAGGGAGCAAACCTGGCAGAGCCCAGCTGGGGCAGACATGCTGCACGTTTGCACACAGGCTCTGTAACGGATGGGCAAGGAAGTTGATGCAACAGTCTCTGTGTGTGTGATTCAGCATTCTTGTCAATCGGCCATTTGTTCAGGACATCCAGATATCCAGCATTTGGACAAACCTATTCAGTCACTGCTCAAAGCAGCAGAGAGAGAGATTTCCTGCTGTAAGCAAACAGACTAGTATCTGTGCTGGGAGAGCTGGCAGGTCTGCTGAACATGCCTGCATCCAATGCAGTTGGGACCCAAACACAGCTGTGTCTGAGCTCTACCAGGAAGACAGAACAATTGAACTGTTCCCAAAGTTTCCAACCTTCATGGAATAACAAGACTGGGTTCTAAAAGCCTGGCCCTATTACTGGGAAGGTGTTCTGGGTAGTGGGGGGAAGAAAAAGACATCTGGATGCAGATCTAATTGAGAAATACTCCTTGTATTCTTACAAGTGCCTTTTGCTCATTCACATTCAGTCCCTACCTTCTCTCCCAAATGTGTCTATTCATCAATTCCAGCCCAGCTTCTCCAGCTTTGCTCTCTCTTACTCTTTTCTGGTTTCCCCTTCCTCTGTGTACATGTAGACTCTGGCTTCTCCTTTGTACTCCTATCCCGTGAGGCAGCATTTCTGCAAGCTGCATTTCTTAACAGGATTTATTTTTTTCTTACCACCACCATATTAGGAAAGTGAGTCCCAGTGCAATTAGAAATACACGTGTCAACAACTGGTTCTCAGGAACACTGCAGAGCTGAGTTTGCTGCATCTGTGTTTTATTTTATTTTCAGCAGTTTACTATCTTGTACAAGTTCCTGTGAAAAGTCAGGGTGTCAGTTCTTGTCTTTGAGTGTCATGGACACTTGGAGTGGTTTGTGAGACTGAATTCTGTAGTTAAAATTCCTCAGTGAATGAATAATAGCAAGTTAATAAAGGTGAAGCAACATGGATAGTAACCAAAAGTAACAGCACAGAGCTGTTTTCTTGGCCTTCATCCAGCAGAGAGTAAATGGGAATCTCTTCATTGGCCTCAGTGGGATTTTCATCAAGCCTATTGAGAGCTCTGTACAAACCTCCCACTTCTCACAGCAAGCTTTATAGTACCCAGTATGTAATGTGAAGTCATAAGAGAGAAAATATTGGGCTGAAGCCAAAGGCCAACGGAAATCAGTTGTCATGGAAGGCTCAAAGGTTATTCAGGGGCTGTGTCTGTTCTGTGAGTCTGATAGAGGTACCTTGTGGTACCATTTATGCATAAGACACTACCTGTTCAGCTGGCTTGGGTGCATTTCACAGAATACTTGTGGGATTGCATTATTTCCTCAAGAATGTCTGGGTGTGATGAGTTGTCCAAATGTGAACTCAAATGGAAGGGGCTTTATGTGGCATAGCACTGCCAGTGACACTGGAAAGATGCTTTTGTTTTCTAGCTTCAGTGTTCATGTTTATTAATGGAGACAAACCAAGAAAACTGTGCAAGTCATTAGCAACAAATTATTTTCTGAAGCATTTGCAAGATGCTAAATGTCTTGAGATGTTTGTAGAAGCAGAAGCAAATACTGAAAGCAAAATAATGCAAATTAAACATCTTGCTCATTCAAGATTAATGATGTCAGGGTTAATCACTGCCATATAAATAGCCAAATAAATAAAATAGATCAGGCAAGTATCTGAGTTTTTGCCTGGCTCTCTGACTTTCTCAGGACCATTAATTATCAACTTCTCAAAACTTGTTTCTAATTAACTTTAAATTCACAGCATCATAGAATAATTTAAGGTGCAGGGAATGTCTAGAATTTTTGAATCACTCCTCAAGTTTGTTTCCACCAAATGCACATGTGACTCAGAATGATGACCCTCAGATCTAACATTCAAGAAATCTGAATTAAAATTTGAGAGGCTGCAATTAGATGAATTACTTCAGAAACACTGCCACTAAATCATCCCCTTACCTTTTCTTGAGAAAAAAAGGTAAGAGGTTAAGGCAGCAACTCTTCTCTAACCTTTTCTATAAGTTGGGAAAAAGCACAGACAAGGAATAAAATGTTTAGCCTGAATAAAAGGGTTAATTACATTTTAAAAAGAGAGATAGCCAGTGGTAACCATAATTCTGAATATTTTGCTTAAAATTTCTGTTTATATGAAGCTAGAAGACTGAACATGGCACTTTGTCTTCAGAATGCCTGGAGATGCACACATAACATGTTCTGTTTAACAGAAAGGTTACATGTATGATGAGTTATATCTGAATATACCTCCTATCCTAGTCACTTTTGTGTTTAAATTTAATGATAAAATAACCTTCTTTTTAGTTTAGAATCTGATGATGCTTTTCAAGGTCAGACCACTGTTATTGGACAACTCTTCAGTATATGGAAAAGTGTGCCAAGAACTTAAAATATTGCATTCATTGTAAAATGCTGACACTGGGATTTCAACATGCAAGACATGCTGAAAAACCCTCTTAAAGTGGTAGAAGTGTGTGCATGTGTTTGTGTAAACACATGTATATAAAGGAGTTTATTGCTATTTTGCAATTGAGAAAGCTGAAGTACAGACAAAACTAAATTAATTTCCCACAGTCAGACAATGAGTCAGTGACAGAACCGATGAAAGAAACCACCAGTCCTGATGAGATAGGCTGAGCAAAAGCTGTGGCTCAGGACTCCTACAGACAAAACAGCTAACACAACACAGATGCAAGATGCAGATTACTTGAATGCTCTGGTCTGGTAAGCCCTTCTCCAGCTAACTTTGGCTGGGACTCATTCATGTAGCAGAAGCTCCTGCTTGCCAAATCTGATTGCTGCTCCCAGCCATCAGCCTGTGGGGTGGTTTGGAATTGGTGTCCCTAAGTCACTGAGTCACCTCTCTGCCTATAATCTGTCCTGTACTACCTTTTCTGCATGTGTGCATCCTGGGTGATGGGAGAAGGGAAGAGATGGAGGAGGGAATCAGTGCTCAGGATAAGCCTCCTGCTGTCTGAAGTAGCTTAGTGTAATGTGTAAAATGCTTAAAAACCCCTTTAGCTATTATATAGTACCTTTAGTCCTTTTAATTATGCAAAATTGCAGTGTTTACTGATCATTACTCATATTTACCTTGAAACAGGAAGTCTTATTCAAACTACTGTGCTGGTGTACTTGGCTTTTAGATGACACACTGAAGCATCAGGTACAATTTTGTAGATAGAACAGCAGAGATTTTTGCACTGATGAGAAGCAATTCACTCAGCACATCTTTCTGTCTTGCAGAGATTTTGCTGTAATTCATTTCACAAGGTCTGTGAAAAGTCAGTAATAAAGCACTGGGATGGTGAATTAAAATTGGAATGTTGAAGAATGAACTCAGTAACAATTACTACTACCACTGAATTAATTCATATTAATATTTTATTAAAAGACATTCCCTGCCTCTTTTCTAGCTCCGGGTAACTTCTGTCATCAGGTGCTAAATGGAAATAGCAGATCTTAATCAGCAGATGTAAGTGTTTCTTGTGGCATAAAATTAAACTGTTCAGATAACATGGTTAATGGTAACTTACTAGATTTTATTGTTCTGACAAGTGGACTGTGTTTAATAAGAAACTAAAAAAGTTGACCAAGTATCTTTTTTTTTTTTTTCATGAAAAAACAATTTCATTTGCCACTGGGTAGGATGAGGCTGTAACTTTACAGTTTGTCTCAGGAGAAGTGCTGCTCCAGGCACAAGACTGAATCCTGATTCCTTCTCTTCTCCCAGGGGAGAGGTGAAATACTTCATCCCTTCTTTCTGAAGCAATGCATTTCCTCTGGGCAGCTGGCTTACTGAGATAACAAAAAAATTTTGTCTCCTGCCTTGCAGAGTAAGTTGCAATAGGATGCTTTTGAGTGCATGCCCTGTATTTTCCCTCCACAGCTGTGGTTACCAGCTGAGTAGAGCTAACCAAAACTGGTGACTGGTTTTGTCCATCTTCTTTGGCATTGTGTGGCAGCCTTGTGAAAACAGTGCACATGCACCTGCATTAAGGTGCTGAGTCAGGGTGGCCAAGTGTATTGAAAGTTCTACCAAATTGCCTCTCAATCAACTTCGTCATTTGATTGATATAATGAAAAATTAATTGTTAAAAAAAACTATTTTCTTTTTTTTCTCTCAAATTAATCAATCATAGTGAAAATTAGTACATATTAATATAGTGGTAGCCTTGCTGCCTCCTTTCATGCATTGCCAACTCCTGCAGCAAATTGTGCTGTTGCCCTCTCGGAAGTCTTGTTTCACCCATTTCTTTTGCTTTATCTCCTCAATAACATCTCACCTGTTTTAAGCACTTAAGCTGCAGCCTTTCCTGCCAATTGTGCCTCTTGGTTTTTGTAATTTCCCTGTGCATGTATCTTCAGTCTGAATCTCTGTCCTCCAGTAGAGCTGATGTTTTAAATGTGCTAGGAATCTTGTAAAACAAACAGACAAAAAGTCTATCACTGGCTGTCTTTCATACTTCTTCACCCACTTCCATTGCCCCTTTAATGTTTTATTCTTGTCATATTTATTACAAGATAGCATACAGATGCTCTAGTCCTGCATATGTTATTCTGTTGCTTCTTTATTCCACTGGATTTAATCAAGTATTGCTCCATTATTAATTCATTTTTCTCTGGTAAGATACGACATCTTTTGTAAAATAAATTATCTCGTTTTTTCAAAACATCTTGTATTGTTCTGCTGAAGATTCACCTCTTACTTGATGAAGAATTTTCTTATTTTGTAAACTTCCTGCATTTTTTTCAGTTTCATGGAGAAAAAATAAAAGGCAATATGTTTCAGTAAAACGAAACTTCCTTTGTTGAAAACAATGTGCCTGGTTCACTAATGTGGTTTTATGGTGTCTTGTATAGAAAGGTTTCACGTCAATTCAGTAAATAGATGTTGATTAATTGCACACTGTGAAACTATCCTTTTCCCCCCCGAAGTTTAAATTAAGAATGGCTGCTTGGATCAGTAAATGTAATCTTCTACGTAACACAGGTCATGCAACTCCCTTCTATTTTGCTTCATATCCACTACCTTTGCTTTTTGTTGGAATGAGACCATATGCTTCAGGAAAACAGCACGTGTTGTTTTTTAAATCATCCAATGTTGGGAAATCTACCACAGCATGAGTAAGTTTCTGCCATCATTCATTAATCTGACTGTTAACAGTATGACTTATTTCCAATCTGAATTTCTCTAGCTTCAGCTTTAACAATTGGTTCTTTCTTTTCCTTCTCTTTTTGACATGAAGCCCTTGACAAACGTTTTTCTTGGGCAGCTGGAGATCTCCTTGTGACTGTCTGGTGTTCTGCAAGTCAGCCTGAGCAGCCACCTCCATAAACATGTTAGCGTTTTCCATTTTGTTATAATAGCTGGATCTTCTGTGCAGTTCTCTCTCGTGCTGAGAGCTGATGCTTGTGGCAGGATGGAACTGCAGCCCCTCTTTGGGCACTTGTGCCTTGGCCTGGGTGCCTGCTGCCTGCCCACCCTGCTCCCCTCCTCTCCTCTCTGTGGCCCTGGGATGGGACGTTTCTTTCTGTGTTGAATCTGGACTGGCCAAGCTAGAGTGACATTCCCAAAATGCTTTTCAGTGTTTAAATACAGATCAGTTCAGAATGGTGGGAAACATTAATGGACTGATCAGCCTCTTCATTTGGTTTGGGGCCAACATCACCCTACAGGCTGAGTATGTATGTGGGATGTATGACACATGTTTTATATACATATGTATTATAGACATATCCTTGTATGTATGTATGAGATGCACACATGTGCATGCATATATATGGCAGAATAGCTGTATATTGTAAACGCAGGTTAAAAAACAGTTTGATTTCTTGTAACAGATCATCTTTGATGATTGATTAATCAGGGAAGGCAAGTACCCTGTGTACTGCAGTACCCCCACAGCAGGAGCTTTAATGGCCCTATTCTTGTAAACTCCCAGGTGGCTCTCTGGGAAGCTATGGATGCATCTTTGACTTGCCTTGGATATCATGAACACGTAGTAATCACACTTAAAACATGGAGAACCAAATCTACAACAAACCTTGTCAAAAGCAAACATACCCAGATGCACATTCCTTTTTATTGAATATAATTTTGAAATATTTTTTTATATATAACTGCACGACACAATTGGGAGGCTGTGTGTGAAACAGTAGTTTTCATAATAGTAGCAGTAATGTGTAAACATCCTACTACAAATACAGTGTTTCTAAGTATAGGACAATAAACTCCTGAAAGCCACTTTTCCATTAAAAAATAGCTCTAGAAATAGCACTCTAATAAAAACCATCATGAAAAGTCCCTTAGTTAGGCAAAAAATGAATACAATTATTTAAAGGTGAGCACAGTGAGAATGGTGGTTTAAAAATGAATACAAGTGTAGAACTGCTGGAGAATTTTAAGCTATTTTTTAAAAATTGAAAACCTCTCCAAACTCTCAACTTCATAACTAAGATAATTGAAGAAAAAATTGAATTTACCCTTAGGACTGTTTGTAGGAAGCTCTTCTAATAAGGTTTATATTTAGCAGATAATACTATGTTTATAGTGGTCCCAGCCTGCCTAATAGAGCTGTAATGGATATGTTTTATATTTAATCAATATCAATGAATAATAACTTCTCTTTATTAACTGTAATGTTACTATGGTTAATTTTAGCTTGTGCTGTAGGCATATCTGTATCTTCTTTGACAAGGACTATGATATCTTATTTAAATAACCCAATATAACTTTTTATCAAGGCTTTTTAAAGGTTTAGTAATGGCCTGTTATATACCAAATGTTTACTCTGATTTTGCTTTTGGTGTGAAGATTATTTCACATGTTGATAGGTATTAAATATGCTCAACTAAGTAAAAGTCCATCGTCAGAGAAAATTTGGCAAATACCTCTGTTTTATGGACCTTATAAATTATAGTTCTTAAATATTTGCAATATTTTCTGGGAGTGATGTTGATTTTGTTTTCTACTGAAAATCAGGAGAAGCACAGCATTTCATTACTGTAGGATATTTTAGATAATCAAATTGCTGTGTGCCTTCCTTGGCTCTTTTTGCTGACTTTGGCAGCTTCTGCTTTCTTGAAGAGAGGGTTGAATCATCATCAGATCTTGTTACTTTTGTATTCTGGATACCCTCTTGGTTCTGGCTTTTTGGATGCTGGCTGCTGCTTTTAGTGAGAGGCATTCACCTTCTTTGGAGATGCTGGAGGGGCTGATGAGGAGTATCCTGGTAAGCCCAGGAGTCTGCTTGCCCTGCTGCTGTGTGGCTGAGCACGTAGACAGCAGGATGCTGGACAGGCTTCTGACAGAATTCAAAACCTTGGCTCTCATCAGACCTGTCTTGAATTTATGGCTGTGAAACATTTCAAGGTGGATGACTTGCACAGTCCAGCCAGACAGTTTGAGAGCATCTCTGAGCAAATTTCTTGAAAACTGCAGGAAAACTCAGTAAACTTTTAAATAGGGAGTGCCTTACTCTGAAAAATCAGAGGACTTTGTGCATGCACACAAGCACGCTGTAAAATACTGGCATATTTTTAATACTTTAAAATAAAATAATTTATTCTAGCCAGTGAGATTTTTATCCAAAAGAGGTTTCTTTTTCAAAGAGTCCTTATTTGCACTGACATTACTATCTCCAAGGAGAAATACTTTCTTGCATATGCGCTTGTCTGTGAGTATGAGGCATTCATGGGCTGGCCAGGAGTAGATGCCTTAGCCTGTTGTTGGTTTTTATTCCAACAATTAAATGAGAGGCAAACTTGTGTTTGTTGATTTGCCATTCCCTCTTTCTAGAGCACTGAGGTATCCCTGTGTGATCCCTCTCCTGAAAGCACTCACACTAGGGATGGAGTCAAGTGGCAGATCCAGAGATGTGAGAGAAGGTGAGGCTGCTGGAAACCTGCCAGAGTTAGTGTCAGACCCATCCTGCTCTCTGGGTCTCAGCTGATTCTTCCCTGACAGTACAAGAGTCAGGACTGCCAAATTTATATTAATGGTTGTAAATTAGTGCAATTCCTATGATCTATCCCTTTGTCTCCAAGTTAGCTATAATAATTCATATACATTCTTACAAGAAATTATGCTAAATTTAATGGAGGATAAAAGAGGCCTTTAAAACAAATGGAGAAATCTTTGAGATTTTAGTTTCACAATCAGTTGAAGTGATGCTGTTGCTGGCCTTCTAGTCTGGCCTCATCCAGCTTATGGAAGTTGAGCCTGTGATGTGCTGCTTTTATGCTTCCTAGATTCATGTTCAAGGCAGTCCTTTGTACCACTGAAATGGCAGTTATCTGAGTCACCTCTTGAGCTGGTATTGTGTACCTTTCCTTGCCATCACTGTTAGAAGCTACCACATCAATGGAAGGAGCAGTGTTATCTGTATCAAGTGTGAATGTCACAAGAATGGGCTGTATCAGACCTTCTCCTGGTTCTGCTTTTTTAGCATTCAGGGAACGTGGTTGGCAGCAGAAGGCAGGTGTCTCTGTACCAGAGCTGTTGCAGCCAAAGCAGAAATGCTGACGTGTTACTGGTGTTCCAAGGATGTTTAAACTCACATGTCTGTTCCATTTGAACTCTTTGGATCAAAGGCAAATCAAAGTTGAATTTTTTTATTATGATACTGCTGAAACTCCACGTAATATTCAGTGCTCAGTTTACTTGGTAAATGATGTAGAACTCATGGCAGCAGTAACTAATGAGATTGATTTTATTAGATTATTAGAGGACCAGATAAGTCTGGTGTCATTTTATTTAGAACCCATAGGAAATACTTTGCTAAAACACTTTTTATTTAAGACCGGAGACAGTGTAAGTCAACGTGCTATTAGAGCATTTGTGCTGAGCTCTGTACTGTACAAGAATGCAGTCTGAGATGAAGTAAGATTGAAGAGCTTTGGGTTTAATTCCTAGTTTCTTGCAGATTTCCCACTTGACTTTGAGGAAATCAGTTACTCTTTGGATTCTGTCTGGGAAGTGGAGAGAGCAGGTTTTTCCTGCCTCACAGGCATATACAGCAAGTGTGTCATGTTCTCAGATCCTGTGGTGTGGCTGGTGAAAGTATGTAAAGTGGACATACTGCTCCTCAGTAGCAGCTTTAGTAGGGAACAGCATGCTCAGGCTTTCCACTGGACTGTGTAAAGTGAATGTTCTGCCTTTGCCTTCATTTCATTATTACTAATTTTTTTTTTTTTTTTTTTTTTTCAACCAGCAATAACTGCACTTAATCTGTATTTGTATTGGCATTTGGAAAGTAGTTGCAGCTTGAAGGATAAAGCTCTGTGAGGATGTAAAAAAGTAAGATTGTCTTTAAATTCTGACAAAAGTGAACACACCTCACATTCTCCTTCACCTTTCTCCCAATTGTCTTCTGTGGCCTCCTCCTAGCATTGAAATCTATTGGTGAGAAACACTGACATAGAGACCTGTTAAGAGGTAATTCAGCAATCACAAGGCATCCAGACTGAGCACAGCAGATAACCTAATTGCCATAAATTCAGCCTGTTGCTGAGGAAAACAATTAAATGACAGCTAACTCTTAACAGTTAATTTTAACAACTAAGAAAGGGGCTAATTTAAAAAAAATAAAATAATGTGTGGCTTCCGCTTTGGGCTGTAGGATATAGAACTAGTTGTTTTACACAGGCAACTCATGTGACCATCTCCCAGTCAGAAGGTTCCTCACACCACTGTACATTTTACAGAACAATGGATCACTGCCTTTGTCTCCTTGGACTACCCTGTGCCACTGCTTTGCCATGGTGTGTGAAGTGTGACAGTAGAAGTGTTAGTTTTACAGCATAAATCACTTTACATTAAGACCATTTTTTATGAGAATGAAGCCATAATAAAGAAGTGAAACTGCATTTAGTTGGTATTTAGATGGACATTGTCACAGCAAGAAATATGTGGAGAAGAAAAAATAAGAAAGCATGGTAAAGTCATGCTAATACCAGCTCAAACTGTTGTTAATACAAATAACCTAAAAAATTGTGTGTGGTTTTCCACTTTTTATCCAGTAGCTACAGAAAATAATGTCCTTATGTTCAGCCAAAGTTGTCCTGGAAGGTGTCCTTGTTTAGTCTCATTCCAACACAGTCTTAATATCGTGGGAATTTCTTGTATTTGCACTTCATGGAGGGAGACCTGAAGCTTGGAGAGATTCCGTGACTGGTTCAAAACCTGCTGGAAGTCCATGGAAGGATGGCTTTCCATTTGGATCATGCCCCTAGTGTCTTTGCTGCTGTACAGGAATTCTGAACATGGAATTGACACTATCTTAGCCAGCAGCCTGCTCTTTGCACAACAACATCCATCTTTGAATGCAAATTTGGCCATCACATTAATTAGGTGAGGTATTTCAGGGATTTGAAAGGAGTTTTTGGAGCATCTGAAAAAGCCAGTATCATTTAAATGAAATTTTAGTAGATAGTGCTTGAAATGGCTTTTGATAGCTTGCTTGTATGCATTACATTAGCAGTTATCTCTGACCTTAGTTTAGTTACCTGTAATATTGGTAGAAAATGAGATCTATTTTCCATGGTTTGGATTGTATTTTATATTGGTCTTACTGAGAGAGTTATGACTATCTGTCAAACCAACTAATAAGGCTAAAAAGTGGACAAGCTCTCAGAATAATAGTCCTAACAATTAGAGAGTGAAAGGTACCATGAAAATCTTAGTCACTTTTTCCTTCTAAAAGTTCCTGAGGCCAAGAAAATATCTCCTCTTTCATGTAAATAATACTTTTCTCACATAGCTCTAGATCATTCCAGCTACTCTATTAACATGTTCATACTTGTTCCATCTCATGGCTCTTTTTATTAATCACTATACACATGTGGGATTGCATGGGTTGAGTTATGATCCAAATGGTATGTTAAACCGTGGCATCAAAACAAACATGAGTCACAGAAGCAAACCTATACAGCAGGTAACAAATGTGTATAACAGCACTTCAAAAATATTTGAACAATGGCATTAATTATAAATTTTTGTTTCTTACTTTACCAGAAATAAGCATATTATGCGTATATCTTTTACTAAGCATTATAGATCACTAGCCTCTAAGATAGATGAGAAAGTTTTGATAATGTAACCAGCTTCTTGGTTTGAAGTGCATGTCTGCAATACTGGTACTTCCAGTGAAGTTGCCAGGGCTTTAGTCGTGATTGACACAGAAAAAAGGGAGTATGAAAATGTTATTCTTTCATTATTTTCAAGTTTGAGGGATCTTAGTATGTTTATTTCTTTACCAAGAAAATTGGAACCTATATCACCCAACCCATGGCTTTGACCTGTTTATTTCTTTACCAAGAAAATTGGAACCTGTATCACCCAACCCATGGCTTTTCAGGGTTTTTCACATTGCAGACAATCTCTAAACAGAATATCCCATGAGCTGGTCCCTCTTGTGCTTGCTGTTCAGCCCCCTACATCTGACACTGCCAGGTGCAGAGATGTCCCATTTACTGTCACTGCAGGGGAAAATGATGGTGCCTTCATCCACTGTGTGTCTTTACTCAGCTTTGCTGATGTGGAGATGACAAAACCATATGCAGCACAGCTGTGAGCTCCTTTAATGGCAGCTGGTTTGAGATGGGTGGTGGTTAAAGGTACCTGAAAGTTGAACAAAAGGAGCTCAACAGTATGCAGTCAGTCCCTCAGAAGAACAATCTCACCATCTGCTGAAGAGCTTGCTGCTGTCTCTTTGAACTTGATCTTATTGCTGTGAAAACCCAACACTTACCTTCCTACTCCCTGTGATACTTGCACTGTGTGTCTGAATGAATGACAAATACCCACTAACATCTTCTCACAGGTTTCTAGTCCCTTCTTCCAGAATGCTGCCTTGCCTTCTCATATTTACCTTTAGTGTTAAGGTTAGTAGTAATCAGGCTATAGTCTAATGACTAAGCATTCTATCTCTGCTGTTCTATTGTCCTCTGATGTTATTAGTAAATATTTGTGATAATTTTAATACTTGTGCCTGTATAAATCCAATTTTGGCAAACCAGAGGCATGCTGGTGGGTGCTAGACCTCAGAGACCCAAAGGATGCTGTCTGCATGTGACAGCACTGACTGAGGTGTCAAAAGCCACAGATTTCATTTGGGTGAAGTAATGCTAATTTATGGTATTTTGTGTGAGATTACAAAGAAAGATTAGAGTATTTGATTACACTGTCAATCAGCCAGGAGCCTAGTTCTCATCTGAGAACTGAGCTCTCTTCCACCTCAAAAAAAGCAAACAAAAAGCCACACAATTTTTGGAGGTGTTTATCATGAAATGTGTGGAGTATGGTGACACCTGCAAATAGAACACATGTCAAATCAGGTCTATTGTGAGGTGCAGAGAGCAGGTGGATTTGATGAATATATATATATATATGTGTATTTACTGGGCATGGCAGTTTTTTCTAAAAATAAAGATGAGAGTAAAGAAGTACAAAATAGGTGGCAATTGAATGAATTTCTTTAGAACAGAAGTTTTACTGGAGAAATGTAACGATTAATTTCTACAACCCGTAGCTGCAGACGCTAACTGTTCTGCTGCTGAAAAGTACTGCAGATACTGACTGCAAAAGAATACAGAAAAATTACAGACACAAACAAAAGGGTGTATTTTAAATTTACTAACTTTTCTTCCCTGATTATTCCTTTGAGTTACCTTGTTTTGTTTATAAGAAATTCTGGGGGCGGAGGAGGGTGGCGCGTGGCATGTATGGGCAATTACTTTACTTACTCATTTCAATCATAATCCATTCAGAATGATAAAAATGAAATCAAATGTAATTTATAATCTAGAACATTGTAGTTAGAGCTTTTTAAATATCACAGCTGCAATGTGATTTGACATGATCCCATACAATCATTCAGGCTCTTTTAAAACCAAAACACATTTATCCGTAAGTGAAAATTACATCTCCATTTTTTTATTCTGAAAATTTGGCATGTTATTAGGTTTTGGGGGATGATCTTATATAGGTAAAGATTGCTGGGTGCACATAAAGGTGTTTATTTTCAGACCCACACCTATCCTGATCCTGTTCTGTGGACTAGTATTTGCTTAATTCTGCTAATTAATATGAAAAAATGTGCCACTGTTAGATAGTTTTGAAAAGAAGAACTTCACATGAAGCTTAGCCAGTTAGGATGGCTGTCTTGTTAATACCATCGTCATGTGCTCTAAAGTGACACTAAACAGTAACTCCACTATGTAAGTATTATGATATGAGTGGCATTTCATTCTGCATGAGGTGATTGTATATCCCTCCTACATATCAGGAGAGGAATTCCCCTAAACCTGATCTGGAGTGTAATTTCTTAGTTATTGATTTGTTTTATTTCCAAAAAGACAATTGTGGCAGAGTCCCAGTAGTCTGATGCTGAAGTACATCTGTAGCACATTTCTGAGTGAGCTCCTGCCAATACAGCTTCTGTTTTGTCCACAGAAGCTGATCTCCTCTGTGTAGTTAATTGCCATTATATTTTCTTTATCTCTTACATTCAGCAATGTCTAGTTGTTTTTTAGAGATTTTGTAAAACACTACAACATTATTCACTTTGGGAAAGAATGTCTGGGTGTATTGTGTCCAAAGTTGACAGTTGTTGGAAAGACTGATTTCAGCAGGCTCTGGATCATGTGTGTGTATCTTTCTTGTGCTTTCCATCACCATCTGAAAGACCTGTTTGCTTTGGGTTGCAGCTTCCATTTTCTCCTAGGGCAGCCTCATTTCAAGCCTGGTGTGCTTCTCAGAGTTGTGCTGTAATGGGAAATTCCCTCCTTGAGATTTAAATTTGACTAAGTTGTGTATTGAGGCAAATTCTCTCTCCCTTCTCCCCCTTTTAATGTGACTTCTCCAGGAAGAAAAATCTTTTGTGTTTTCTTTGGGGGGAAAAAAAAACCCAAAACGCTTGACCTATTTCATGGAGTGATCACTTACAGGGACAGAACAGAGGCTCAGAGCTCCCCAGCTGGGCTTGAAAATGCCAATACTGATGCAATGAGGAAAGTCCAGTGGATAAGACATAAAGCAGAAACTACAAAGTTGGGAAAATACCAAGCAGTAGGTACTTGATACTGGGTAAAAAAAGTATATTCTTGGTATTGCCAGCCTCGAGAGGTTAAAAATCTTGAATTGGATGTTCAAAACCAATCTGTTTTTTTTGGTGAAAAAACAGAATACTTGTTCTTTTGTTTGAAGTTTCAGATTTCTGCTGCTCCTTCTACTGTAACAGACATACCGTAAATATTTTCCGATACTTTGAGAGGTGGTCCTGGGGTGCTGCAGCTGGTCTCATCTCCTACATCTGCTGATCTGAAGCTGCTTTCCAGAGACCAAATCAGACCTGTTCCTCTGGGCATTAGATGACGTGTGCACAGCCCCAGCACTCAGACAGTTTTGCCCTATAAAGTCAGACCCAGCCCCTTCCTCAGCTCTGCCCTTCATCCTGTTCTAGTGTCACTATTTAAACCCCACCTCCTCTAGCCACACTCCACTTTTCTTTCTGCAGGTCAGGAAGGCTTTTCCACCAAGCCTTTCTTCCCAGAGCTTACAACCACCCACCAGTTCTTTTCCTTCATACTTGTCTCTGACTGTCTTTGGGTTGTTGTTGGGGTTTTTTTTGGTTTATTTTATTTTATTTGACAAAACTGTATCTTCTAATTAGATCCTTCTGTCCAATTCTATACTTAATTAATTTCATCATATAGACACTGATTTTGTTTCTTCTGTTCAGTTGGTCCTGTTGCCACTTACTGCTTCATGCTTGTTGGTTAGTAAATGTATCTTTTGCAGAATATAGCACAGCAGAAGACAGTACGAAAGACTTGAGTAGGAAAGGAGACAGAAATAAACCTCACCTGGTAATGTAGCCCATGTTTTCTGGCTTCCCACATGGTGTGCTTAACTTTCTAATTTGATAATCTTTTTTCTCTTTTGAATATTGTATGAAGTGGTTTGCCTAAAACCAGCATGAGAGCTAAATTATGTGGAAGTATAACATAATTTGAACTAGTTGAGTTTGAATATTCTGCATTAGCTGATGTCATAGCTGGGTTTTATCATTTTTTAAATTCTTGCTGTATGAGAGAAAGGCAAGGGAGTTGGGCTTAAACAATCTGGTAAAAATCCTAAGTTAAGTTAAAAGCAGCAGGTCTTTGTGACTGGATGTAGCTGGTAGAGCCCCATCCCCCTAAGTTGTCACTATAAGCTGAGGATGCTTGCTCAAATGGCCTAAGTATTTTGTGCAAATGATCTGTAGAACTGTAATTGTGCAAGTGTGTAATTCGACTGTTTGTTCCCAGAAAACATTGAAAAGGGGCTATTTTAACAGCAAATATAGTAACTTAATGCATTTCTCTATGTGCATACACGTGACTATCACCTTGAGGACTGTATGCTGTTTGCCAAGCATAAGAGGTTGGGCGCTGAAGCACGAAGCCATTGTGAAACACTTCTGAACAGGGTTTTGGGAAGACTAAACAAATCTATACAGATGAACTTTTCCTCTCTTTTCTTGGAAGGTGTAGAGATACCTGTGTCTTTGCTATCTTGCTAGGGTAGTATATCACATTTTTCTCTTGTTCCTTCCTATGTTTCAAAATCAATATTCACTCCACAGCTCCAGTTTTCTTATCTGCTGTATCTTATCTGCTATCTTTGAGCTGGACAACCAATTCAGTCCTGACTAGTATTTACAATGTAGATTTTTTTCGCAATACAATTTTGGATGAGTGTTCAAAAATAACTGCAAGTCATTTTAGTGAGCGAGTTTTGGGGTTGTCAATTTAGTGTAAGAAAACCTAAAGCATTGACTTCTATATTTTTTCATAATCCCATGGTGACAAATACCTATAAAAGACCATTTTGAAGGATTTTATTTGTGTTTTGTGTTGCTGTTACCCACTAGAGAAGCCCTAACTACTGCACCCAAGACCTGTTACAATAGGTGCTGTATAATCACTCCAAAAAAGGCAACATAGAGAACACACAGGAATGTTATTTTTATTGTTTTATGGGTGGAGAGGCAGGCATAAAGAGATTGTGGATTCTTCTGGGTCATGCAAGAAGTACATTGTGGGGTTTGGAAGTACTCTGAGATGTCTTGATTGCAGCACAGTGGTTCAAACCAACAGTCTTTGTTCATTTCTAGCAAAAATAGCAACGTTAATATAAAGTGGAATGAATGTCATTGTTTTCCCAAAAATATTTAAGGGAAAACTCGGACAGAGAATATGTATTAACGCCAGAACAGAAGCAGGAAGAAGCAGGGAATTGTATCCTCTGTCTTAAGATACAAAGGCCTAGTTTTAAGAAAATATTTTTCATTCATCACAAGTACAGAATTCTGCTCTTTGTATACACAGCCTTTGTTTAGTAAACAGTGAACGTTTTTTAAATGTCTTTTTTACATGTCTTCAAAAGTAGCATTCCATTGCTTTTCTACCAGTTCCTGTGTTGTAAAATCTGGGGTGCAAGACAGATGTGTGAAGCAGGATGGTGTGTTGGCAGAGGTGCCCACAGCAGTGACGTTCAAGCAGATGCCACGTGTGGAAGTATCTCAGTTGGGTCAGCTCAGAACTGAAACTAGGCTGATCAGCTCTCCTCACAGGCTCATTTATTAGCTTGGACACAGGATCAAACTGGTATTGCTTTTGGACTTGAAGCTCCACAACAGTGTTCAGCCAAGGCTGATGCCAGTGAGGGCTTCTCTGTGCTGTGTTTCGCTCTGCAGAGCAGGCATAGTTACGGTTTCTTCTCAGCCCATGCCTCGGGTGGGTGATAGACCAGTATCTTCTGAGAGGCTGGGTCCAGTTTGGCAGTCAGCATCTCAGTCTCCATTTATTGTGTGTCTCCTAGTTTTGGAGAGAGGCTGAGTACTTACATCTTTGACTGTAGACAATAATGATACAGGTGCTCAGTGCACCTCGAAAGAGTTGATTCGTTTAATCAGTTCTTGCCAATTTTTAGCACTGAGCTTCCCAGGGCTGCCTTCCTAGCATGTCTAGACTCATGCATAATCCACGTCTTTGAAGATCATTAACAATACTGACTAGACGTGTGGGATTAGAGGTGGGTATTTAATGAGAGGGCTGTTGTTTCTCCATGCCTTTTGGGGACTAGGATGAAACGTGATTTAGAAACTTGTATTTTGGAAGATGATGTATTTAAAACCGGTCTCTCTGCATACATCAGGGGGTTGTTTGAAGAACAAATGACTTCCATCTCTTATGCCCAAGTATATGACAAATTAAACAGAAAGTGCCACCTTGCTTTCATGTGTTTTTGGCTAACTAACAGCTGACTCAATGTATATGAACAAATACCTAGGGACCTCATTATTTTTGGTTTTTAGAACCAATTTATGTAATTACGCATTTAAACTGTCTCTGTCTAACAGTTTTCTCTCTGATTTTGGGATCAAGCCAGCTAAATCTGCCTTAAAATTTATTAAAACTGGATGGACTACCTCAAGACTTCTCATTTTGAAATGATCTGGAGTTGATGCTTTAGATGTGGCTGAATTATGATTAGGGTAATTTCTTTAGGGACAACGGGGTCTCGTGTACTTTATGCTTATGTAAAAGCACTTCAAGGAGCAAGAAACAAGCAGTAGGGAGCAGAGATACGTAAAAATGGCTCTATTAGAAGACTTTATTTAACCTGTGCCATTCGGGAGAGAAGTCCTGCAGTCGTTCCAGACTGATTCTGCTGTACCTTGCTTTTGAAAAATAGAGATATTTTTTGAAGAGAGTTTTTCATGAAAAATTCTCTTGAGCATTTTCTAGATCAATTTCTTTGAGACTTGTTTTCAGAATGTATCACCTGTCTCACTTGTTATTGGCAGGGTCCATACAGGTGAAAGGCTACCTGTGCTATTTCAGTACAGGAAGACATAACTGGCAGCAGTCAGATAAATTTAAAGACTTTTTTCTTTCTTCATAAGTGGGACAAATTTTATTACCTATCTCTCCATTGTTTTCAAACACCTATTCTGGAGGTTCCAGACTGTGTTGGTTCTCATTTGAGCTTCTATACAGCGAATAAGATATGGAGCAACCTATGATAAAATTTTAATGAGTAGTAGTCATACTATCCACAGGCATAGATCACACAGCCCATGTTAGTGGTTAGAACTACACACATCTAAACAGATGCCTTTTTCATCATTGTCTCTGCGTTACTCCTCTCTGGGGATATAAAATAGCATTTAAGAATCCTCCCAAGGGTGCATTCATGGAGCAGATAAGACAATTTCTTCAGCTAGATTGCAGCTGTAATTCTCTTCAGTTGTAATTGCTGGCTGGAGAGGTGCCTGCAGGCCAGACAATGCTGTTCTTTACATTAGTTTCTTTGAAAAGAAAGGGAAATATAAACCTGGTGATTATTTTTAGGTTTGGTTGGTTTTGTTGTTCTTTTTTCCAGGTGTCATCATGTGAACTCAAAAAGACCAAAGCACCTTAGTAAAATAAAAATTAAATAAAAATAAAACCACCACAGCTTAGTCCTGTGACAGCCTCTTTAGGGTTACATGTTTGTGTTGGGAAAGCTGTCCCACATTTGGAGGCCTGTGCTGCAGGCAACTGCTTCTCATGGCACTGTGCTCTAGGTGAGGAGACAGGAGGCTTTTCCCCTTAACAGCTTCTTTATTTCTATGTTGCTTTGTTTTTGTGGCAAAGAATGAAATGTCCTCTCTCTAAACATGCTGACATTTGGCAGGCAGTGGGGAAGGAAGTGCCGTGACAAAGCAAATCCCTGTGCAAGAGCTGCAGAGGACATATTTTGTTTACTTTTTTGTCCTAAGAAAATTTTTGAGGTGATGGAATCGCATTGCAAATGCTGTTCCAAAAGGTGCCTCTTTGTGGGATGACAAATGGAATAAAATAATGTTGTGTAATATAACAATACTTGACTTGGCAAAACTGTGTTGTGCCAGGACTCCACTGATGTACATTGATTTGATGCAGGTGCAAAGTTCTGTGGCAGTGCTAGGGCAGAATTGAGACCAGTAAGAGTTTAGTAAAAATATTGCCAAATATAGTATTTGTCAATGTTGCACTTGATAAGGGATAGCTCTGTGGCTTACTGCTGTGTCACACTGTTTTCAGGAAGTTATACTGGAAAATATTATACTGGAAGAATTTGGATTGAAGGGCACTTTGTAATGTTGAATACTGAAAAGGGAAGGCCAGGGTTGGTGTGCAGCCACATCATAGCTCCTGAGGACCACGTTCTGAAGTGAGGGATTGAAAATCCCCATGGCTTCTCATGCTGTAAATCAGTGTGTGGTTTCTGGGCTGTACTTGGGCAGTTCCTTAGATCACTGACATGTTTTTAGCTTGGACATAGGACTCACTGGGTGAATTAATGTTGATTGTGTTAGGAGCTGATAAAAACTTTCTGCTGTGGTCTTGAAGTGTAAAGGGATGTAAGACACTTTCAGAAGTTCAAAGAGAAGCCCAGGATTAAGCTGCTTAATAAATAGCACACTTTCCAGAAAACCAAGCAGTTGTCTTTCCCATTGCAGTCAGTGAGTACTTTTTGCAACCTGCCCAATTTAAGTTTAGTTTTGGAAATATTTACACAGTTTTCTAATTTTAGTTATCTTAATCTTTGTTCTTGTAACAGCAATTCATGACAAAAAACTCAAAGCTTTTGAAATCAGTTAAAAGTTGCTGATGTGACAAACTTTTCCCCAAAAAGCTACATGGTGTGAGTATGGTTAAATTCAGTGGCTTCATCCTGGAATGAGAAACAAGAGATTGCACATGGCATATCCATTTCACTCACAGCCTGATGCAGACAGACTTGGGCTCATTAATCTACAAATACGTTTATCCTGAAAAATGAGTCTATGTAAATTTTAGAGCTCAAAAGTACAATTGAGCTCTGAAAACAGCCTGAGCAGTTTGAGAAATTCAATTGAGTACTTTGAGGGATGAAGTGACTCATCATTCCTTGGAGAAAAGTGGTTTTCTATACCACTAAATTTTAGTGGTGGATTGATTTTTCATAAAAATTAGCTGTTTCGTATAGTTCATCATATAGTTCATCAACAAATTTGGTGCAGTAAAATGAGTGAATTTAGCCTGCATAATGGTTCTTGATTTTCCTGAATGGGGGTTTTTTACATCTGACAGTATGAAATTGGTTCAGTTGCCTGTTGGCTAGAAGAGATGTTTATTTCCAAAAACTAAAAGCAGTGGGCTGGTTTCCTGAGTTTCGTCTGGGTTCTGAAAGGCTTGTGAGTTGAAAAGGCTTAGTAGAGGAAGGCCTAGAGAATTAAGAAATGTTTAACGACCATGAAACACGCTGCTCGTTCATTGGTTGTTCTCTTAAGTAATTTTAGATAATTCAAAACTGGTTTGCCTTTAGCTGTCAGTGTCTGGCCAAGGCTCCCCTGAGAAATTCTGCCATTGTATACACAGCGAGCTAGTGTTCAGCAGTTGTGTGGGTGATACTTTAAAAGGTCCAGAAATTGTTGGTGATAGACTGGGAGCAGTAGATTCAGTCTTATAATGTAGTGGGTGAGACATGGGTTCCTAGAACCAGCTTTAAATATGACATGAAATGGTGATCCTGGTCTCATCAATCAGTTACATCAATCTGCTATTGTAAGGGAAGTCAAAGTTCAAGATGAGGTAGTTGCTTTCTTTAGTTTACATGCTACACATTGGAAAACTGATGAGGTGAGAAGGAAAATAAAAAGGATAAAGAATAAAAGTATGAAATCACATAAAAACAACTTGAAGTTTGTATGTGCTGAATTTTCAAGGAAAAACTTAGGTATAGTTACCAATCCCTACTGCTTTCTTTCTGGGCTACAGCGAATGGGACAGATAAATTCCATCCTGCTCTTTGGAGAAGGTGAAGATTTTTATGTCAGTTGGATGTGAGGGGAAAGGAAAAAAAAAAGTCTCTACCCGCTTATACCAGCAGACAATGAAAAATGATTCTCCTTCAAATAGATAACAACCTTACCTCATCCCAGCAATACCTAAAATGGTCTGGAATGGCTTTTCATTATCTAGCTTACACATCTGAAAAATGAAAAGCAAGAAGAATAGGAACAGGAAACCAGTTCCTTTTGATGGATGCAGTTTCACTTCCAACGGTGCTCTTGAAATTCACATTTTCAGACATGTTTGCCCAATAATTTTCAGAGCAAAGTCCTTGGGGGATTTCCCAAATGGCTGCTACATGCATTAAGAGGAACTAGTGCTTTTCTCCCTCTTCTCTTTCCTGATGTATATATTTGAGTGCAAAATGCTTTGCCCTGATCTTTAGATGCTAGATAGGTAAATACATACCATAGCTGAAATTTGCCCTGCAGAAATGCTCATCCCTGTGCAAACTGCCAGCACAGCACCTTGTGTTGTGTAAAGCCAATTTTAGGGCCTTCATGTGGTTCTTCTGTTGTACAGAAGAATTTATGTAGATCATTCAGGGTAAATTTTCTATTTTTGCAAGCAGAAAGGATTTTAATTCCATTCCCAATGCAACTGCGAGCCATGCTTAAGAAATACTACATCCTTTTCATTAAATACTTGTCATCTTATCTTCACCTTCATTATTTCTGCCTTGAATTGAACCTATGGCTGTGGCTTGGCACTGCCACTCTCCCAGGTTTTGATGACAGGCAATCTGATGGAACAGAGATGTGAGGTTCTTAAGAGAGGCTTATTTCTGTAATAGAGACTCTAAACTATGGGTTATTACTCAGAAAAGTAGTCACATGGCTTCTCTGACACTGGTCAAAGTCCAGTGGAAATACATGTCCACTCTGTGGGGACATTCAGGGAAATTTTTCAGCTCTGGATGCATCCCAGCAACAAGCTCTCTGTTGGATCAAAGAGCAGGATGAGAAGATCGCAAAAGGAATTATGCTAATAAATAATACAAATCTTTTAGTCTACAAGAACAGGAAATGTGTAAGATTTTAGTTTGTTTTCCCCCGTACTTCTCTTCTGCCTACTGCAGAACTGTAAATTGTAAAGGGCAGAGACCCTGCTGGGCTGTGCCTGGGGATCTCTTAACATAAGTGGACCCTGATCTTTTTTAGGAGCTGACAGTTCCTTAGAGGACTGAAATTTAGGATGTTTGTTAGTTTTATTGACTTTAGACACAGGCCTTTAACATATTCTTTAATTCTCCTTTCAAACTTAATTATTTAAATGCCTAACTTGTTTATAGCTTACAGAACCATTGTTTTGGGAACATTTTATTGAATAATAGGGCAAAACAGAGAAGAAGTTTATTTAAAACTAGAAAGATTTGGACTGTATCCAACTTCTGAAGATTAGCTTGCTTGCTTAGAGAAAGGATCAGCAATAATATGCTTCAGGGTAAAATACTGTGACTTAACTGCATCTGTTGTGTGACTGATGCTATAAGGTTTGACAAACATTGGCTCATTGTCCTTTATTTCTTTTAATGCTTCATGTATTTTTTAAATAATACTAACAAAGGATAATAACTGGAAGTTCATGGACTACTTGTGTGAAGGCTGTAAGATACCAGTGACATATGTGCATGTGTTTAAGGAATGGTGTGGAAATCTTTAAATGATCTGAAATGGTGAGGAAAATCCTGATACCAGCAGTTTGGATTTAATCTGTGAAAGATATAAATAGTGATTCAGGGTCCCCATTTTACTTACAATAGTTGAGTTTGCTGGATGTTGCTGTGTTAAATATTTACAAATAATTCATATGTAAAAACAAAACCCAGAGCAGAACATGTTGGCAATAACCATTCATGCTCAAATTATTGTTCCAACACATAAAGCTGCTGCAATTCATTTCACCTCTAGTATTTTATTTTATCTTAGTGTTGTGTATGTGGATCTGAGGCAACTTTTAGCTTTTCAATCAGCAATACTATTACGCATTTCATAGGCTTCTAAGGTCTGATTTCCTTTTCCAAGCTGTTTCATGTGCCTGTGCCTCCTGCTTTGCTGCCTGTATTTGATGTGAATGATACTGTGAGAGAAAAGCATGAACTACATACACTGAATACGGGGCTCAATCTTAGAGTGAGTCTTACAACAGGGAGCAGGATATTCAGGTGGCCTGGGCTAGATATGCTGAAAAAGCAGAACAATGAGAAAATGCACAAGACACACATGGTGATGTTTCCATGGAATCATCTGGACTGAAAATTACAGATTTGATCCACAGAGGTAAAGGATTCAAATACTTACAAATGTTGAATGTCTCCAGCCCTGCCAGATACGTATGCTCCTGGGCCTTCCAGGTCATGAGAAAATCCTTACACTTTCAATGACAGCTGGAACACCTGGAGCAGTTCTGTTGTGTTTTGTGGATGCTGTTGAGGATAGCAAGAAAATTTCTGCACTTCTACCAGTATGTTGCAACATGCTTTATGGGTCTGACCCTTCCCTACAAATAAATAATGCTGGAGTTCTGCTGCTGTTTTCAATTTGAGGAGAATTGGGATCCAACAGGGTGGAATTTGGGGGACAGAGTTAATATAGCAATTTCTTTAGCAACATTCAGCTTCTATTAGTCTCCATGGGTGCACAAAGTCTCCAACGATAGAAGCCTTGGAGACCTGGCTTGGAAGTGTACCTGGAAAGTGACCATAAAAAAAGATACATTCCTCAATTTCACCACTTGCAGAACTTCCATTCTTAGGCACCAAAAGCACAGTTATTGCCAACATGACAGACATTAGGAGGCAAAACCACAGGCATATTGATCTATAAGAGAGTAATGTGAAAGGCCCACAAAGAATACTGACCTTGTTTGCAAGTAATGGAAAAGGTCAGTGTCAAAAGCAGCTTGAGTTAGAGTTACAGCTGGAAAAAGCAGTCAGAGAATATGCACTGCTTAGCTAAGAAGCTGGGAATGATTGAGGATCACTTCCCCACACAATTGCAAGAATAAATGCTGTGGCCACAGGTAACAGTATAAATTCCGCATCACTGACAGTAAGTTAAGTCTGCCTCCCTGACTGTGTACCTGAGATTCATGAAGATCAAGGAGTCAAGGGTCTACAATTAAATGAGAAATAAGCACTGCCATGTTTCCATCTAACGCAGGTTGAAAGCCTATTTGTTACTAAAAGTCACTGTCTGAAGATTGTTCTGGGCTTGCTGCAACAACAGAAACCATCTTTGAGATGGTTTCCAGCAGTCACCTGACTTAAGTCTGGTCCCAGTGTTTTTACCTGAAAAGGCCTTGTTAAATACAGGTGTGATGTGAATGTTCAGTGTTTTTTAAATCTGTAAAAAAGATGTGCCATCACTCCAGCACAGAAGTATCTTCTAACAGCAGTGGCATGTCACAGCTCCCATAGCAGGTTGACTTCATTGATGCCATATAGTGAGTAGAAAAGTGTCACAAGTGAGTTTTCTCTTGGCAGGATTTATGTTGCCTAATTTTAAATATCTTTAGTGTAGATGTCAGTGTAAGGGCTCATTTTCCAAACTCCCCCTGCAATCAGTAGAGAGAAATGGCCACTTTTAGGGCTGAGCTAATCAATAATTCACCAAAGAAGGTGAGGGAAGGTACCTTTTTTCATTTGCAGAGTCTCAGGGAATCAATATGTTGCATGGGAGAAAGTTTCCATTCTTTGTGATATATACCTCAGGTCTCTAATTCTCTTGTTAGGTAGTTGCAAGTGTTTCAATGTCAATATTAAAACCCCTCCCCAGAATTAATAACAATGGTACTTTTTTAGTATAAGCAATAGAATATGTTGTTTATACTTTTCACTGCATTTTAAAACAGTGTTTCAAAGTAATGTATCTGTAACTGTATTATAGAATGTGTTGGTAGGACTGCTTGTAAATATTTCTTAGGGCTGTTATGCTATTTTAGAGGCTTTGAGTAAATATATACCACTATCAAAAAGGAGCAGCATGGTTAAACAGTAGAGCAAAAGGAGGCTTTTATAAATAAAAAAGCATCTGACTCAAAACGTGAGGTGGAAAAAGAGCATAACCTTGGCTGGTTAAATATAAAACCAGACCATATATAAAAATAAAACCATCAGGCAGACCTAATGAGATTTTGAGGAACAACTTGCTGTAGGCATGAAAATATTGAAGAAAAAAATCTTTTTCTCCAGGGAATAGGTTGTGCCAGAAGAGCTGCATAGCCAATAGGTGTGTTAAATGCACATGCAAGGAAATCTACAGGGCAGAAAAGCTGAATGAATTATTTGCACTGGTGTTCACTGTGGGGGAGGGTTTGTTTTTCCCTTGATGGTGCCATGGTTGAAGACCTGCCTTGGGTTCAGGTGCTGGGAGGAGAGATATTAGAATAAATAGAAATGAGAAGCAGATACAACAGAGCTGGAATAATTTTTCTCATTTTTCATTAGAAGGAGAACTAGTGCTGTCCTCCAGACATCTGGGCTGGGAATCTCTGCTGTTTAATATATTCACAGCTGAACTAAAGAAGTGGCCACGAGTAGTGAGCTGATCAGGTTTTCTGGTGAGAAATTATTTTTGAAGATGTTAGTCAAAATTAAAGCTGAGAAAAGTGTTTTCAAATAGATTGTGAAATATTTTCCTGAAAATTTCACCTCAACACTTTGTCCCAGTAAAACAAGCAAATAAAATATTGGGCATTATTGGGAAGAAAATGGAAAAGGAAATAAAAAACTGCTTGATGCCAGCATAGTCAGTGGCACATCTACATTTTGAATATGATGTGCAGTTCTATCAGCCTACTCCTAAAAAGCCAATACAGAATTAGGAAAGGCAGAGAGGATACCAGGAATGGTTAAGTATGAATGGCCACAGAAGAGACACTAACACTGAGATTTTTCAGCAGGGAA
>NW_009970717.1:5826724-5839349 GCF_000747805.2 Chaetura pelagica | reverse complement strand
GGGAAAGAGGTCATGGCAAGGCAAAGGTGGAAATATTGTTCCTCTCCCTGAACACAGCACCTATGAGGCTTCAGACAACGTGGTTGTGCTGCAGACTGAGAGCAAACAAAAGGAAGTGCTCATTTTGCACAACACACAATTAAGTCATGGGATCCACTGCTACAGGATGTTTCATATGCCAAAATACATATAGCTTTAAAAAATGATTAGACAGTTCATGAAAGAAAGGTCCATTGAGGGCTACTAAACAGGAAGATGCTGATGTAACCTCCAGCTCAGGAAGTCCCCATGCTGCAGATTGCCAGGAGCTGTGAAAGTTCCTGGGGGAATGGTCTTAGAGCCTTTCTTTTTTGCATCTGTTACTGGTCACTGCTCTCTGGGGATTGGGGAACAAGCAGAGGTTACTTTTTGCTGTGGTTGTTGCATGCAGCTGGTGGCAGACCATATTTTAGAATCTGTATCTCAGGATATTAAAACTGAAAGAAGAACTGAATTTAATTTTCTTCGTTCCTGCAGTTTGTTTATTTCATGTGTTTCTCTCAGTTTTGGTGACGAAATGTGACTGCTCAGCTCCTTTTCAGTTACAGTGTATTCAGTTTTCCAGTTCTTCAGTACCAACAAAATTATAGAGTGTGGATGTCTAACATTCCTGGTTAGTGTTGCCAAATAAGAACAAAGAAACTACCAAAGTTATTTCTATTCATGCTGAGTTTTGGATTGGTCTTCTACCAATGGCTGTATTTGAAATGTTGGTAGTTAATTTTGGTTCATTGTTAGTAGTTTAACCCAGTGCCTGTTTTGAAACATTGTGAATACCCATTCCCTGAGAATTCAGCACCTTTGTGGGATTTTGGAGCCTATGTCCCTTTCTGGTGGGGGTATTGAACTCTTCAACGGCCACTTCTCATAACAGGTATCATGGGTTTTCCTCCTCCCATGTAGGGAATTGTTCCTTAAAGGCAGACTTAGAACAGGAAAGAGCAATTACAAAAATTCTATTTTAGAGAAAATCAATCTAAGTATGAGTTCCCCAGAATAAAACAAGTTCTCTTCGGTGGTAATAGCCAAGTGTAATCTTTCCATCAGATGAAAATGTAATGGGAAATCAATGACTTAACCACTCTTTGTTCTGTATACTTTGCTGCCACACTAATGGAATCCCTGAATTTTCTCAGGATATCTGCTAACTGCCATGTCTGAGGAGTAGCAATGTAGCCGGGGAAGTCTAACCCCAAAAGATAAATACCACACATATCACACCCATGTTTAGACACCCCTTAGCATATTCAAGAGACTTTAAGAATACCTATGAATAACAAGCAAAACAGCAAAGATTTTTATTAATGCCATAGTGGAGAAAGACTCTTAATCAATACTGGAAATTGATAATTTCTTATTAAATGAAGACTACAGTTTTCTGGTGTTAGAACTGTAGGTTGATACCTTGGCAATATTTAATTTTCCTTAAGGTGATGTTCACTTTAAACCAACATTTAGAACATTAAATAACACGTGTTTTACTTTTCTTCATAATATATTGCTTTTAACATTTGTAAGCCATACAGTGTGCTGTTAAGGAATGAAATGATTAGTTGAAAAGATCCCATCAGCTCCCATTGGCCAGCAATTTTTTTCTTTTTAGTAGACACTTAGTATACTTGGTTGGATAAAATAAAGGATGTTATTTGCCAGCACCATTTCTGTTCAAATGTACAAGGTACTGATATTTAAAGCTGAGAGCTTTTGTATTTAAAAGAACTGGAACTGGAAACACATTTTCTGTAGGAGTAACTTTTACCCATTTTAGAAAAATAACTATGAAGCTCAAGGGGGGAGGTTATGTCTTTTGGTAGGTTTTAATTATTTTTTTTCAATTGCTCCAATTTGTTTTTTTAAGCTGATGTTAATTTCATAAATTAGTAACTATTTTTACTTGTAAGAACAGTATTTTATTTGTGCACCTCTTTGCTACTAAAACTATTTACAAGCTATCTAGATTTCCATTACTCCCTTTAGGCATTTGTCTCAGAACTTCACCAATTATTAGAAATGTCCTTCAGATTTCTGCAACAGATTTATCATCAATACTAACACTGTTTTTTCCTACTTAAGCATCTCTATTCCCCATTTATCAAGTGCATATCTAGAAAAAGTAGTTGCATCTTCTCAGCCTGTGTATTGCTTGGATCAAAGAAATCCTAGTCTTTGAAAATACTTGTATAAATCCATCTTCTGCCCCATCCACCTGAGCAGTAATTCCTTTTTACCAATGTGAAGTGGTTTTTTTTTCCTTAAAAACAGATAATAGATTTGTACCATTGCCTATATAGATATTTTTTTATTTATTTATTTATTTATTTTTTCTGTGTACCTACAGAGCTGGTGTGTTCATCTGACTTCTGTGTCATGTGTTTCTTGGCCAAGTACTTCATTAGGTTTGCAGAAGGGGATTGAAGTGCCTTCCTTGCTTTACTTTCAAGTCTGCTGTTTGGTTGCCCAGTTAGTTCCTGGTTAACTTGTTTCAGCCTTGTAGCCATTATGTGGTGACAATTAGCTTTTCAGATGTTGCAGTGTATTCATTGACACTCTGAAGTTCTTATTGTAAATTATTATTGTGAGCCCATCAAAATAGCTTATAATTGCTTTCCTATATCTTTTTTATTTCTAAAAGAAAAAATATTATAAAAAGCATGCTGATGCATTATTCAACCACACATTTTCATATTCTAAATACACATTGGTGTCCATCCTCTGAACTCTAGGCTGTTAACCTTGCACAGAAAGCTGGTTTATCTCCACAGTGTGTCCTGAGGCTTCTCTTGTTCTGTGTAGTCAAACACTTGACCAATAATCTCCTTATCAGTAGTAACGTGATCCTGAGCCTTTTCTGCCACTTCTAGGTCGTGCTCAGCTCTTGGCTGCACCACCTCCCAGAGCTATGAATCAGCCTTTTTTAGAGCAGGGTGTCTGGCAGGGAGCACAGAATTGTGGGGTTTTGCTGCAGCCATGAAAACTAAGAATACTTCTGTGGAAGCCAGAGAATATATCAGTGTCAGGCTAGTCTGCAATCGCCTGATTCAGCTCTAGGCCCTACGCCAAATTTCATGTTGTTTCATTGCTTCTTACTTGGAATGGATTACAACTCTGCTGTGACCAGTTCTGGAGAGATTTTTATTTTTCAAGTGTGGGCTCAAATTCTGCCACAGGATCAGAGAAACTTTAGAGAGCCAAACTCAGTTGCATGAAGTGAGTTTCTGATTTCTTACCCGTACTATAAATTTTCCTTTACTTGTCAGTTAGTATGTGACCAGTAATAAGTAATAATGAATTAATTTAATAGGCAATACACATTTTTTTATTACTGATTTGCACTCTACTGTAACTTAGACAAGAATAAAATATTTCTTCTTATTTTTTTTTTCCAGTATTTTTATTATATTTTTCATGGACATAAAAATTTTAAAAATCCACACTTAAGTAGATCATAGGTATTTGTAAATGGATGTTTGGAGGTTTCCTAGACCAGGGAACAAACATTTCTTAGGATTAACATGGGGTTATTCTGTGAGAGGCCCTGCATCAATAAGGATGAAGCCTCGTAAAATTTTCATCTGTTTTGGAGAGACCAAGGTGTACAAGTTTAAATACTAATAAATATAGTAAATATTTTTATTTCAGAAGAGATAAAAATATTGGTAGAGATATTGTAAGAAATGTAATTATTGAATTTTAGAGAAGAGTTGTTATCTTTTTTTAGTATTTATTTAACTTTCTTCTGGAATTTTACTAAATACTTCTTCCAGTTACATTTGCTGTAAGGTGTTAAAAGCCCCACTAACCCAAAAAAAAGCAGGCCATTGTCCCATAGGTTGCCAGGTTTTTGGAGTGCTTTCTTCTAGAGTTGCCTCTGGTAGCCTCATGGTGTTATGCCTGTTAACTTCTATGGGCCTTTTTCCATGTGGGAACTTGCTCTTTTCCCTGAGCAATTTGCTTTCTTCTTCTGTCCACCTTTCTTCTGCAGTGCTTGTTTCTTGGGTAGCAGCCTCAGTGCAGGGGAGGGATGTGACACCCTTTCCTTCAGCAACCCCTCGTGTTCACTGCATGTGGAAGCTTTCTACCCCCAAGTTAGCCAAGTCTCCTTTCTGTAGCTCCATAACAGGTTTCCTGGGTGGGTGAGGACCCAGCACTGATATTAACAACCAGGTTTTGCAGGTTTACTCCATGTGCCACCTGGGCCAGCAACTGGCTGTCATGCCAGGGGCTCTTTGCCAAGGGTAAGATGATCCTGGCATGGAAGGATTCAGGAAAGTGGTAGGTGGGGTGTTGCTTCACACACCCAAAGAGTTCTTCATTGATATAATTTTTGGGCAGTTTTTAGAAAGGTATAATCTAAAGTGCCAAATGCAAGTAGCAGAGCTCTGCAGTCAGAGTTAATACAGCCATACCAGAGTCCTTCCTGACCTCCGGAAGGCTGAAGAGGGAGAGTCTCCTTGTGCAGTGTGGAGCTACATTGCTTCCTGAGCCTTCGGGGAGGGGAGAGGATGGAGACAGGAAGGGGCTATGACTGCCAGTATCTTCTCCTAGGAGGCTGCCAAGAGGAAGTAGGTCTAATTTCTGTGGAAGGCTTGGCAGTTCCCAACCATTCCAGCTGTTTTTCTGGGAATTACCATGCTGCTCCTAGGCAGTCTCAGGAGGAGAGGCTTGTGGCATCTTGGTCTTGATTTTCCTCCTTTGGAAACATGCCTAGGAGCTGCAGAGAGCAGTGTTGGACCCCAGTAAGAATATCTAAATTGGGATGTGTAGGCTTCTATTTCATTTCAGTCTGTTCTTTTGCCCTTGATTACATTTTCCCCAAATTCTTCAGCTGGTCTGCACAGTCTGTGCATGGGACAGCTGTCCCAGCATCCATAGATGGAGAAAGTCGTCATGTAGTGACTGGAGAGTGATGGAATTCTCCTTGGCAGCTCCTCCCTTCCCTGCTGGGTGGCAGAAGAAATAGATCCTCTCATCCCCATAGTCTAAAGCTGTGGTTTAGTAAAATAAATTAATTTTTCTTTCGTTGGAGTTATCTATTATTATGCTTTTGCTCAGTGATCAAATTGGAAGCAAATGGTGTCATTTGCTTTGCATGTGAATCAGAAAGTCTGTGAAACTACTTCTCTTTGCTGTGGCACTTTGTAAACAGTTACCTTAAGCCCAAATGGCTAATCTTTCCATAATGAATTTGAGTATGTCTTTTCACACGAGTAGTTTCAGTGACTTGAGTGAGACTTCATGCCTTAACAGGCAAGCAAGATTTTACCTTTGAGAGCACCAAATGCTTTTGGAAAAATCCTCTAATGTTTGAGTAGAAAAGAAAGCAACAAATTTATAGATTAATGACTCAAGGCTACAGAACCTTAGGGAGAGTTTTCATAGATTCTTTTAAACATTTGGTAGTATATTTGCATTAATTTTATGTTTACATGGTGTTAATAAGCTGGGCAGAGAAATAAGCAAAGTATAGGGGATGAGGCAGATAGAAATCATCCTGATTAGCAGTCTCTTAAGCAGTCAATTATGCTCTCAAACAGTTTTTAACACTTTATAAATGTTTTAATGGACATCTTAATAATTATTGATCTTTATGAAGTATTTAAAAATGGAGTCTCCATATAAAGCATGATCATGTATCCTGTCAAATTTGAGTGGAAGAAGTTCTGTGCTTTAGGGTTTGATCATTGTAAAATGATCCTCTATCCCATTGTGGCTGCCAAGTGTAGTCAACCTAACCAAAAGAATGCAGTCTTTCTTGACCCATAAATATAGCAAATATATTTTGTGTAACAGCCTACAATCATGACTTGGGCAAGTATTGCTCAAGTCTGGTTGAGAAGGAGGCAGGCTACCTGCTTTCTGTTTAATTACCTTATACAGATAATATCAAATTTGATGAAAAACTGCTAATTGAATAACATGGATCTTAAGTTAGAGTTTTTAAGAGTTAAGTAGTTTTTATTAGGAATAAACCAACACTTCAGGATTTGACCCTCTATGACAGCACAACTGGTCTATTTCATAACAGGCAAATGTGAAACAAGAAAAGCAGAACAAATTTGAGAAGATGGTGCTTATCTGAACTTGTTTGTTAGGGGAATTAACTTTCAGTGATTTATGATTCTACTTGTGCAACATATAGCACAGAAATACATGAGCCTTTTTGTGAAAGCTGCACAACTGCCACTGGAAGAGTGAGGCCTTTTCCCCCCCTCTCTGTTCCAGGGGCGAGCAGATGTTCAGCAATGCTTCCATGTTTTATGGCTGAGATTTATAAAAGCTAGCAGTTTGTAATGATTGGTCTTTAAGTATGTTTTTTTTTTGTTAGAGACTGATAAAATAAGTTAATGACACCTGAAATTTTAAAGAAAAATAAAAATCACTTCATTTAAAGCCTCAGTCATAAGAGTAAAATTAACATGAGACATTGATGCCTGATTCCTGGATGGTTGTGTGTGTGGAGACCTAAATGGTTATCAGTGTATGGGAAAAGGAGAACTTGATTTAAAACAGTTGAGAAGACCAACATTACATGAATCACTAGGTAAAAAAGGAGAAGCTGACTCTCTCTCTGAAGTGTAGCAGCTCAGGCTACAATAATGAGAACTTTTTTTTAAAGAGTGAAAATTCAAATAACTTACCTTTGATATCCTCTCCTTGAGTAATACTTATGCTGCATGATTTCTACAAAATTTTTTTCATAAGCAGTCTATGAATATAAGAAACTGTATTTCTAATGTTTTCACTCTTTGTAACGTTTCTAATCATCATTAATGGCCTTCATTATTATTCAGTTATTCCATTTTAGAAATGCCTGCCAGTTATGCCAAATGATGTAGGGATATGTGAGATTCTATGGATGTTTCTTCACCAGAGACTGGAATCATCATAAGTGACTATTTGTTCTTACAATATGAGAAAAAGGGAATAAAAATCTCAGGCTGTACCTGCAAGAAGGAACATGTGAATAACAGAATTATGAAATACAGAGTTCAAATTATATCAAACGCTGTTCTGGGGTTTATAGTTTTCTCCAACTATTTTGTGTAGTGCCCAAGCAATCTGTGATTAGCCTTGTCATAAAGACTAAATCTGTGGGCTTATTTTTAAAATCTCTCCTACCACTTTCTAACCACCACAGTTGTTGGAATTCCTTTATGACCTGAATTTTCATTTTCCCCATTCACAAGCACACACCCTATCAGAATTCTGGGAACCTGATTGCAATGGTTATCAGTGTCACTGTATCACACAGTCATTTTCTGTTGCCTTTTTTTGCTCACTGGCTAAGGGTATGCTGTCCTTATTTGCTTAATAAATGGGCAGTTAAGGATCTTCATTTTTTATGCTTGCTGCACATTCATGTTTTATTATTATTTTATTCCTTCTATTTATAGATTTTGCATTAACATTTGATGAATTTTCCACATAAATGGCAATGCTTGATGTAATTCATATCGCTCTTAATATGTACAATTTGCATATATTATCCCAAGCAATGACCTAGTAAATGAATTAAATAAGCCTTGATAATAAGAATGACATATCTGAGCCCATTTAGACAACAAAAGCCCATGCTTCACCAAAGCAGGGCAGTAGTGAGAAAGCACAGACACCATCTCAGAATACACTATATATTCTAATTTATCTCAACCTCTGTTACAAAGACACAAACACCATCAAAGAATGAATCAGTGTCTGAAATAACTAGTAAAGGGTAATATTTTCAGTTCTTTTAGTGAGTACAAATATAATTTTAACATATTCTTGAAGAACAAATCCTCTAATGAGTCATATGTGGTTTTATTAATTTTGAACCTAAAAACATTAATTATACCAATTATATAAAAGCAGCAGTGAAATAATTGTAATCGCTTGTATTGTGCAAGGCATTCTGGGCTCCTAAATATTCTTCCTTGAGGAGCTGCCACAAAACAACCATTTAAGAAAAAGAGACTTGTAAATGTTTGGAGGGGTGGATCAGGAGTGTTAAACAGGTTCCAGGTAGGTTTCTGTATCTCAGCTTTACCTGATAATCTTTCTGTTGCCATCCATTGGGCTAGGTAACTGTTACCCAGCTAGGAAAGATGTATCTTCTGAAAGCTATAATGGGATCCATTTGGATTGTGTAGCTTCTTCAAGATTTCCTGAGACAGGGTAATCATTAAAACCCGTACCATTCCTGCAAGAAAATACTGTCATATGACTTGAATATTATTAGGGAAGTATTTATTCCTTTAGTGATCATTCAGTGTTAATAATACTTTGTTATTTAATCTCTTGTCATGTTTGGTTTTTTTTTTTTTTTCCTTGGTGATTCATATCTAGGTTATTGGACTTGATTTTGGTTTCTCACAGATTCTTACATTAGCTTCACAGGAGCTATTTGTGATTTACATTCATTTCATGCTATTGGAATTATTCCCAGCAATCTCATTGTGAGTTTTTTTCCCCTGTCCTTACAAGCATTCTTTGCTTTCCCTTTGGCAACTATGGAAATGTTAGGCTTTGCCTACACAAATTAATTATTTCAGGCTAAACTTCTTTGTTTTGATGGGAAAGTTGTGCCTGTACAATGAAGCCATTATATCTGCAATATATCGAGAAAATGAATTTGTACATTTATCCCAGTATAATTTTGCTGGTGAAATAACTTGAGTAGGATGTTCTATGGTCTATTTTTTTCTTCAGACCAATGACTGCACTGTCACAGTTAGATCAGTGACTTGGAAAGACACATTTATTCATTACAAGCTATACTTGATGGATGTGCCAATCTATTTCCCTGGGTGCTCTTGATAAAACTTAAACCAAAACCACAATCAGGACAAAATGGATAGTAACTCCCTCAAAATTTCAGGGAAATATCATGAACACCCTTTGAAAGCCAGCATGGTTGTTTTTTTTTTTTTTAAAAAAAAAAACCAACACCATGGCAGCATTCCACATAATGAGCCAGCTCACATTTGAATCCAGTTCTCCTTAGCCATCTAGATGAAGAGGCAGCCTACTCTGGAAAGGAACAATCCCAATCTATTTAAAAGCAAAGGCAGAAGCTTTTCTACAGCTGAAAACCCCATATGGAGAACACTCTACTGCCAAATTTCTATCTATTAAGTTGAATAGGATCCAGCATATGTGGCTCCCTTGGTTACTGTGCTGACCAAAATGTGCAAAAAGAAATGTGTTTTTTTAAACAGACAACTCCTAAGACAATTTGGGCTTGACGGCTTATAAAATTCAAATTCCACCTGGGTACATGTAATCATCAAGGGACAAAACCCTGAGCTCTACCATTTTATGCTCTGGGTGAGATGCACTGCCTACCGGAGAGTGAAGCACTTGCTGCATTCTTCACTAGCCAATTTCTCCAGCTCATTTTAAAGTGTAATTTAAGCCTCTTTTTCATCCTTCGCTACAACTCTCTGATGACAAAACCAGGTTTCTAGTTCTGAATTGCTAGTAGGGTACATCCACTCTTTCATCCAGGGGTAAGGCTTATGTTAGGCACTTGAAACCAGCTGACTTGGGTGCAGGTGGCACAGAATTGCCCCATTATGGACAGTTCAAGGCAGAGGGCAAAACCTACCCAAGAAACAGAGTGGATGCTTTTGGGCAGCTGACCTTGTCCTACACAGCAACTACATTTGTACTCAGGGGAGGCAGCTCACAGCTGGGTCTGCTCAGTCTCCATGCACACCTTTGGCTGGTCATAGTAGGCTGGGTTGCTGGGCTGAACAGCTGTATTTACTGGAAAAGCCCAGCTGGTTTTGTCATCTCTGAACCCTCCTTACCAGATCTCTGAGCTGATGGTGAAAGCAACTCAGAAGCAATGTCTTAACTAGCATTTAATAGACAGGAGAAATGCAACCAGTTGCAACAGCAGCTTTATACAATTAGGGAGTCTCTATGGCCAGTTTATTGCTGTCTGCTCACTGCAGTCTGTACGTGCCAGCTGTGCCAAAGTAGTGCACAGTAATCTGAGACAAATTCAAGCAATTTGGTAGCTACAGCAGAGCACCTGGCACACTGTGCCTCTGCACCACATTAATGGCACTGTACGTGTGCGTTTTGTTGGTGTCCGGCATTTAATGTAGCAGCTGGTCTCACTCAGCTAAGAAACCCTGTCTGAACAGTAGCACCTTAAAGCTTTAAGCTTCCTGTTGATTTTAGGTATTTATTTGGGACATGGAAGACACTGAGCCAGACAGGTACCTTCTTCAAATCAGTGTGTCAGTCAGGAGCAAATGGGCTGTCTGTGACTAAGGTGTAGTCATTAGAAGAGAATCGGAAACACTGTTCCAGTGTTCTGGCCAATATAGAGATGGGGCAATAGCATTCTTCCTTACTGCTAAGCCATTTATAGTGTCAGGTTTATGGAAAGTCTTTGAGGGTCAGTGGGATGTAGGCATTTAACCTGCTTAAGTACTTTTGTAAATCCCTTTGGATGTACACCTAAACTGTGAGGCAACAGAGAGCTTAACATTTTCAAGGACAAAGTAAGGACATTAGTTAATCACCACGATGTTTCTGTTATCATCTATATGGAAGAGGACACCAGGATGAAGGAACTAAGGTTGTATGGAGATGTACAGAAATATGGGATCTCTTGATAACCTATTTCCTTCCTGTTATTCTGCTGTACTGTTATTCATAGATGATTAAAGTTGGATCCATAGACTTCCTGCACAAATGAAGTCTCAACTCTGACTCACCTGCCATCTTATTATGAAAATATAATAGAAAATGAGGACATATCCCTTGTGTTTTCTAAGGTTTCAGTTGTTTCCAGAGGCCCAGGCAGTATGGAAAAGTGTTTAGTAATGCACTAACACTGGACAAAATCTTTCACAAACCATGTGGCTTTGAAACACTGCTTTTTGATGTGATGTGAAAATAACTTTTTTTCTTTTTTCCTGTTTTTTGTTTTTGTTTGTTGTTAAATCTGCCTGACTCCATTGACTAAATCTTTACAATAAGAATGTAAGTTTGATTATTTAAGTGCAAAGAGAAGAGCAGTAGTTACGTGGCAGTGTTTTTTTAGTGGAGAACTGATTAGACAGATGCCAGCTGGAAACAAAATTTGAATTTCTCTGTATTTCAGATCTACAGTGTAGCCCCAGTGCTGTTTTTTGGAAAAGGCTGGAGATAAACAATAACCATGACTTTATCTGTGTACTCTGGGAAGTGGCTGCACTGGCCCATGGGAGTCTCATGCATTGAGAGTGGATGGTAAGACCTCACTGCAAAGGTTGTAGGTGAAGATCAGTGAATAATAGCAGAGATAAAGGTCTGCATCTTCCACAGTCGATGGTCTCCAGACACCATTAGTGAAGTAATTCAGTAGCATGCAGTACTGCTTATCAATCCTGATGTGCCAAGTCACCAGTCTGTGAGTGAGGGCCTTTATCCTCAGTTTATCATGCCAAGAGACTGGCTAAGCCCTGCAAAATGTGAAGTGAAGCCTCGTAAATCCTGTGTGCCTCAAAGGCAGACTTCAGGCACTGTGTAGACACCTACATGGATCAAGACAGTGGGAGAAAACCCACTGTGAAGTTCTGAAATGTCAACTAAAAATGTTATTGCAAACTTTAGCAGTAAAGCTGCACAGTTGTATTAAGGGACTGTGGCTGTTCCTCAGCTTATGGAAGAAAATGCCAGGTCCAGAAGCATCTCAGCAACTTTTGGTGTAACTTTTTTTTTTTTTTTAATAATTTATTTGCTGGGCATGGTACATCAGGATAGGAGAGAGTCTTGCAGGATGACAGTGTAGACAGCACTGGTTGTACAGTAGTAGCAGAAACAGAATTGAGTTCCCATGTATTACTCTAAGGACAGGACCATACTGTGTTTCTGGTCACAAAGCTCAGACTTATTTTTTCTTATTAATTATTCTTGGTATATTGCATATGTGGTACTTCTTAGGGTGGAAATGTCATCTTGTAAGATTCAGGAGTTTTATTTTCCAGCTTCACCAGTCTACTCTTACTGCTCATTCAGCCTGCTAAATCCCTGAGATTCTTTGGACTGATTTCAGGTAAAGAAAGCTTAGATTTCAGATTATTTCCCCTACCTATTGTCCAATTCCCTTGCTTTCACCTCTAGAACTTACATTTGCCCAGGAGAACCAGAGAAAGTGGGGTTTTTCAGAAACGTTTGTGCAACAGTAGATAATACTGTCATCAAGACACTAGTAGTATTGCTTTGCATTTCATCACTTTGGCAGTGTGTGCTCAGTGTTCTTCCTGTGCTGTGTTCTCAGCTCTAGGTACATGACCTCATTGAACACTGAAGGCTTGCAAAATATGATCAGGAAATAGCTTTGTGATTTTCTTGATCTGGAAGTCCTTTTCATAACACCTGAAGTGCTCAGCAACTTTTAATAGTGCAGCCTAAAAAAATAATTCTTAAAAAAAGCAGAGGTGCAGTGACAACATATTAGTTTCGATTATCAAGTTGGGTTTTTTTAGTGATACACAAATAGTCACTTAGGTAAAATCCTGGCTTCACTGAAGTCAGTGGCAGAACTTTCCTTGAGGGCAGTATATTCTGATGTAGTCCTAACCTCCTAAATGGTTGCCACACTCTT
>NW_009970717.1:5814642-5826537 GCF_000747805.2 Chaetura pelagica | reverse complement strand
TTTAATGTTACTAATTTAAATATAAATAAGTTTCACCATAAAATGTAACATGCAAATACCTCTGACTGAGAAAGATCCCTTGCTCTTGATTGTGAGCTCAAATGGTCCTAATATTCAAATATATCGCAGTATTTCTAAGCAGTGGGGCAGAACTTTGAGAAAGTTATGGCAGGTATCTGAGGGCTGTAACATTTGTCCATTTAATATTTGTAAAACCATATATTTTTATGCTTGCCATTCCAGACCCATGAAACTTATCTGAAAGGTTACAAGACAAGGGACTGAAAATGAATCTATTACACAATAGCTGCAGGGAGCTGCTGAGCACAGTGATTAATTGCTGGTGTATTCATTTGCAGCAGGAGGAGCATCAGAAGGAAAATATCTCATTGAATTTAGAATTGTATTTATTCATGTATGCACTGTGGTGTTACAGCACAATTATTGTCTGACACATTGGAAGTGGACTTGTGCTCCTTTAGGTGCTTGAGCTGTGTGCTGTTATTGGGTGATCTGCTGCAAAAATTCACAAAACCTGTATTTTGAGAGATGCATTAAGGATTATAATCAATTCCTCACAGCCTCAAAACAAAATTCTCAAAGCAGCAAGAGAAGTAGGCAGCTCAGTTTGGTACGACTTGTGGTTAGTGTACACCCCCTTGAAGTGCTGATGTGTGCACTGGGGCAGGTAGGAGAAGATCTGGAGTTCACAAGTCAGCAGCATCTAACGGGGAGCTCTGTTTTTTTTAAAATCTGTGTCTGGAAGGAGACACGGGTGCAAGCCAGTCTGTGCTGCTTCCCAGTTTCCAGTGCAGTGCTGGCACCAATCCACAGGCAGCCGTTCATCCAGCATTCCTGGCTAGAGGATCATTTCAGCAGCTATATAATGTATCAGCCAAGAGGAAGCAAGAAGGAAAAGGCAAGTGCAGTTATGAAGTTAAAACCAAGAAAATAAAAATTCCAGGCAGCTGTAGTGTGGCAGTGGCTGCTGGTGGGGATAATTGTTTGGTGAATCTGCTGCATAGTTTCTAATGAACCCTCACTAATCCTATTTGGAGATTTTTTTTTTTCCCTTAGTTGTACATTATTATTTGCATAAGGCTTGTGAAAGCTGACATGACAACAGCTGATGTAAAGTTTTATACTTTGCCAGGTTTTAAAAGAGTAAATATAGACTAAATAGTGACTGTAGGCAGAATTGTAACAGGGAGATGATGTGCAAGTGTCACCACCCGGGAAAGAGAGGAATACTGTGTGCTTTCCATCTCAGTAACCAGTATGAAACTGAAATCCTCACCAAGCTCAGCTGTAGAGAGTGTCATGGAAAAGCAGAGGTGGAGAGGTGCATGATGTCTACCCCTACCTATCCTACGTGTTGTATCCAGGAAGAAATGTGGTGGAGCCCATCCCTCCCAGAGCAAGGGGGATCAGGCTCCTCCCAGGCACACCTTTCATTGACAGCATTGTCACTGCAAGTCATGAAGGTCCTGTCCTCCTGCCTTGGAGGAGCCTCACCGGGTTCCAACCTGGCAGCTTATAGAGTAAGGTTGTTTTACACGAAGGAGTACCACGATCAGGTTTGGAGTTGTTATTCCTGAAGATTTTAAAAATAAACCAAGAGCTTCTTCTAGGCCTTTTAAACAAACAGCCTAAATGAATGTGAAGTTAACCTTTCTTTCCCATCAGGCTGGTGAAAGAAACAAATTGAAGCGATGACAGGGTTATATTACTCTATTAATATGGCAGATTCTAATTTGTGAGGATAAATGAACCACATTCAGTGCTTTATTACTTTCAGAAATTCTAAAATCAATGCAAGATATGCCATAAACATCATTCTTGGCAGGCACTCATTGAGGTAAACATATAACTCAAGGATAGCTTGAACTGAATTCTGACCAATTTAGCATGTAATAAGCAAGGCAGTCTGTGATAAGAACATTAAAAAGAAGAGACAGTAAAAGAGTTACCAACAGATGGTATCCATAAATAATGTTGAAATAATAATAACATTTTAAATTTATATGTGATGCTTTTCAGTCTGGAAAATCCCATGATGTTTTACAAAACTGAATTTGAAACACAAACTTAAACTAGAATGCAGCATCTCTGGTGTGGAATATGACAGTTGTTTGAGAGCTCAAGCGATGCCAAGACATTTGGGACAAGAAGAGAATAAGGATTTTAGTTCATTGCTGCTGCAGCAAGAGCTGGGATTTAATTTTATTTCTCTCCTCTAATCTATTTAATCTATCAACACTGGGATATTCTCCCATAATACATCACTATTGTTCAGAAAGGCCATTCTCCACGCTGTTAATGATATCAATGCAATATTGATTTTATTTATTAAAACTCAAGATTATCAGCAATTTGGCTTTATTCTATGCAAAAAAAAAAATAAAACATTCTCAGCAAAATTGTCTCTGAAGGCAAGGCCAAGTAGTGACAGTAGTTAGTGCATCCTTGTATGGGGAATATTAACTCTTGTGTCAGTGTAAATTCTGAAACCTATGTCTTTTACTGCACAACACAGTTGGTCCTTCCGAACACTTATGTAGCTCAGCCTAACTTGAGGCTCTCTTCTGATCACAAATAAACCCAGGCAATCCTTCTGGCTTTAGTGGGATTATGCCAACAAAAGTGAAACTAAAATTTGCCCTGTGGTGTATGGGAGTTGATAGGTGCATAAGGCACTGCCTGACGTTTGCAGCCTGCAATGGAAAAGTGCTGGAGCATGATAGGGAAAAATCACACCCTGTGTACATAGGGCAATGGAAAGTATTTAAAGCATCTCCAGCCTCATATATTATGTGTAGTCCCTTCACACAGAGAAAGATGTTAAGTGATTGCCTGGATATTTCAGTGTATAGACTCTGTGTTATAGAAATAATATAAAACAGAAAATGCTGATACTGCCAAGTAATGAATGACACAATCTATTTATAGGAATACTGAAGACAAGCCAGGAAGTGGTGGTAAAAATTGGTAACTTGGTAAAAATTAAGTAATGTTGAATAATTTTCATTCAGGTCTGTAGGAATCATAGCCAGCATCTTCCCATTCCCAGCTCACATTTTGATAATCACACCTGCAAGTACTATTTATGTCAGATAAGCTTCATATCAAGGTTGTGGTGAGTCTACTGGAAATAGCAGAAATGCTGCAGGGTACTGAAAATCCTAGAGTACTGGAGCATTTCTTGAAAATGGGAATATTCCTTGTAAAACCAGAAAAATAGGTTGTTGACAGAACTTCATCTGAAATGGGTTTTTAACCCTTCTGGAAAGCTAAGCTAGCTCTCACTCATTAAACATTTGTAGCTTTCTAATATATCCTGGATGTAAGGATTTATCCTTCATAAGATTCCCAACCTGGCACTCCACAGTGCCTATGGAAGTTTCCTTGATGGCATGGGACTCAGATATGAGCATGATGTGTGCATGAAGGATCATGACATCCTGCCCTGGGAGGTGCCACCAAGCTGGCCCTGGTGTGTTGCCATTTACTGCTGTCACAGCTCCTGTTGGCAGAGCACTCAGTCCGCATTTTGATGCGGATGGTGATGAGCTAATATGGCGCACAGTAGCACTGGTGACTCACCAGCATCCCTTCCACTGAGGGGAGGCTGGAAGGTCAGTGGGTTACACTTGGCTGTACCTCTCAGGACCATTTGTTGAAATACACTGGGTAAAATATTGTCTTCTGTAAATCATCTTAGTGGTTCCATTAGATCCAGGTTTGCTTCTGTAGTTTTTCAATCAAACCCTGTGTTTTCTTGGATGGAGAGGAAGGAGGGGGATACAGATATTACGTTGTCACATACATAGCAAATATTAGCATAGGTATAGCTTCAGATTACTGAGCATTAGTCTTGAACATCATAGAAAATAAATGTTTTTAATGTATATGTTACATATGAAAAAATCCACTCTTAAACCAGCATGTATCTTCTTTGCAGGAAATAGGAGTCTTTGGTTTAACTGTAGCAGTTTGTTTAGGAATCCTTGGATGGCTGTCAGCTTAGGTGACAAACTGTTGCTCATACTTAATTCTTATTCATGCTGGCAGGTTGCTTTTATAAACATAGACATACCTACATGTATGGTCTCAGTGGTATCTGACACTACTGCAATATTTAAAAGATGTCATAATTTTAGACCTGCTTTTGTGACACACTGGGCAGTCTCATGTTCATTTGTTTCCATCTACATCTCAGGATTTTACAACACAGTGTGTCTGTTTCCTGATTTTATTTGTGCAATTGCATATCTGCAATGCATCAGACTTTAGTTGCAAGTTTAAATTCAAATTTATTTCTCAGATGTACAGGAATGCATGGGTCAGAATTGACACTATTGTCAGGGCTTCTGCATCACCATTTCATATCCCTGAAGCTGGTGCCTCTGAGTTGTTACTGAGAAGAACTCTCCATGTAGGCTCTGTGCAGTGAGCCTGGTGATCTTGGTCTGCTTTCTGATGGGCACATCTGGAGTTGAAGAGCCTGTCACTACAACTGACATCCCTATCAGCAGTCTGCACTGGGAGCTTGACGTTGGAGTGGACATGGAGATAAAGCACATCTCCATGCCACTGTTGTAGACACAGGGAACTGTGTGTGGCACTTTGCAGCCTGCTCCCAGATCTATCAGGCTTGGGAAACATGGTCCAGAAAACACTTTCCTGTCATTCTGGGGGGCGGCTTGGGTTCAGAAACAGAGAAGCTGCTTTCATGTGAACCTACATCTCTGCCAGTATAGCTGCACTGCACTGTGGAATTGTATCATGTGGGGCTGGCCCTGTGTGCCAGACTGCACTGTCTCCCCAGATGCCCTTGGGGATATTGACTTCTTTGAAATGGTTTGGGTTTGGTTTGTTTTTTTCCACCTGAGCTGAGGCATGAGAAGGAGGAGAAACTGTGTTCAGTTTATCCTTGCTGTTCTCTCTGCTTTTCATTTCTGTTAATACATGACTTCTTTCTGGTCTGTCAAGGTGGTAAGATTCTCACATGCTAACTTTGTTTGAAAATACAGACCCCAAAACTTTCCATTTTAAATGCATTTTAGTCCAGCTTATAAGAAATCCAGTATCCTATTTTCTGAGTATTCTGCTAGTTGTATTTTGGCCACAGACCTATCTTTCCCAGTTCTTAGGAAACAGGTTTTCAGGTCTACAGATACTTAACATTTCTGTCAGTTCTAAAATCTCAGTACCAACTGAATTTAAGAAAAAGGTCTGAGGACTAAGCATACACTAATGCTAATGGAACACTTTACATAAATTCCCTCTGGATGATTATTTTCTCCATCTTCTGAAGGGTGACATTTGTTCTCACAATCTGTGGTGAGACCACAGCGAGCTGGCTGACCACAGCAACTGCTGCACATCGTTCTGCTCGCTGCAGATTAGGAGCATGGGAGGTATCTCGTTTCTCTTTTTTCCCTTTTTCCTATTTCTTACTTGCAGAACAACTGAAAAAGGACAAGGTTGAGATATTTCCTGAATTGTGCCTTGCCCTGCATGGTCCACAGAGAAGGAAGGGAGAGAGGATGAAAAGAGCTGTTGGACTAACTTGACTCTTGTGTCACCCAGCTGCTCAGAAAACAGAGGGTCGACAGAGACCAGAGCTTCAAAACAGTGAGGCTGGAGGAGGCAGAACTGTCAACCGTTCTTGCACCAGCCTGCAGAATAGTTGCTGCTCCATGTGATTTCTGCTTCTGCCTAGAAAAGTGCTTTTTACAGTAGGAAAAGCATTCTGTAAATATTCTGTGTTTATTATTTTACTAGAGCTCATTTGCTATGCTGAACTTAGATCCATAAAATGAGAAAAAGGAAGAAAAATATCCAAAGATAAAAGAAACCCAGAGGGCTCTGCATTTCAGAAAAAACACAGCACTCCTTGCCTGGTACAGACACTGTTTGCCTGGCTTCCCAACAGGGGTTCTTGCACATCCAGTAACTTTTTTTGTATTTTGTAAATTAGCAGATGGTTCTTTGATACAAAGGAGAAAGTGTTCCCACATCAAACCAAATATCTCTCTCTCTTTCCACTCCTGATATTAAGCAATTCATAGAAGAAGACACAACCACAATTGCTAAAAGGAAAGTGGAGAGGGATCAAAGAAAAAATATGTGTAAGTTAACTGTAAAGTTCAATTGATGCTGACTGCAGGAAAGCAAAGAATATAACTGGCCAGGAGATACTTTCATTTGCAACATTTCTGAGCTGTGCTCCAGGAGACATAGGGTACAGCCAGCTCAGTCTGTGTGACCCTTTTCCCAGCATTCTGCATGTGGAGGCTGCCTAAAGCTCATCAGTTGAGGGAATTACTCAGATAAGTGTGTCACTGCTGAAGTGAGGGAATAATTTTGTACCTGTCATGTAACCACTTTCCTGGGCAGCCTGTTCCAGAACTTGATGACCCTTTCAGTGAAGAAATTTTTCCTAATACCTGATCTAAACCTCCCCTGGTGCAACTTGAAGTTGTTTCCTCTTATCAATTCTTACTTGAGAGAAGAGACGGACACCCACCTCACTACAACCTCCTTTCAGGTAGTTGCAGAGAACAATAAGGTCTCCCTTCAGCCTCCTTTTCTCCAGACTGAACAGCTCCAGTTCCCTCAGCTGCTCCTCATAGGACTCATTCTCTTAGACCCTTTACCAGTATCATTGCTTTTCTTTGGAAGAGCTCCAGCATCTCAATGTCAGAGTGGAGCCTGTGTCTTTTTCGGTGATATATGTAAGGCATAGTGCCTGTTTACCAGAAATTGAGCTTGATCTTGGCTGGATCCTCAAGGCAGTCATTTGAGTAATGTAACAGCAATTAACTAAGAAGCTCAAAGACTAGATCTGGCTGAAGCATATTCCACATTGCTCAAAAAACCCTCTTTTTAATTGCTAGTCTGAAATTTATTTGGAAATACTATTTCTGCAATAGTCAGCTCTCTCCTCATTTGAGACCTTGTCTATACAGATATTATGGTAAACTATCATGTGTTTCTGTCTGCTTGTGTGTGTGTGACATATATCAGAGAAAGTGTTGTTTGGGGCAGGCCTTCTCTTTCTCATCTGCATTTGTACAAGACCTGGCATTACTGGATCCCAGTTAGTGCTTGAATCATACCAGCATGACAGAACTGCAAATAAATAAATAGCTACTCTGAAGATAAAATTCCATTTACTTGCTGTTTAGCACTTTCTCTTCCAGGTCTTTGCATCCAAAGTCTTGCATTCAGAAGTTCTTCTGCTATTCCCGTGTCTTCTGCATCCATGTTTGGTCCTGTTAACCTGACTGAGAGTGGAGGATTTGTCACTGGCCCCAGTAGGAGTAATTGGTCCAATGGCTGTAATGTTTTAGAAAAAAGAAGAAATGCTTTTTACTTCTAAAGCTTTGCCTGAAATGTACCATGTATCCAAAGGTGGAACAAATTATGGCTACTTTTCCCTCAAAGAGTGGGTAGCAATTAGAGGGAAAATTTGCTGAAGTACTCATGCAGACACTCAAAGGATATGATAAAACCAAGATGGATTTAATGCTCATTAACAATAAGTAATGCTCTAAGCAGAGGAAAAACAAGATAAAAATGTGCATTATATATAGGAAAAATATGTACAATAGAAAAATCCTTATTCAATACTGAACATGGGCACAAGCCCAACCTTTCTTATTTTACAATCATTGAGAGTGGCTCTATTGACTTCAGGGCACTTGAATGGGATCCAGCTCCAAATCTGGCTTTCTTAACCCTTCTTGAAATTAATAGTATTTCTTGAATTAGGAAACTAAGACAGTTTTTTGGTAGTACAACTCTTACCCCTCAGTACTTCATTAAATGAATGTTTTGAGAGAGCCCTTTCAAGGGAATGCCTGTTTTTCACATGCACAAATTTATAGTGATGCTTTGTTTTGTAAGGATGGGATTCTTAAGACATGTATAGGGAGACAGTTAAATTATCTAGATAACTTTAGGGAGTCACCAGTCTACCCTTTAAAGGCTCACAATATAATTCAGAGTGTGCAAGGGAGAGAAATCATGTATTGGATTAATTTGCTCATTTTGACTGTTTGGCGACTTATCCACCCATGGGCACTCCTGACTTCCTCCTTTGTATTTATCACCTGAGCATGATTTGTAAAGGGTAAAGCTGATTTGAAAAATGACAACACATCTTTGCACAGTCCTGCTGGTTGAGGCAGGTCTCACAGATTCTGTGGCTTTATTATAGTTTGTTTGTTAGATGAACATGTTAGACCTTTTCAGTGAACAGAGTGTGTTTTGAACTAAAACACAGTTTCTGACTGTTCTTTTGACATCCAACTGTGAAACTCACTTTCTGCGGCACACAAACAGAAACTGTGTAAAATTTTGCATTTTTCATGAATATTCATTTAATATTTATAATTATTTTAGTCTTGCTCACATACTCCCCTTGTTTTCTAATACTCACAACAGCTTTTTGGTAATTAATTTGAATTTTAGTACTAACAAGTGGCATCTCCTATGAAGCCTGTTATAGACACGAGACATCTTTCTAAATTGCATAATAAAATAATCATCTAGAACGGTGACACATTCAGCAAAATGGCTCCACTTCTGTTTGACAGGGGGCACGCCTGTGTGCTTTTCAACACAACTGGTTTAGCACTTTTCATTTACAAAGAGGGAAGGGAGAGGAGAGAGAAACACTACTCTCCCTGAGAACAGCTTGTCTCGTGTTGACCTACTTTCCCCACCAATCTGCGTGCAGCCGGAGCTGCTGTTGTGTTGATACTACGTAGCCAAGCTAAAGCAAACCCAGCAGAATCCGTGGCCTTAGAGACTGGCTCTGGAGAAGACAAAAAGGCCTCCAGGGTTTGAGATGACTGTTGGACATGCAGGCATGGGGGGACTGGGATAGAGCGAGCTAATTTTCAAAACTAAGTCTCGTGCCTCCTCTTCCCTCTGAGATCTAAAGTAGATTATGCTCATGTAATGAGGCCACTTTGTGTCTAATCGCTCAGGTACATCTATGTCTAAAGCAAGTGGTGTTGGCCCAGGGAGGGTCTTCTTATCTGCCTGGGGAACGTGGTCAAAGAGCTGAATTTGTGACTTTTACCATCATGTTCTCTCTCCTGCCAGGAAAATCAAAGGAAAAGGGGTGTGCCTATGAGAAATGCAGGGATGCCTGTTTGTCATGTCTATCTTTGACTCCCTTTTAGCCCCTAGAGATTATTTGCAGACTGTGCAAATTAGAGTAACAATAGAGCAAATTATAGCAGCCATAGAGCTCCCCATTTCTCTTGCAGAGGGGAGAAGTTTTGTACAGAGGCTGCAGACCAGGGAGTGGAAACCTTTCACATATCCATGCTGCGGTAAATAGCTTATTATCTGTGCTGCTTGGAAATTATTGGATCCTGAGGTTCGGTTCATGATCTTTGGGTTTTGTTTTTCACTGGCTATCATTAAGTTTTGAAAGGACATAATTTTTTGCTGTGCTGTACATCTGTAACTTCTGCTGCCTTTAGTGGGAGGAGGTACCTCTTGGGAAATGTGAGTAAAACTATGTTGTGTTGATATGCATCACCATGTCACTTTTATCTTTTCAACCAATGTTTTCACAGACACTGATCTGTACTTTACAAAGCAAATACTACTCCTTTGCCCCTGAAAGCTTCTTGTCCTTTAATGGAAATGAATAGTTTTATTCTTAGCAGCTTGTTGCAGAAAACTCCATTAATGTGACTCTTCAGCAAAACATCCTTTTTATGACTAGTTTTAACTTCAAGCAAGAATGCTGTTGATCCTGAGAAGGAGAAAGACCCTAAAATTTGTTTCAAAACTGTGGCATTTCCTTTACACAGTTCTGGAGATTCTTTTTTTAAAAAATCCTTTTTTTTTTTTTTGGTATCTTCTCTAGCAAGAGTATGTTTGATAGGACACTGATAAGATGCCTTGAAAGCCATTTATTTATTTGGGTCCTAAAGAAAGGATTGACCTTAGTTTACTAGAACAAGTAAAATAACAAGCCAAATCAGAGCCTTTCAAAAGACCTAAATGAGGTCTAGTAGAAGCTGTTTACTGCTAGGTGAAATGTTACTGGAACTCCTTTGTACCTTGTTGCTGGAACCCACGGGGCGAATTGCAGCCCAGCACGGCAGCTTGTGAACAGCCAGTGCCCTGCCTGCCGTGCTCCTGGTGCTGGGGCACTCACATCCCACATCGGGACTGCCTTTCTGTCAGCTAGCTTAATCTGCTTCCAAAGTAGATTAAAACAGGCACTTGTAGGGTGGACTTGGGTAAAGCCAGCACAGAGCACTGAGTGAAGTTATTACACACAACTTTCCAATGGACATGGAGTATTTTAGAATTCAGTCACCGTAGCGTGTTCTGCTTCCTAGGAGCATGCAAGTGGGTGAAAGTTTGACATCTGCCATGTCACTGAGTTTGTGCTTCTGGGGTAGAGGTTCTCCTCTCCACCCCATCAAGATTTCATTGCTGTCATTGCCTATTGCTAAATATTTCTTGGCTAGGTGAATTTGTCTCTTCAATAAGCCACGTAGGCCACTGGGGCAGAAAGCTTCATGGGCTGATTTTATTTATGTGCTGCTTGGTTTTGGGAGGCTAGGACTCAACAGTTTGGGTTTGAATCTCTTGCTTGGGGGGCAGTGCTGAACCTCACTGTGAAGTGCCTCATGTACATGTGATCCCAAAGTTTCTACACCTCTGAGCCACGAAAGCCAATGGAAAGCTCAAAGGTGGTAAGAACTGCTATTAGTGTAGTACTCAAAAACTCAAGCAGTTTTTATTAAACTGTCTGAACATGTTCTTTGATAATTGTTTGGCAAAATGCCTGTGTCATATGATTTCAATTAGGCAACAACAGCTTAAGGTACAATTTTGTTGGTGAGGTGACTTTCCCGTTGATTTCTGCTGGGAATTAGGCAGAGTCAGAGTTGAAGCACTGGAAGAGAAGTGAGAATGAAATTGCAGGTGGACCAAGTGAATTTTACAGTTCAGAGAGAATCACAGCAAAATCGATTGGTTCCTTGCACCTGCCATTTCTTAATTTGTGCTATTGCTTAATGCTTCTCTTTAATTTGCATTAATTTCCTTTTAGGGAAATTTATTACTAAGGAACTCTTGTAAACTACAGTGCCACAAACTGAGCAACAGGAATTCTGGTTCTAGCTTTGCTTTCCTCTCCATTTGGTGATGTCTGAGCTTGAGACTATATAGGTCCAGGCTCTCCATGTTGAGACAAGATCTGGGAGGGCACATCTCTCCTTTTCCTACCTTGACATCTGTGGAAACCTGTGGGTAAGAAAGAGTTTCAGGCTAATGCAGCCCATCAAGCCGGTCTCTGCTCCAAATGATCTGACTGGTCAGGACTGTACTGTTCTACAGAGTGCTGATGCAGCTCACAGAAATCTTAAGGAAGGTGCTTGATCCTCCTGCTTCCATTTACTGGGCTGTGCAAATAGTCGTGTTCCTTACTGACTAGTATGGAGATCAATTCCTTCATATCTGGAAAGAGATTTGAAAACCTAAAGCAATAATTTCACAATTATGCTTAACCAGTACTGTGCATTTAATGTTGTTATGGGTGTTTATTGACAAATTAAGGATACAATATATTTACTGACTTTTTAAAGGGAGTTTTTAAAAGTCGTTGTTCATTGATATGTGGTTTGTAAGCCTCTAACAGCAGTAGTTCTACCCTGTCTTCTGTGGATGTGTACTGGAGAGATGTGATGCTCCAGTGACTTCTCAGTGAGCAGAGCTTAAAGCCCAGTTCCTTCCCAACATCCGAAGTTTGACTTGATTGCAGTGGCTTTACTTCTGTTGAAAGCGCAATCAAATGCCTTGTATTTTCCATACAATGAAGATAAAGAAGTGCATCAAATTTTTCAGCAG
>NW_009970717.1:5806877-5814597 GCF_000747805.2 Chaetura pelagica | reverse complement strand
TCAGCAGGAGTTTCACTTCCAGCAGCAAACAGACCTTTCTCGCTGTTTACATTAATAGACTTTCAAGTGTATCTGCTAGTTCCCTTGGGAGGTTAATTTTGAAAACTTGCATCAATGGAAAACAAAACTGAGTAAAGTGCCTTTGAAATACAGGCTCCCATTCTGCTGATCAGGTCAGCTGCTACATGATGACTGTGTCTGAATAACCAGCACCAGTCTGCTAACCTGTCCTGTTAGAAAACTGAACTGCTTAAAATTGCCTGTGGTCTCCTTGTGCTATCGTACCTTGGCTCTCATCTCAAGCAAGGAATTTCTGTGCAGGAGGGACTTTGTTTTTGCCCAGTGCCCAGCATCATGAGGGTCCATTATCAAGGTCTGGTATTGGGATGTTCCACATGAGCTGCCCTGCCCTTCTGCTATGCTGAAGTTGTGCTGGGCGCTATAAAAGCTGCAGCTGAGTCAAATGCAGCCACGTGCAGGCAGAGCTAAAACCACACTGCGAACTTGCATGCTGCTCCAGAAGTTAATTCCCTTAGCTGCTCCAGTAAATCTGTTTCTGCCACTGAGAGTTGCTTCTGCCCAAAAGAGACCTGTGGGAGAGAATCAGTGTCAGAAAGGTTAAGTAACTTAGTCCATAATTGCAGGGACTTGTCGGTAATTTCAAATTCTCTGTGCAGAAAAGGCTTTCCTTTCTATTAGACCATGTGGTTAAAGACAGACAGAATCTGGCCATCCTGTACAAATCTTCTAAGTGTAATAAATTTCCTCATTTGACATAGATTTTCAAGCCAAGGTGATTAATGACTCATAAATATAATGGTACAGTGATCCTTAAAATAAACAACATTCCTTGATTTGAAAATCCCAGGAGATGAGTGTTAATTTCTCCAACCAATCTGGGAATGTAAAAGATTTTCCTGCAGTGCCTTATTGATATAATTTGACCTTGCTCAGCAGTGGAGCTCCCTGATGGAGGTGTGTGGGGGGAGGAGAGGTGTGTGGGCACACATGCAAAGTGCTCTTACTATGCCTGTATTCAAATTCTAATTCCATATTCTTGTAAGAACCATCTCACTGGGAACCAAAAATAGCACAGACAGAAAATATTCTTCTCACAAGAAGATTGTCACACAAATAAGAATAGTTTCTCTTTAACCCATTCTCTTATCAGCTAAGCTCTCTGCAGGCTTCTGATCCTCTGCTGGTGCTTTGCTTTAGCCACTGGCCAGGAATCTATTCATTAAAAGCAGCAATTTAATACTAATAAAACATCCCTGTGGTTGACAGTATGCCACTAAGCTGGATTAAATGAAGTGTGCTTACCTCGTTTTAACAATATGAAAGTATTGCTTCAGTGATGGTAATTTGCCACCTTTGCAGTAGGGTGTGGTTTTGAGTTTTGGTGACTTTTTCTGGGTCCTTTGTAGTTCTAAACATTGCCAGTTACATCTCCTAATGCTCTGATGCTATCCATGAGAGAGCCCAAAACGCATGTCTGACCTAAATTCTTCCTGCCAATCACAATTTCCTGTAGAGAAAGAGAAGGTGAATTAACAGTGATGCCTTTATTTGCATAACTGCAGCACCCATAAACCTGTTTTGGAAAAGACTGGGCTGTGTTCAGCATCAGAAATACACAGAAGGAAAAGCTGTCCTTTCAGAAAGCCTGTCCTCTAAGTACCAGGGTGGGATGACAGAGGATACTGGTACAGGGTGCAGGGAAACCACAAAACAATGTTGTTCAATGCATGAAGCAACCCAGCAGTTGTCTTCAGAGGCACCGTAACAGAGAAGAGGTGTGAGGAAGTTGCATGAGAAGTATGAAACTTTTAGAGGTTTTAGGGAGCTCCTGCAAAGTGAGAGAAAGCCTGAATTAGCTTGTTTGAAGCTCTAGCAAGTGATGTGACCTAGCAACACCTGCACATCCAAGGTGGAAGTTGATCAATGCAGGAAATAGATCCATGAGAGAGGGTGTCCACAGGCTTGAGAGGCAGATTGGTCATGTGTTAGAGAGGGGGCTGGTGGCAACAGGATTCAGAGAGAAAGAAGGGGCAGAGGAGAGTTGATTCTATAAATCCCCTATTTTATCCAGAATGTTTCAGGGGAAATCCACTCTGTAGAGTGTTAACAGTGGCCCGCAAATGAGCTGATCAGTCCAGTTAGCATTTTACAATGGGGTGTAAATTCCCAGACTTCTATGATAAACAGTTACATATAAATAAAAGCTATTATCCTGTTCTTTTATTTGAATTTGTTTATAGACTATGGAGAAAAGCTGATGGTTGCATATTTACAACACAACAGATGTTCATAGTTCTCAGGCACATCATCTGCCCAATTGCCCATGGCTTTGTCTATTCCAATTATTTTTTCCCATATGTACACATTGGGTCGCATTCCAGCTCTGAAACAAAGAGGGTTTTATTTGTTTTTCCACTTTGGATCTAATGAGGTCCTTTGGTCTTCTGACAAGGGCTTTCACATCCTGAAGAAGAGCCCTGAAAACATGCCCAGGGCAGTAACCTGTAAGGGAGTCATTGACAGGCTCACAGTCAGATGTCTCGTGATACTCCTGCTATGAAGCCTTCCGTTTTAGGCATGATCCTCAACTTGTCCATGTTGCCTTACCCCAAAAAGGCTCCTATACCTGTAATGGTCCTGCAAGGATCCTTCATACTGACTGTGAGAGAACTTGGAAAAACCTGAGTCCTGAATGCTGCTGATTTTTTAAAATAATAACCTTAGGTGGATCTGAATTCTCTGAGGAGCACTTGGAACAGCCTCTGCTGTCCTGGTGTGGGCAGGTCAGGCAAGAGATCTTGGACTAGCTACAGTTGTTGATGCTGGGTACTGGATCCCAGTGATGCAGTCCTGGGGGAACTTGGCATCGTCGGAATGCAGCACGATGTGAGCAGAGAGGACACAGCCAGCTTGGAGCAGCCAGTTTTGACCTTGGACAGGCTATCAGCCAGGCACGGTGTAGCCAGCTTGGGATCATCAGCCATGCTGAGAGCAAGGATAATTAGGTGGACCCAGAGATAGCCTACAGTTATCCTTCTGCAGCTCTCAACAGTTCTTAGAAGACTTAGAAGCCTTTTCCTAGCTCATGTATTGCTTGCTCTGAATTAAATGAGTTCTTATGTTATCTGTCACATATTATTTACTATGTTGGAAGCTCCTATCATATTCTACTGGGTCTCTTGTTTACCAGACCAAACAAATAGAGACGAAATTCAGCATTTCCATATAGGAGGATGTTTTCCTCTCAAATTGGTCTGCATTTTTTTGTAAAATATAATGTTCCAAATTAAGTTTTCTGAATGCATCAGTGAATGAGCTTTACTTTTTTGTTGAGTGTGTCATGGTGTTAAGTCATGTCCCACTTGGGGTTCTTCATAGCTCCCAGCCCTCATTTTGCAGTACTCTTATTTAACCAGTTATTTCTCATTTTGTATTTGTTCATTTGACTTCTCCTTCCTTTACTCAGTACTTCACACTTGCCTCTGTTGAGTGTCTTTGCTTGATTTGAGGCTGTTGCTTCAATTCATGAAGCCTGTTCTGAATTCTGAAAGAGTCTTTTAAAGCATTCACAACCTTCCCCAGCATCCCCACCCTCTGCACTGTCCTTTCCATGAGCAGAGTCATTAGTGAAAATACTGAATCGACCTGGTTTCAGGATGGATCCTCAGGGGAGCTCGCTTGATACATCCAGATATGCTCAATACCTCTGGGAGGAAAAATTGGTGTTTGAGCATAAGCTTTGGTCTTAATTCAGGAACAGCAAGGCATTAGGGCTGTTCATGTAGCCATTTGAAGTGAAGCCTCAGCTTCATGAAACAGGATGAACAGAGAAATATCTGTGTGCATCTTTTTGCACAAGCAGCCCCATGGCTTCGAGCTGCCCAGCGTGCAAAGGCCACATGCTGCCTTTGCTCCTTGAATTTACGCGGTATCTTGAAGGGGGTTATAAATATACATCCTCCTTCAGTTGGAGCAGTAAGAAGATGCAGATGGGTGAGAAGTGTTCCAGTGAAGCTTGTGCTCTCGCCTGGTGCATAATGAGATCAGAATGCAGGCAGGAATGTGTGGAGGAGTGGAGCTGGCAAGGATTCACCAGCCTGAATTATTCTAAGCCTATTCCATCCCTAATCAAACCTTTTTTTTACTTTTATTTTTTTTTTTTGTGCAAAGGTGCTTCATGGAGATGTTTCTGTTTGAGCATAAAATTCAAGCTCTTTTCACTACATGAGCAAATTCTAGTTGACAGGATATTGCTCCTTTGGTGAGTTTTTGGTGCTCTGAGCTTCTTATCATAGCTTCCTTTGCTATGGTTATTTCAGAGCACTTGGCATTTCCCTGCTATGTAGCCAATTTGCTGGAGGCTGGAAAGTATGAAATTGGATCTTCAAAATGATCCTGGATCATGTTTGATGCTAATAAAAATTTATGCTAAATCTAACCCCCCCCCAAACAGTAAAGGGGGTGGGCAGAGCAGTATCACATGAGTTATCTAGACATGTTTACATCCTGATTTGCAAAAGATACAACTTGACCCCAGCATAACCTTGACATCTACAAAGGGAGAGGAAATACTATGTAAATTAGAACAGCCAAAACAAAACAGGCAGACAGAAGCTCAGTGCACAGAACAAGCTGGGAAGACTTTGCAGGTACTTTGCTATGGAGAAGAAATGGGCACAAATTATTATTTTTTTTAAATTATTTATTTTCCTGGAATGTGAAAACATACCCTCACTAACACAAAACGGCATTGGTGGTTCTATGAGACCACACCCATCTTCCGTAGCATAAGAACAGCATGTTTTCCTGTGCCAACCAGGCTGCAAAACCTCCCCAGGAAAGTAATGCCCTGAGGAGGACAGGTTCAAAGTGTCCAGGGAGATGCAGTTGTGCCCAAGGTTCTTAGCTGCCATCTACATGGGTTTTAAAACATGTCAGGTTATGTCTTGGGGGCGCTGCCAGGGGAGCAAAGTCATGTGTGCTGCTTATGAGATACATAATAGCAGTGAATGGGGATGCTGGTGGTGAGCAAGTCTTGTTCAGCCTCCTGTGTTAGATAAGGAAGGGGGAGAAGTGTTTTAGAGAGCTGGACCACCCGAGTGCTTCTCCTGCAAAGGGATGCATCTGGAACCCACAAACCTGTTAATTTCTGAATTTTAATCTCTGGAAGGAGGGAATGCAGCAGCTGTGAGCAGTATTTTAAGCCTGCTGGAGTACAGTTACCTAGTCCATTGCAGGCAGTATGAGAGCCCAGGAGAAGTACAGCTTGTAGCCAGATGCACATTCACAACCAGCAAAGTTTAGCAGGCAGCAATGAGGTAAAATGGGGCAAAAAAAGAAGAGAGAACTGCATGCCCCCAAACTGCCAATATCTTTCCTGAAATCTCCATGAAACAGGTTCTCAGCTGTGTCACTTTACTGAAGTGACTGGGGGGAGCTCTTGCCCAGCATGAGCATTTTGCAGTTCCAGGAACAGCAGGTTTTCTTTCACCTGACAACATCAGATTTCTTACTCTTGAAGAAATGAGAGTTGTCCATGGGGCAATGTTGACCTGAGCTGTTGTGCCCAAATGTTTCATTCCTTGGATTATCCTTAATTCACCAGGGGCTATATTATTCAAACCTTTCTCAAGATTGTGAATGGTCCCCTTGGAGATCAAATGCTATTCAGAAAGAACAGTGGTGCCAGAATTTGTTCATGTTGTTGAGAAATAAGAAGTATATTGTGCAATACAATGTATGTTGTTACTTTTCTTTTTCAGAACACAAACCATCACTGTTTAAGTAGAAAATTACATTTTGGGGTAGTTATATATTTAAGCAAAACATGTTTCCTGTGAACACCAACTGGCAGAAGAGTCTTCCTTCCTCAGCCACTGAAATATGTGCTGGTACAGGAGAAACTTGAAAGAAGTGGTGTAGGAAGAGGAACAAATCTTTTAAAGCAAAGACAGGGAGGAAAGATCAGGAAATACTAAGACACTCAGAGTTGTCCCTTTATTCCATTCCACTGCAGGTCCAACAGTTTTCAGGGGTTTGTGCACAAAAAAAAATGCTATTCCAGAGAAGTGTTAGTGGCCAAACCTAGCTCTCACCACCAGTCCGGCTCTGTAGCAGCAGGAAGTGTGAAAGGAAGCAAACTGAATTGCAAATGTCTCTCTCCAGTGCAGACCACACGGTTCAGTTAAGTCTGAAAAATCTAGCTTTGTAATTCATTCTCTCTTTGGATTTTGACCATGTGGGAAATCTTTATTTCTACTCGCACAAAATTTATTAAATAAATGGGAAATGTAACTTCTTAATATTTCATTTGCTTGGTGATTGAAATAAATTAGTCTCAACCATTAAGCAGTTTAGCAGATCTCCATTAATTTTTGTAAGGAAATATTTGCTTGACTTCTTTCTATGAATTTATATAAAAAGAATAATTATGAAATCTTTTCCCATCTGTGGGTTTATGATAAGGACATCTCTAATGTGAATGATCAGAAACTGAATCCTACTCAATTGCTAATGCATTAGGGGTAATACAGTCCATACTTCATCAATAACGTGGATTGTGGAGTTAAGAGTAGTGGAATGACAATGCCCAGGAGTATTTTGGACAGAAAATATATTTTCAGATTTTTTAAGCAACCAGACAGAATCAGGAACTGAATTCAGACTTTGGAAGTCTGTGCCTTTCTTTTTTTAAACCATCAGTGAAGAACAGAACTTGTTGCATTCTCTGGGTTTTGAGACAGTGCCGAGATAATTTCCAGTGATAACAGTGTCACTGCAGAGCTACGACGGAAGGACCTTTCTTTTGGCATGTGTGTAATGAAAAGTGTGATGTTTTCAAATACTGAATGACAATGAATCAGTATTTTTCCAATGTTTTTCAGACACAGGATGATAAAGTAGGCTTTCAGGTTACCGATTTCAGGTTTGTATTAATCTTTTTCATCACACATTTAGAAATAAGGCTTTTGTTATTACTTTTTTTTTTTTTTTCAGTGCTCTGAACTGGTAATCTGATCTCACTTTTTGAGGTCCAGGCATTGTTCTACAAATACAGCTTTGAGCTAAAAATTATTTTAATTGTTGACAGTTTCCATATAATTTTCATTGTTTGTGCCTACCACTAAATTATCTCAAAACATTGTACCATGGCTAACGGCTACATTGGACCTCAGAGAAATGTTTAATTCTTAGGAAACATTTATTCATATAAGATTTAATAGGACAGCACAAGAAATAGATGAATATCATTTGAAAGATGAAAATGGAAGGAGGAAAATTGGTTGCTTTCCAACCAGAAGTGAAATGAGCATTTTTTTGACTTCCACCTTCTTTACCTTCCCTGTGGCTCATGCAATACTCAGTGGAGAAGGTGTAATGGTGGTGACTCAGCTGTGGACAGTGTTCAGAACAACCTCCACCAGATGAGCATCACCTGAGCCGATTGATTGTGTGCGCTGTTTTTTGCTCATCCCCCACAGGGTTGTACCAGAAGGAGATTGCAATGGAAATCAGAGCTTTTCATGGTGCAGCCAGTTCAGACCCACACTAAGAAATGGTGGCTGCCCCAGGTGCTGGCAGGTGAAACGATCCAGTAGCTTGTAGGTGTCCAGACCTTTTTACCAGAGGGGGGAACATAGAAGACCCTTGAAAGAGTCAGAAATGGGGAATTCTAATTTGCAAACTAATTCTGCAAGAC
>NW_009970717.1:5784732-5805893 GCF_000747805.2 Chaetura pelagica | reverse complement strand
CTACTAATAAATCAATAAGCTAAGAAGGAGGTAAGTTTTGTCTGAATTTCAACAGGTAAACAGGATAAGAGTGTATAAAAGACATGGGATATGTCAACACTACCACACTGACAGGTCCCCCAGAGCTGAGCTATTGGTGGGCCAGAGGATTTAGGTTCTTCCTGGGCTGCAGCTAGAGCAGCAACAGGTCTCAGTGTGGGCTGCAGAACCTCTGTGAGATGCTGGGTGAGGGCTGTGCAAACAGCCCAGCTCCTACAGTGTAGCCTTTTTTGCTACACTTTACCCAAGAGCTACTCAATGGAAAGAATCTGGAAAAATCATAAACAAGCTGCCCACCATGTGCAATGGACCTGGTCTATCGCACAGGGCAGATGTGTGCTGTGCTGGGTTGCACTGCACAGGCCCTTGTAGTACATGACTCTGTACAATATTGTTATTGATGCTTTATATTAGGGCACATATCCTAATTGCTTTCTGATTCCCCTATTGACAATGACTTTTAATCTTCCTTCATTTCTTGGTTTAGTACTGTAGCTTCACTTCTGCCTCTGTGATGATGTGTGCCCAGGAGGCTGGGACCAGGAGAATGTCTCCCTTCCAGAAGGAACTGTGTGTGTATATATCTTGGTATAGGGACAGCATGAACCAGCAAACCCATAAAGAATGTAATTAGTTTAAGGATAAGTTTCAAAGAGGATGTAAACCTCTAAAACCTGGACGTAAACAGAGCTTGCCGTGGGGCATGTGTGTCCTTATGCTGCTGCTAAGGACACTGCAGAGGCAGCCACTGGCTTGTGTCTTAAAAACCAAGCTGTGGGCAAGTGATCATAGCTTACTTACAACAAACTCTATACTCTGCTCTGCTGTTTCAGGCTGTATAATTTATTTATTAATTTCTTTTTCCTCCCATGAAACAGCAAGGTTTCACTTTTATTTTGGACTTCAGCTCAAATTTATGTTGACCATGAGTCATGCCCTTTAACTGAAACTATAAATAAAGACCAGACTGAAACTGTGCTTCCTTCTGCCTGCCAGTGTACTACAGGCTACGATAAAATGCTTCTCCAGCAAAAACTCTGGCTTCTTGCTCAATAGTCTGACTCATGTTTTCTGGTTAGGGAAAAGGGAGTGGCATCCTGCAAGGGCTGCGAACCCCAGCGTAGCCCTGTGATGCACGGGGTGTGCAGGATGGAAAGGAGAATACAGCCTTTGTCTGCTTGGCTTTATGGCTGAAATGTAATCACAGCAAACGGGTCAAAAGTATGGAGTATAAAGTAATGGTATAAGTGAAATTCGTATGTCAAGAAAGAAGTCCTAAACTGTCTATTCTTTTTAAATCAGTGTTGGGCTGTTAAAAAACCCCTCCAGCTTGATGACTGAAAACGTGCAGACACATGGAAATGTTCTTCTAGTTTCCAGATTATTTTCATTCCAAGGTGTTTAGAGTAGCTCTTTTTTTTTTTTTTTCTTTCTTTTTTTTTTTTTTTTTTTTTTCCCCAAAGTATTTTGTTTTGGCAGTTATTCCTGGTTAGTAATATTTTCCAAATTTTCTCTTAAGCATGATAAAAATGTTAGAAACTTAATTTCAATTAAATATTGAAGTAATCATCTCAGAAAAAAAGGATACATTTTGTAAATTTAAAAAGTTAAAATTCTTCCCCAAAATTACAGTAATGACAATTTTAAAATTATTATTATTTTTAGATACTGTTTCCTTACTTTGTTAGATTTTGTTTTAAATCAAATTGCTTGCTACAAGAAAAAAAAATCCCAGAATATGCATGTCTGTCTTTGTGTATACATTTATAAACCAGTTGTAAAAGAAGTGGAATCAACCTCTTGCACTCAGGTTGTCTAATATTATCCAGTATAAAATTCTGAACATTTCTTTGAGATGTACTATCATCCCCACAGCTCACAGCAATCTTTATTTAGCAAGGAAATTCCTTTATTAGCAAGGAAACACAACCCAAGAACAAAACAGAAGACCAAGCCTCCAAGGTTATGAACTGGCCTCTACTGGTCCTTTCAGATTTAACCAAGCTGTGAGACATTTAAAATCCCCATTTCTCTTCCTTCACAGGAGATCCTCAGGGAAATCCAGTCAGCTTGCTAAAACCACTGAACTCTGCTGAGCCCAGCACATGAGCAGGGCAGGAGCAGAGACAGAGCAGTGTCCTGAGAATGCTTGGGAGGTCTGGGGTGATTGAGGTGGCACCATCCTCCCCATCTAGCATCCCACCTTCATCTTACTCAGGATCTGCTCTTCTTGTTTTGTAACCCCACTTTTGGAGCACTGTATGAACCCGGCACATGGTGCTAAATATGCTGTACAGTACAAACTTCTGAGGATGATAGCCTTTTCCTGTTGTGAGCTGATATATATTTTGCCCTGTTCCCCAGTGATGGGGATCTGTTTTAAGTAGCAAGGAATCTGTCCTCCTCCTGGTATTTGTTCAATGGGAGATAGTATGGGAGATAGTAAAAATCCACACAAGTTAGAAGAATTTCAGAATTCTGGTAGTTGCAAGTTCTTTTCATTTTCATGCATGGTAGGTATTGTGATCCTGGAGTCCATGGCCACATTCTGTCTCTGCCAGCCTCCCTGCCACAGTGCGCAGCCTGGGTGCACAAGGGAGACAAATTAAGATTGCATGTGCAGCTGTACCTGTGACATTTGGAAAGTCTGAAATAGAACAGAAATAGCATTATTTTAATGGAGCTTTTGTATGGATGGTGGTTTATATTCACCTCTCAGGTGCTGAGGCTTTGGTGTTTGTTGTATGCAGTGGCTCCGTACTTGTCATCTCTGGAAACGGGTGTTGAGCACAGTGGTGGAATGAAGGTCCAGTTCCTTGGGTTCTCACACCTAGATAAGGTGTTTCACTACACCTTGAACCACAGTAATGTTGATGTAACTCAGTACAATGAAGAAGAATGAGAAGAATATAGTAGTAAATGAATATTAGCCTGTTTGTTGATAGGAGAATGCAAAATTGAATTAGACCATAATGTCTCTTTGAAATAACACATTTGTTAATTATTTCTTAGGAAGATTTTAAAAAACAGACATTGTGAAAATTAAAGTAAAAACCTTACCTTGCATTGAACTTTAAGTATAGGAAAAGTGGGATGTTGAGGTAGTTGCACAGAGGGGTAGGCTTCTGGGAATGGAAAATAGCTACCTATGCTTAAATGAATGGCACTGATTTAACATGGAATGTTAACAGGAATGTAGTGACTGATGGGCAACGTAAGCTATGATCTGGTTGACTCCAAGCTATTAGCCTTCAGAGTAGATTTGTAAGGTCCTAGATGAGCTTGGAAGAGCCAGCCTGTCCTGGCCTGGTGAAAGGAAAGATGAAGGAGATGCAGGAATGGCACATTTTACAGTTTTCCTGGGCCAGCCATAGTCAAACCTCACAGGTCTTTGTGCTTTTTTTTCCCTGCACTGCTGTTTAAGCTTTTGCATGTTCTTAGAGCAGGCATAAAACTGTGCACAATCTGTTACTGGTTTCTTCAAAACCTGATACTTCCCCTTTCCTGTCACTCAGTACAAGTGCAGTCAATTCACTACCTTATTCTGTGACACATGTTGCTAAGGTGTGTGTTCAGGCAATCGCTCTATTGCTTTGATTGCATTAAAAAGCTGCACTTGGAATATCCAAAAAGATACTGCAAATATTTTGTGTCCTCTGTCATCATGACCATCACTTGATTCCACTATGGAAAGGGAAAAGAACATTGTCTGACCATATGGTGTCATCACATACAGGATGTTTAAAATAGAGTGAAACTGTTCCTCATAGATATGACAAAAAGCTAAAGCATTTTGCCACAAAGTGATGACTTTTTTTTGAGGAAGGTGCTCTTTGTCCCAGAAACAACATAAACATGACATGATGTGGCAGTTACCATGGCAACTAATTATTTTTTATTGAACAACAAGAATAAGCACAATAGCTTCACAAAACCCAGCATATCTTGGCAAGCAAGTTAAAATATCCTGGGGCATCACCAACATGTACAATTATAATTTTTTGTTTCCTTTTTTTTTTGTTCAGATTTTTTTTATTTTTATTTTTTTAATATGAACAAATACATTTGATTATGGGTCAGAAAAGGTATGTTAATCTCTTCTGACTCCTTCCTTTACTGTAATCTCAACATTGTTGTGTTGCTGATGAGTCGTGGTCATTTAAGTTACAATAGGAGATGTCTGCCTTGGTTATGCACTTGAATTGATGAGCCCACATTTTCGGAAGTTGCCTGAGTAAGGAGTGAAAGGTTGACAATTTAGCTGACAGGAGAACATGACAAGAAAAATGGAACAGATGGGGGCCTTGAAAATACCATTCTCTAGAAGTATGTGGAATCAATTTAATCTGCAATAATAGTACAGTGAAGAATGTTATTCTGTAATTATGAGGCTGAAAGAGAGATGGTTTTGATCCAGATATTATTGATTTAGTAGACCGTGGTTAATAAAGTAATTCAGAAATTGTAGTGTCTGATTCAGGCTTGACTCAAGTCAACTGCACGTTCTTTTATTTAGAGATCCTTTTAATATATTGGAATGAACTTTAATGAACATCACACTGGATATGAGTCAAGAGTGATGTATTAATCTTACCAAAATTGATGGGACTTTTGCTGTGTTTCCACAGTGTTGGCCAGATAGAGAGGCAAGGCAAGACCATGACACAGTTCTTCCTTTAACATCCAGAAATATGTGGATTTGGATAGATTACTTCAGAAATACTGATGTTTGTAATAGCAAATATCACAGTGAGTGAATATTCTCATCTGTTAGTTTGCATGTATATAATTCAGTTTGTATAATTCACTATGCTAAATTCATACTCTCCTGTTATTGCAGAGGATCTTGAGGGCAAGCATAATATTAGCCTCAATAGCACTATTTCTGCTGTAGTCACAGTTATGCATGCAGGCTCATCTGAGGACAAATTAGATATACTGCCAAAGCCAAAACATTTCAGGAATTTTTCCATCTCCATTTGATAGATCAGAATGAAAGAAGAAAATCTCCATCTCTGCTCTACCATTTAGGATGACCTTATAACTGAATATCACTGGTTTAATTGTATCTTCAATTAGGGAAAAAAAATGATCCCCTAACCACATATTCAACCTCAAAGTCAATATTTTGATTTGGTTCAGAGCCAGTTGTGTTAAACCAGTTAAGGTCAGATTTAGTCTGGAGAGGCTGCACAATTACAGGCTGAAATGACACATGATGTACCGTGAAACTGAATTGCATTAGAGGTTGCATAAACAGAATTAATATTGCTTAGCATTGGTCCAGCATCTGAAGCTGCAAGAAATCAGAGTGAACTTGATTGAGAATCTCTAGCTGGAGTAAAAGTAGTGTTGTGTGGTGGAGAATTGAATGAGACTTACCAGGAAGGCTCATGTGTCACAGGAGGTGGTGCTCATGTTCAGGAGGGTCTTTTTCTTTGAGTCATGGCTTGATGAATGGGCCAGTCTGTGGATTAGGGGAAATGGCCACTGAAAGGAAAAGGACAAAATACCCTTTGTCATGCTGTCACTGGTGGCTGTCTTTTCAGTGAAACAAAAATGAGAGACTTACTTGTACACTGGTGTTGAAGATTTAGTGGTTCTTTTTGTAGAGCTCGGAGTTTAAGTGCCCTGCGCCACTTCTGACTGAGAGGAGGTAATTTTGCTAACCCAAAAATGCTCCTGAGAAGCTGCATCCAACTGTGCTAGTAAGGATGCTAGTAAGGTAACTTATCTACCACTTATTTTAGTTATGACCAGCATAGCAAGTTACTAGTTTTGGTAGACTGGGAGACAGTGCTAGATGGAAAACTAAAATGAAAATTACTAAAATTTTGAAATCTATGCAAATACTGAATTTTCATTCATAAATACTTGCATTTATGTGTTATATCTTGATGAAATAGCTGAATGTTAAAAGGCAAACGTACTTGGTAATGTTGAACTGATTTACTGTAGAAAAGCCTCAAGTTTTAAAAATTGTTTTCAGGAAGATGCCTAGTGCAGAAGTACTGGTTTCATTCATGAAATGTAGAGCATTCAGGTGACTGCCACAGAAGCCAGGAGACACACAGTTCTTTGGTGACAAACTATAAACAAGCCTTGGTGGAATTTGCAGTGAAAAAGAACCATTTGTTAGAAAGACAAATGCTTTCTCAAGCTTTTAGATTTTCTTTCTGCCACTTTGTACAAAGTATTCCAGACTAACAGAGCAATGCCTGGAGCAGCCTGTGAGAGCTGAAATGGTGGCACGAAGGGCAAGAGATTGGGCTGAGAGTATCCAGGTAACTACGTGGATACCCACCAGCACAGAATGTCATTCTAAGTGTGGATTGAGGTGGTCATAGCTCAAGCATTTCTTTTTTTATCGTTGAGCTAAAACCCTGCAAGCAGTAGATGCTGATTTCACCTTCCTCTGCCAGCACTCCTGAGAGTGATCCCTATTCAGGTGTGTAGGCAACAGGAGTCAATTTCTGAGCAGGTACAGGTTGCAGGTCAGACTGTCATTGACTTCTTCACTTGCCTAACATGATTATATGGTATCTAGGAGTGTAATGCTGACAGCATTTTTTGTTGCTGCTCTTGGAGGACAAGGACAATAGGCTGCAAATTAGAAGTTCAGGGTGAATCAGTTATGTTATGTTTAAACATTATTTTTAAATGGAATATAACATGACATAATGTTCTAAGGAAATAGGTTTGACTGCCCGGTCACCTTTATACTGTGCTGGAAAGGATGGGACCTTGGAGGAATAACATATTACATTATGCCCAACTCAGTATTCTTTTACAGTATCATAACTTTAAAGGTGCTTTTGTTGTAAATGAGAATCAGGAGCTGAGGATTTTCTGTGGAATTTTCTCCTGTATTGGAGTGCTAAGAATGCAATATCCCGTGCTGTGTTATCACACAGGTGACTTTCCTACAGATTGGTACCTGGCTTCATATTTACCAGACATAATACTTGGCTTTATCACACAGGCTTTTGCAGAGAGATTTAGTTCTGTAGCTAAGTGACATGACCTTTGTACAGCTTATAATTAGTGTAACAAAACATTAAGGGGAAAATAGTGTCTTTCATTGCCAACAGGACCAACAGCTTTTCAGTAATGCATTGGGATATGTTGCAACAGAGAAGAAGGAAACTAGATCAGAATCATATAAGTAAAATAATAGTACAGTACTTCTGTGATACATATTCCCTTCCCAACCTGGAAATCTTCATTTATCACAAATTTCTCTTCTTTCCAAAGGATTTTAAATGGGAAGTAGCAATAAGGGACGTGGCTGAAGCATGGCAAAAGGCACAAGTGTCAATTTTGGTGAAGAAAGTCTTACAGACCTGCTCTGTTTAAATCACATTGTGGGGTATATCTATCCTGCCGTGTAGTGGAAAATACCTAAAGTAATGTTAAACTAGTTGCTAATATGTCAATAGCAGTCTAGTACCTAGCACTGAGTACCTAGTTAGCTGACAAACCTCCCTACTACTTTAGGCAGAACCCTGTGGACACACTAGGGATGCATTATCTGCATCATTTAACTTCAGTTCTGAAAACTGCATCATTGCAGGAGTAACAGCAGTTTTAGGCTGTAACTTTTGACAGCCATGTATTTCTAAAGCAAACTCCTCTTCAGAATAGAAGATGAGGAAACTTGAACATCTGTAGAAGAGGCATTTGCTGGCAGGGAAGGAGCTCTTCATGCTCTTAGACTTAAAAGTATCTCCACCAATGCCTTCAGTTTTCATTAGAGATCTATAACGTAGCCCTTCTGGGTCTGTATGTGATGTGAAACTATACTTCCTGTTGTTTCTGAGTGCCCTGCAGCAAAAGTTTGAACTGGAAGACAAATGTCACGTTGTTAGCACTTGCTTTCCTTTTCAAGAGCAGTAATTAGGCACTCAGATACTGGAGTGATAACTGTTCCAATCTGAATAGAACAGTACAGTAAACTACCTCAGCAGCATGTTTTGGAGGAGTAGTTTTTCCTCCCACCCTTTGCCTCCTACTCTGAGGTTTCTAGGAGATCATGTGTGTTTTACAGCAGAACTGCAACATGCACTGATTGTGCTAAGTGAATTTTTCCACAGGCAGCCACCCAGTATGCTTCTGTGGCAACACATGAGGACTGGAGTGGGAGAAAAAAATATTCTCTTTTATCTGAACTTCAGCTGGAGTCAAAGCAGTGAAAGATTTGTCTTAGACTTGTAGGGCACTTAACCATGTGCTTAGGAGGCAGGTTTGTGCACAATCCCATTGACATCTATGGCTCTTTGCAGCCGCTAGGCCAGTGCATTTCCACCTGATGGATCAGGCCTTTGACACAATAACTTTGCTGTTACCCAAATATGGGTTAGGAAAACCCACCTCAGCAGGTTCATTTGTCACTTGGAGAGCCATTTTATGTAGGTAGAAATGAGCTTTGGTTGCAGTGAAGACCTGTAATACTGAACCCTGTGAGTGGTGGCAGGAGCTCAGGTCTTCCTCAGATGTGACGTGACTAGTGCAACCCACTGAGTCACTGTCACACACTGAGGTCTTGTCCTGCAGGGGCTTCCTGTGCTGGACATGAGACGTGGTTATATTTGCATGGGAAGACATCCCCTTTCCATAAGGCTCCTTAAGAACTAGCCCTAGCAGACTACACCTGATTAATTGAAGAGGTGATTCTCATAATCTGAAACTGTTCTTGGACTGCAGAGGTTGCTTATTTAGTGTTAGTCCTGTAACTAAGAGTTACAAATTAGAGAGAACCTGCAATTGTTGCACTTTTTTCAAGGTAAGATTTATTTACAAATACACACATACACATATGAAATACTTTATTAAGGACATTCATTGTCATCTTGCAGTATTCAACATTTAATGCACAACACTAAAGGAGGTTTGAAAAAGAATGTTTAATCCTAGTGTTGAAGCATGCTTTAGCATCTACTATTACAAAGGGTCAAGAGAAGAGCTCAGGATCAGCTGTATGCTTAGAATTTTTTTGGCAGGGTGGAGTTGACTGAACACTTCAACTAAGCAAGGAAGATAGAGGGGTCAAGATGAAAAATTGGAAATGACATATCTGAGCAGCCTTAATGAGACACATGCAGGCATGGGTCAATTCTCTTGACTACATATCAACCTCAGAATCACATGGATCCAAACCCCAGTGTATATTAGTTGTAAGTGTGGAGCTTTACATCAAGATTATTTGCAGGTTAGCAACTTATAGAACATTAAAGAACAGGACATCTGTCCATGTTATTCTGTAAACCTGGAATGGATAAAGCAGATGGGTAAGTACATCATGTTAGTGTTTTGATATGAATGTGTATGTGAATGTGTGTTTTGATGTGTACCTGCACACACTCCCAAGGGTACGTCTCTAAAATATCTGCCAGAATTATTCAATAAAATAACTTTATCAATCAGATCAGTTCTTCTCTTTCATTAACATGTTTTTCTATATGACACAGTACAAGACTAATATGTAAACAAAAGTCTGAGGGCATGTAAAAATGTGAAGTTCCATGTGACACAGTACAAGACTAATATGTAAACAAAAATCTGAGGGCATGTAAAAATGCGAAGTTCCATTTAAATGAACAGAAGAAGAAGAAGGCGTAATGCTTGGGTCCATTTATTCACACCTCTTTTCACACTTTGAAGAAAATAGGCAAAGGATTGTGAGAACAGAAAGGTAAACTCTCGGAGGGTAAAATTGTAGTTAACACCCACAAAATCCTCACATTGCAATGCCCAGTAAAATGTTACAGGCTGCTGTATTTTTTTTTGTCATGAGTGGATTTTGTAGACCATTTTAATGATGTGCAAATCTTTGACAATTAATAAGCAATTATCAGCCTATTAAGGAAGTTGCACAATACAGCAGACTTTAATAGTTTGCTCATTTTGTGGACAACATGTTATCAGCTGTAGGCATAGGTCCTAGAGAGATTCCTTTGGAGATGTCTGCAAATCAGAACTCAACAGTGAAATTCACCCCATTATTGACTGAGATTAAAAACCAAACAACCTCTATCAGTGATCGAAAGGTGCACCTGCTGTTTGAAAGGCATAGTTTAGTGCTCCATGAGTTCAAACACCATCGCTCATGAGATCTTTGGAATCAATATTTGAATAAGCAATTGTCACATCTGCCACTGCGGTATTGAGTAATTGAAAGTCATTAGTTTTAAGGGGTTCCACTGGCAACACAGAATCAATGTGCATTGATATGTTTTCTCTAATCAATAATGTGGGCAATAGTCAATCTTCTTGGCTGATAAGCACACCTGTTTATATCACCTTTTATGGGAAGTAGGTCCACATTCAAAGAAGGATAATAATAAAAACATTAGAGAGACAGGTTCAGTTGACATATTTGTTATTTCTTTTGCTAAGGACAAATTTTGTAGGGTACTAGCAGAACTTCCCTGACATACTTAAAAGCAATAAAACAATTGCTAGAAAGACTGGCTCTTGTGTAATTCAAGAAGAAAATAACAGCAGATGAAAAAACCAGCAGGAAACCCCATGTGAGGAAAAAAATGCCTTGTGTTGTTGATACACAGAAGTGTTTCCTTAACGCTCTTGCAGAGATATGTTTAATTTGGGAACAGCATTCCCCAAAATGACTAAAACCCTCCTGCAGTCCATCTGTGTGCAGTCCCAGAGCAACTCTGCTCAGGGGCAGGAGAGCCCTGGGCTCCAGCAGGGCTGCTGGGGTGCAGAGCCCAGTGAGCCTTCCCAGTGGAGCAGCAGCTCGTGGGACCTTGGTGGTTTGCCTCACCCAGCAGTCAGATGTGGAAATACCTCCAGTTGTTCTTGGCAGTTGGATGTGTGCCTTGGCTGAAGGTGGAAGTCTCTGCTTTGCTTCTGATTCCTCCGACCAGCCGACCTGGGCTTTGCTGGCTCTCTTTGATCCTCCTTGCAAATCCTGCTCGTCGTATGTGTGCCCTGGCTTCCCGACCCCTCGCTTGGCTTCTCATCATGCTTTCTGCTTACCCTTCAGCTCAGTAGTTTTCGGTTTCTTTGCCCAAAGTACGATCACACCTTCCTGAGCCAAATTCCATTTTTGTCTTCTCCTTTTTTTTGGCAGAGATTTGTCTCCCTGCTTATCTGTGCCTGCCTCCAAACTCAGCTCTGACCTGCAGAGCCTGACTGCCTGTGTCCTACCTGCCAGTCTTCAATATTCTGTAAGAACAGTGGTTTTCTGGGGGGGGGGAGACGGGGGGCATAAAAGAAAAGTGCCCCCCTCTGCAGGTAATTTTGAGTTTCTTGTGAAAGCTGGGCATATAACATGATACTTCTGCACAGATGTGGTTATGTCTGTGCTGTTGATTTACATAGCCTTCATGTAAGAAACATCATGGCTTATGTGTTCCTGACACTGCTGATACTGGTGCAGTCACTGGTTACAAATGCTCATGTCTTCTGTTAATAGGGGTCAGGTGTAGTTTAAAGTCCATCAGTAGCACTTTAAGAAAAACATTTCCATGTATCTTTTTAATTGAGAGATGTTCTTTCATATTATTTTGTGTTCTAAGACTTAATGTAATATCCTATGACAATAAAATGTCCTGTAGCTCTTCCACCGTTGCACGCATATGCCCACATTTGCAGCAGATCATATGATACCTTGGGCAAGAAAAGCACACGAAAAAGTGGGGCATCAGTTGGTCTCAAAAAGCATTGCACTCACATCCTGCAGTGAGCTTCTGAGCAGAGGATTTATCACCCAGCAAAGTGAATGTCCTCTACTATAATAATAAATCTTCATCACTGTTTCAAGTGAGATCCAAGCAATGCATAGAAGTTGTGCAGGTGTTGTCCACAGATGGCTGTTTGTATCCCTCTCCATAATCACAACTGAAAGTAGAGTCAGCTCTCTGGAAGGTCCTTCCAGAGCACTGGCAATGGAGATTGTCCTTGACTGTCACCAGGTGACAAAGACCTCTTAATAGGGTGCTCTGGTCTCCACATGTGCTTAGGACACAGTGGTTTTTCTTAAAGTGAAGCCTGCTGGTGGCATCCCTTGTGCTAGCGAACTCTTGCATTGCTTTTGATTTTCCGAGGAGCTGGGCTTTTTACAGCTTTTAAGATGATGTCTATGGAAGTGTATGGTTTTGGCACTGGAGGCCTCAATCTTCATCCCCATGAGGCCCTTCCAGTTTGAGATATTCTGTGATTCTGTGGACTGTGGACCAAGGTATTACAGGGAATGCAAAGAAAGGTGTGTTCAATGCATCATTGGGCAGGAGAGCAGCAACAATGAGAAATGGTGACCTGCCATGTATATTGCCAGATATATAAAAATAACCAGCAACTGTGTCTGAAATGGATCATGAGAGCATGAATTTTGCAGTACTGTTACAAACTTCAAATCTTCACAAACTGTATCTGTGCAAATACAGTTTACCCAGTAACCATGATGCACTGTTAAGGATTAAAATAATATCATAGGGCAATTGAAGCAACCAAGATCTGCTTTTGGGCATCTCATATTACTGCCCATGCATGGGGGTTGGAACTAAATGATCTTTAAGGTCTCTTCCAACCTAAACCATTTTATGATTCTATGATCCATAACTTTAACATTCGATGTTCCAAAGTTTAAAGGTATAAGCTAGAGAAAAAACATTCTCTATTGACACAAGGTAAGCTATTTTACTCAGGCTCTGTGTCATTGTTGTTGTTTATGTTTTTTACTTGAGTAAGAGACTGTTCTGACTCAGACTTTAATTTGTTGATGTGTTTCCAATATTCCTCTGGTGAACATAGCACCTATAAATAGATCTTTGCTACAAAGCAGAGTGCCAACATGTAACCCAAATCCTTGTGTTTAGGCTTTACATCTTGTTTTTAGATATTGACTTTCCCAATCTGTAATTTTTTGAGTGCAATAACTTCATGATCCATCCCATTGATTCTGGCATTAAATATATCTAAAGAACTTCACACATATGCTGAGTACAGTGGTTCTGGAGAATGGCTTTCAGATTGGGATGATGTTTAGTAATAGAAACAGTAATTTAGAGCTAAAAAATCCTAGAAGTAAAGAAAAATGTAGTACTTTGAAATGTAATTCCATTACATAAAAATAAAATGCTAATGATGAATTACATTTATTGGATTTACCAGTATGAGCTAGAATCACACGGCCAACTTCAGAGGGGGGGACAAAGGTTGAAATTTACAGCTCTAGTGGCTGTAGTTTAAAGAACTGGCAACCCACCCCTCTACAGGTTGCTATGAATCATCAGCAGTGGTTTAAAGTACCACCCTGGGCAATAGGCTGCAGCATCTCAAGCATGACTCCAACTCAATTGGTACTGACATTAACCTCTGGCAGGATGAGACAGAAAACTAGAAACACCAAAGTTTTAAACTGACACTCCTAAATATACTAGAGCTTGACTTGCAGAGCTCTTTTGTCTCCTGACCTCAGAAATGCATCTAGGCTTGTGCAGGGTGAGGACTTGAGCATACAGATGCTTAGGTGTTTGCAGATCAGACTAAGAATGGATAGATATGGTAGATATGTCAAGAGACAAGAATTTTGGAGATGAAATGTGCAGCAGACTTAAGAATCAAATTATATTGATGAACTGTTTTCAACTGACTGCAGTGGCTTTTAAATCTAATATTGTGAGTATGTATTTTTATTCACTGAAAAATGCTCTAGAAAGAAAGTAGCAAGTTTTGTGCAAAGCCAGCTGTGTATGTCTGGAAGTGAGGTCATAATTAGACATATTTATTCATACTGTAAAAACTAGTTAATGTTTAATGTGAAAACCATTTTTGCATGTTGTTAGAATTAGGCCAGATTCCTTATCTTTGGCTTTACATCACTCGCACATATTTACTGTGAATGAGGAAATACTGATGTTTGTGGAAGCTTATCCTTTAAATAAAAATATTAGCTTTTACTTCAGAGAACAGATTTATGGCTGGTTAAAAAAAAGCTTTAATATGCCCAGTGTTCATACAAAAATAATCTAAAACCACACAACAAAACTAGACCAGTCATGTCTTTTTGGTGATTCACTAATTCATATCAGAATTTTATTAGGTCAACAAGACCGAGATCACTCATTCCCGATGGTTGTGTCCAGGTGCTGTGATCAAACTGTATTTAATAGCTGGAGAAGCTGCGCGTGGTGTGTTGGGAGTGTAAATGCAGGCTCTGATTTGTAGTCAGGGTGAAGGAAAACACAACAACCAAACCAGTTGAGCACGAAATCAAAGTCCACCTGAAGGCAAGGCAAAGGGGCTAGCTGTGAGACACCCAACCACTGGGAATGGCAAGAGTAGAATGAGGGGGAAGGCCAAGGAGAGACACCCCTCAAATGTCCACATTTGTCTTGGAATTTTGAGAGTCTTGGTTTGTGATTCTTCTAGTACGTACCAATGTAGCACTGATGTGACTAAGTCCTCCAGGTAAATATATATGTACATTTTCTGAGGGAACCACATTTAGCATTGCATATTAGATCATTTCTACAACAGCAAGAATAGCTCCCCATACAGAAACTATTCTTCTAGAATAATGTCCCTTTTTTTATACTTGCCTTAAACTGTTTTTGAAACAGCCAGACATTTATTTTGCCTGAACATTTTTGTCACTGCTCGTTTTCTGTGCGGTGTAACATGCCTGGAAGATGGATGTTTATCTTCTGATTGTCCATTATCAATTTTAAATCTGAATGGCACGTGCACAGCAATTTGTCCCTGCCTAATGGCAGCAGATTGTCAAGAAGGATTATTAAGTATTGCACCGTCTTACATGGTAAAAGCTATTCTGCTGTTTAGGTGAAATTATTTGATTTGCTCAGGAAACTAATAGTTCATAAATAATTGAAGTCTAAATTCAACCCTTCAACTGGATAAGGTTCAACATCATGAGAGATTGTGTATACTTCAGTTTTGTTGCTGAGGGCTTGAAAATATACTGTGTAGATATCAAAGAGCTGTCAAGCAAGATTTCTAACAGGCTGAGTGCATTGAGAAAAGAGTTAAAGTTGAGCATGAGTGATAGTGTTTGCATAGAAAAGCAGGGATTATAGCACGGCTGGACTTGAAGAATATGACTAATGTAATACTGAGCTAGTGGCTCTTATGAACCTTGAAAAGGTGTACAACACAAATTATCTTTCCCTCCTGAAAATGACATTTGAAATCTATCCAGAGAAACCGAATTGGTTCCCACATGAAGCCTTGCAGGGAAAAAACCACGCACCAAATGCAGACAGGAGGCAAGTATAGTTGTTTGCAGATGGCTACTGTTCACCTTGGCTTTCAGGACATACAGAAGTTGTGTGGACAGTCAGCTGCCAAAGGTCCTACTTGTAGGGTCTTCAGGGCATCCATTTGGTGTTTCAGATCTGAACTGCACAGAGAGGTTTCTTATCATTTGCCATTGCTCTTCAACCCTCAAGCCCAGGCATGCTTTTAACATGGTGGCCATTTGCTGCACATCCTTGGTGGGGAAAAAAAATTAGACTATTTAATAAAGTAACTCTTATCAGAGATGAGTGAAACTTGAGGTCCTTATTCTCTTTGAAAGGTCAAAGGGTCTTTTCTGTGCACCTCACTGTGTTATCTGGTAGCTGAAACAGAGGCTGGGCAGCATGCACTGGCCTCTTGACTTTCTGAATGATTTTGGCACAGATACTTGGCCAGGGGAAAGGGAAATTTTGAGTAAAGCATCAGTAGTTTATAATCTAGGTAGAAATTAGATAGTTGTTTTCAGTTGAAAACGATGAGTTCAAGGTTTCTTCCCAGTGAGCCTTCTCTTAAAGAAATAATTTTTTTATGTTTCTTTGTGGTATTTATAGGTTGTGATTGCTGCCATTAGTGAGAAGTAAATTCCTTAAAAAAATTAATTCTTACAATTATAATGATGCTTCAAAAACAGTATGTTTGCATTAATTTCTTCATCAACAAATTTCAGAACACTGGTGAAAGATAAATAGAAAAGACAAAATTAATACTCAGTATTTTGTCATCCTTTCATTTGCTATATAGTAATAAAGAATACTGAATGGTGTCCAGAACTACAATATGGGGGGTAGAAGATGTTCCAATGATGTTTGTAATCCAGGCACCATTAGCAAGGCTAGAGAAAGTGCTGCATGCAAAGCATCTATAGAGCTGAACTGCCAACTACATGTGGGCTTTATAGAGCTGAACTGCCAACTACATGTGGGCTTCTATAGAGCAACCACCCAAGTGATGTCCTTAGGGAAAAAGTTTGAAATGCCTGGAGTATTGAGGCCCTTCTGGTTCCCCCAGAGGTGCTGATTTCTTGACTTCAGAGGGCTGTTATGTAGGACTTCAAAGCTCATAATCAGGAAAGAGATGAGAGATAGCTTTTGTCTCCTGAATTTTGGTTTTGAAATCAAAGTATATTTTCAGGCCAGAATACCACTTTGGGACATCACAATGTCTGAGAGTCATAATATCACAGATGACTTGAGTTCAGTACAGATGTTCTTGGCATGTTGCTAATCTCTGAGCCTTCATTTTATCGTGGAGCTGTAGAGTCAGTGCAGAAACTCCCTGACCATCTGTATCAGAAAATTGTTTTCAGATAGAGTTGTAAGTACTCAGTAAGGGTCCAGTTTTAGACAACCTTAAAACCTGACCTTTAAAAGGTGATGTTTCAAACACCATCAGTGTTCCAGAGTGCCTCTGGAAAGCTTCATTGCATCTCTCTCTCATCTGTACAGTCCTGCAGTCTGTGATGATCTAATTTCTTTTGGTGAGGTTTGAAGTTTCTTGCCTTTTGTTTGAGTGGGTTTTTTTGGTTTGTCTGATTTTTGCATTTTTTTAGTAAATGCCTGCAGTAGTAATCCACTCTTCCATACCTTAGAGGGATTTGCCATATTCTCACTACCTGGTTACCTGTTACTTGCTCCTTAACCATTCTGAAAACAAGATGCTGTCAAGACGGAATTATAACATGGACATCCGTGTTTTCCCTTTGCACTTGATTTATCTTTGTGTTGTTCTTGTATAATCTATTATACAAATCTATTTGAATATATATTCAAATCTATTTGAATGCATATTTTGCAATTGATTCTGTTTTTTTCTGAAGATTTCTTCAACCCTTAATTAAAAATGCTAGATGGTGACAGTAAATAAAGAGGAAAATCAATGTCAAGATGAACTATTTTAAGCTCATTAGTGCACATTCAATTAGGTATTTTGTATTATGGTGAAGAATGAAAAGATTTATTCAGAGCAAAGGTACTTTGATTAAAAGAAACTTAAATTGATTTTTTTTTTTTAATCTCAAAAAAAAATGCACCATTTTCAGTTTTATTTTCTTCCTTGCCAAACATATGTAATGTCTCGTGGAGTTAGATCAATTCATTCCTACAGTCCCTCTAGATAAAGCAGCCTACAATAGAGTCTGTCCTCCACAGTACATTTAGTGTGCCAAAAATAATGTCTATTTGCAAACACAAGTGTCTTGTAAAGGATTATTTTGGAAGAAAAAATGAAAAACTGGTGCCTATTAAAACACATTAATGGAAATGCAGCTAATGCAACAAGGCAGTGTTGTTTTAAAGTTTTGGCCTGGAGCCTCACTACTTTCCTTCTATTTTACTCCTGGATTGTACATATATAAACAGAGGAATGAAGCAAGGATTTACCCCTATGCTGAGTTTCTTTTGAGTCAGGGGTAAAGATGAGACTTTCGTCACAATTGCAGGGCCTTTGTGTGGTGTGGAAAGGCCAAAGTAGGAGATAAAGGATGTTGAATATCCCATATCTGGTAGCTGGAGAGGAGGAAGCAGCTGCAGAGACAAAGCTGGTGCCTGCAGCATGGTTGAGATCTCCATTGGGAGAAGCTGTTTGCCTCTTACCTACAGCCTTGCCTCGGTGAGATCTCTTCCTCTGTCTTCTCTAGGAAAGAATGAGACTTCTTTGGAGGACTCAAAGGGAATGGTGCAAACTAGAATGACAAAAACAATACCTTTTTCCTCCCCGTATGTTGTCCTTGAAACCCTGTCTAAATAAACAATCCCTACCCCGAGTCCATATCAGGAAAAATGCAAGTTAGGTAATGCTTTGGAAAGCATGCAAGAAACTCTGTTTTGGAGCTCTCTGTGGGTATCACAGCGGGATCAGATGCTGTGTCTCCATGTGATAACATACTGCCAGTGTCCAGAGAAGTATTTTTGCCCAGAACCAAGCTGCCAAGAAATATAAAGGAGAATATCCTCCCAAATGGTGCAGTGTTTCATCATTAATTCATATAAACCTGCACAGAAAATGAGCACTGTCTCCATTCTGAGGTCCTTGCATCCAGAGCATTTTGAGAAGAATCAACTAACTGATGGAAAAACAAAAATACACAAATACTCATTTGCAAAACTGTTGGACAAACATAGTTTAAAATAAACATTTTTTTCAGGAACAGATTGAAGCAATAGGAAAAGTGGTTGCCCCTCCCATACACGTCAAAGTGAAGTATTCTAAATAAGCAGGAGCTCTGTTCTGCTGAACAAATAGAGAATGAATGACTTGATATATAGAGGAATGGACAAGTATCTCAGGAGGTGGCTTCTGATCAACCAGAAACACTTTATAACCTGCTTAATGCAAGGACTATCAGTATGGTCCTTAATAGCTGCACTTAAAAGCATGCACACTTACTGCTATTTGCACAATGCCAAAAGCCATCTCTGTGTTACTCACTGATAGTAAAGATGAATGTCAATTAGTTTCCCTCTGCACAATCTGATCTGTGCAGGACTTCAGCTGGCAACTGCCTGCGAAGAATGATCTCCTCGTACTGGGCCAGTCTGCTGGACTGGAGCCTTTTTTACTGTGCAAATAATCACTGTAAATTAATGTAAGTATTACCATATAAGAAATCACTTCAAACCCAAGCTATGGCATTCTAGAAAAGCCAAGTTGGAATAGCATGCATAATCAGTTTGGCCGATTAATTAGTTAATACTGATGTAAAAGGAGAATGTGATTGACCTGTTTTTCATTGGCAGGGAGTTACTCTTCAAAGTTGGTACAAGCCACCCCAAATGGGTCCCCATGTTTTCACACAGCTGCTATTCATCAGCAAGTTGGGCAAATGTAAAAAATATCTGTGAATACTGATTCTGGGTTGCAAATTATTTTCTGAGCCATGTTTATACCTCTTTTGTATTCCCTTTCCATGAACCCAATTGCCATGTTCAATTAAGATGCCCATGGAAAGTGCTTGAACACTCAAGTGCTTGTGGGGATGGAGTTGTCAATTTCTGTGCTCAAATACTGATGGAGAGGGTGTGCTACTTGTGTGCTTACACATGCCCACAGGTTTCTTTCTGTCTCCATGCAGATTTTGCTGGGTGAATTTGGAGGGGATGCTTTCAAAAACTGTGTGGAAATTTTTTCTTTACATTTGCTTTCTGTGAATATAATATTTGTATTTGCAAACTGACTCTAAAGCTGAGCAATGTATATTAGAGGGCTCTCCCAAGCTGCGTGGTATAGTAACATATTAGTCAATTGTAGTAATCATAGTTAATGAGGCATTTAAAAAAAAAGTTTAAGGAATTACTAACTAACACTTAAAATTGTCAGTCTTTGTTTATTTCCAATTGTGAAAATAAATAAATTGCTTAGAGTGAGATAAATGCTGATTTATTTTTGGAATTATAATGTGTTACAATTTAAGATGAGATTAGGGTCAATTTACACTAAGTCTGCTTTGAAACTATTATATAACTAAGACAGAGTAGGTCACTGTGTCCTGCTCCGCATACAAAAAGCTCCCAGACTCAGTGTCTATAAATAAAGATCAAGCTAAACCAGACAGGGAGCTTGAGTCTAATATTGGGAAGATAATTTTCTGCTGCCTTCTGCAAATAATTACACTGGAGTCCAAGCGAGAAAGGAGCACAGTATCATCTGGTGAATGCCACACATACAGAGTGAGAAAGATTATATTTTTGCATTAATGTCAGCATTAATAAATAACCATTCATAGCTCTTAGTAAACTCCTGGGCTAAAATATGAGCCCGAGGAATGGGTGATCTTTGGTTTTTATTTACCCATCCACTTACCTGTTGTATTTTGTGTTGCTCTGTAAGAAGACAAAATAGCATGGCAGGGTTTATTTGTGAGATGCTGTTGCCCTAGTTACCAGCCTCATATCAGGGTTAAGGTTGACAGTGTGGGCACATTCCTTAATCTCAGCTCAGGTTGCTCACAAGGGAAAAGGCTTTAATGTTAACTGAGGCTGTCTTTGGCTTGGGGAGGTAGGCCTTTAACAATGCACCGGGGAATATTTCTTCTTTGCGGCTGTCACAGCTTGTCCGGGCAATGGGAAAGGGAATCGCCTGGTGGGGGAGGGTGAACCTCACTACAGTGAAGCTTATTAAATTATGGAGGAGGGGATTATTGGTGGGAGCAGGGCTGTGGGCTCAGGCAGCCATCGGAGGAACCTTTTATGTTCCAGCCTGGCAGAGAACAGGCTTTTGTTACAGTCCCCTTCTCCGCAGCTCGGGTAGGATTCCTTCGTGGCGTGCGCCGTATGGCCAAGCAGGGCTGCACTGCAGCTGCAGTAACAGAAGAAGGCACAGAGTTTGGCTGTGAGATGGCAAGTGTGTGCAGATACACTGTCCCTCCTCTGAAGTGCTGAATTATGGAGCTCATCCCACTCCCAACTCTGCCAGTCAGGATTGTCATCCTGGATAGGCACCTGCTCTGATGAAGTTAACTCTGTGACTCTGGAGGTAACTTCCTTTTCTGTGTAAAGTTCCCTGCAAGACAAAAATTCTTCTTACATGCTACCCAAAATGGAAGACATCAAAATGTTCTGGTGAGACTGAGCATCTGGTCCTGATCTAGGATGAGTTGTCTCTCCATCCACACCTCCTGTAGGTCTGACCTTGGCTGACTTTCTTAAAGAGTGTGTATGACCCTGATTGGATTGTCTTTATTCCAAAATACACTGATAAATGTCACTTTCTGTGCAAGTAAGGTCTGAGGTTTTTTTGGTTTTTTTCTTGGCAAGGGGCAACAGGCATCACAGCAAGAGCCCCTGCTCTTACAGTAGCTTGCAAGTTCAGATTTGCATCTCTCTTTCCCGAGGTTTTGTAGTTATTTT
>NW_009970717.1:5775558-5784716 GCF_000747805.2 Chaetura pelagica | reverse complement strand
CCTAGGTTTTGTAGTTATTTTACTATACCATGTTGGAGGGGCCAGTATTGGAGTTTAATTGAGCAAGGAACAGCTAGGCTAAATTTTAGGGGCAAATGGTCTTATCAGGAAAGGGCATTAGAACAGTTAGAGATGATTCTTGCCCCGCTGGGCTGGGCTGCACAGGTCTTGGCCGTGATATAAGAGATACTTTGTGTTCTCCTAGGAGAAGGCTCTAGCACTCATGGAGCAATAACCTCATTCTGTTGCTAAACACAGGGGAGGCAGAGGCTGTTAGGAGGGGCCTGGAGAGCTGAAAGGATCCATGATCATTTCCTTAGTCCATGAAAAAGCCTTTTTAATTTATTCTTGAGACATTAATTTTCCTTACCCACTGTTACTTGTCTTCAGTCATCCATGACAAAGAGGGGACAGGCTGGGGTATCTGTGCTGTAGTGACAGATATTTCATACTTTTTAACTGTTCTGTAAAGATGGTGCCGTGAACAAACTACCTGAAGATAAGACCCTCTGTGCTTGGTAACAGTTAGCCAGAGACCTGTAAATCATCAATACAGTTGCTTTTTATAGTGTCTTTTCCATACGCTAGTTTTAACTGTGAAGTTGAAGCAGTTTGCCGGGAGCAGGTTGCAGACTGTGGGCTGCACGTGTAAGAAGGCTGTGGTCTTTGAGCGCTCTGTTTACTTTCCTTCAGCTCACTTCCTTAACATATTCTTTGAGTTTACACTTCAAGATAAGGTTTCCTCTAACTGCCAGTCAGGCAAACTTAACCCGGAATCTGATAATTAACTTGTGTTCTGCTTCATACATCAGCAACCACCACAATCAATAGTGGGGTGAGAACTGGAGTTGTTGCCAGCTGCTTTTGCAAATGATGCTTGAGGCAGAAATGGAGCAGAGTGGCTGTCACACAGCTGTGTTCTCTCCAGCTGCCCAGGCCTCCCTTTGACAGCCTGCTTTTGTAGATTAAGGAGCTGATTTGCAGTGGGTATAAATCATCAGAGCTCTGTTGACTTCAAGAGAAGATCTTTCTCTCTCTTCCCCATATGTTTGTATGGGAGTTTGTACCCTTTTCCTTCTGTTTCTGGTCTGTTTCTGCAAGACACCAAAAGTGTGAGGTCCTTTCTTTGCTAGAGTTGTGAACTGAAGCAGAGACAGCATGGAAAGCTTTGGATTATGTCCTTTGTACATGCAAACTACAGTAGCTACGTATTAGATCTGTGATGCAGTTAATTAGCTGTGGACATTAACAGCAACTGGGCATGTAAGTGCACAGATATTTTTGAAGACATACTCTAAAAATCAATAGTTAATGCCTGCCTGGCAAAGAGGGAGAAGCAGCAGGGTCCAGGTTGGCAGAGCAGAGCAGCCACAGTAGATATGGAGAGTAGAGTTGGTGCTTAGGAGCAGAAAGGATGCATTTGGCCCAGTCTGATTTACTCTGCATGCTCCTAAATGCACTTTCCAGGGTTTTCCTACCCAGATTATTTATAATTGTTGCAGATGACATGTAGGCCAATCCCTGATGAGAACTCTCTTGAGCTCCTGACAAGTTTACATTTGAAGGCACATATCACATCAGGAGTGTTGAAGCATGTCTCTTGAGATGCTACAGAAATACCAATGGCAGTGACTATGGATGGACAGAACTGAATCAATAGAAACGTCACGTTTTCATAATATCAAAGAATGAAACATTTCCTATTTTAATTATTAAAAATAAACCTAACTATTGACTGGCTTTATCTTACCACTAAACACAGTTTTCTTCTCTAAGTGGTGTTAATAGACCATTAGATAATGGGGTAGACAACAGAAAAGGATGCTACAGAGCCAGCAGTTGTCACAATGTAATATATTTGATGAGGCAAGTGGTAACAGAAGTACCACCTTTCTAAGAACACAGTAAAACTTGGCCACCGAGTAACTCATCATGGGAGAATATCTCTGGATTTTGGCTTGGTACAAATTCTTATCAGGATAACCTACTGTTTACTGAAGGAAAAAGCTGTGGTTTTCCTGCAAAGGTAGGTGGTGCCAGCCCACCAGTTGTAAATATTCTCCCTGAACACTCTGAAACAGCAAGAATCAAACAGATGAAATTCTACCCACTTCAAGCTTTAATGAATGTCTGAGCAATATTAAGCCACTAATTGACTTGTAGTGCAGGTCAATGAAGAAATGAAATCTGCAGTGAATGCCTGCTTAACTGCATCTTGCTGGAAGCCTGCATCAGGCCAAGACACACAGCAGAGGCTGTGGTATTGCAGAGCAGCCAGCAAAAATCACAGTTTCCTGCATTTAAATATGACTACATTGCTGTGGACACACAAACAACATCTGGCAAATGGTGCACAAGCAGTTTTGTGGATGACAGCCCATTTAGTATTCTGCATCTAATAATCCATTGAGAAAATATCTGTACAGATCAATATTTTTTTTTTTTTCTGGTGGGACTCATTCTAAGTTTAATCTGAGGTCTAATGAATATATGAAAAATGATGTTTTGGATTGTTTGTTACAAAAGGTGTAAATTCCTCACTTGATGTTCAGGGGATGTTTCTTTGAATCACAACAACTCTAGAAATAATTGTGGCTTCTTTCAAGAGCTTACTACTCTGTTCAGTAAAAGACATCAGCTACACTGGTCTGCATATGATACAATAGTCTACATTCAGAAGTGTGTAAAAATAATTTAGCCTCCTCTTTTGCCTAGGGAATCTACTTCTTCCATTGCTGCATTTCCACTGTTCTTTTGCTTTTTAGGCTCCTAGCAGGAGGCACCTTCCTTTCTGCCTTCTTTCTGGGCAGCAGAAATAGAGGACATCATTACCAAATTGCTTATATGCTTATATTGCTTACTTGTTTGGTCCTGCACTTATCTATGGCTCAGGGAGTTAAAAGTAACAACAACCTTCCTTCCTAGTGCTGCACTGAGAACAGGCTGGATACTGAACTAGAGCAGAATAGGTGGTTTGCCTTCAAATGCATGTGAAGGATCGGTCACTATTTTCATTACAATAATTATGAGAAACTTATCTATGGCTCAGGGAGTTAAAAGTAACAACAACCTTCCTTCCTAGTGCTGCACTGAGAACAGGCTGGATACTGAACTAGAGCAGAATAGGTGGTTTGCCTTCAAATGCATGTGAAGGATCGGTCACTATTTTCATTACAATAATTATGAGAACCAGGTCCAAGGAATGCTGTTGGGTTTTTTTTAAGATTATCAAGGAGCAGAAGTTCTCACTCGGAAACATTTTCATCTCCCTTGTGCTGTAGTAAATCCAGAGTAATTCCAATGGCTTCAGTGGCAGAAGACAGGTTTATATTGGAGCATCTGCTACCAGATTTTGGCTCATCAAATACTTAAAACTCCTGCAATATTTGGATGTTGTCTGCATAAACAAAGAGTCTTTGAAAGATCCACATCTGGAACACACCTGCTTTTGCCAAGTTGGCAAAATCTCTTTCCTGGGAATTTCATACTGCCATTTCAGCTGACAGTTTGTCTCTCTTTCAGTCACTTAGTTTTCTGCCTCATGCATGAGAAGATGGGATTCAGTCATTTCGGTTCACCTCCTTTTTTCATCTCTGAGAATTAGTTCCCAAGCCAATTGTCCCCGTGTGCAGAGGATCACGATGCTGTTCCGCTTTGCCCCTGCCATCTGTCTCTGCTGTGTGACACTTTTCTGGGCAAGAAGATCTTTGCTCTTTTTGCATATCCACGGAGCAGAATGTCTAGGCTCGGAGGAAACACAGGCTTTGTGCCTGACAGACACACTTACTGGTCTGTACTGAAGGTTCATGGTGCTAGCTCTTGTTAATTTCTTAATTTGGATCTATATTTTCATGAGTGATTTTGTAAGTGTTCATATTATTATTATTTTTTTTAGAACAATAATTAATGATCCATATGACTGAGATACATTATTAAAGTCTATTCAGTGCTACTTCTTCTGAAAGATTAAAATGAAATGCAGACAGTTTTGGGAACCACAGACTTTGTTTTAGAATTGTTGTCTGCTTTGTTTACTGACAATGACTTTTGCTACTTGTTTACTGCAATTTGCTCAAGTTACACTTGATTATCTTCTCAATTTGATACTACGTTGACATCTGTCAAGCTTAGAAGTCATAATAGGTGCTATTAGTCATTGAGATGATCCAAGGACATAATGATTGGTATGACAACAAAACTACTTAGTTTTTTTTAAAAGGCATAGTAATTTCTAAAGAGAATTTTGGGTGGGTTCTCCCTGCTCAGAGGTGACGTGATTTTAGTACCTCAAAGGTTAGTAGAAGCCAGGCAGACATGCACAGCTGGTGGTCATGGAAACAGTTATCAGAATTATATCAATTAACCAAGGAAAATACATTGTTTGTGTCCTTCTTGATGGTTTGCTGCAACAGAACAGTAAGTCTAAACTATCTGTTATCTGTGTGAGAATCATCATTCCTGGTGTTTTTATCAAGCAGCCATTTCAAGCCACGCAAAGCTGAAACGGCCTTGCAAGTGCTCAGCTCTAATGCTAATGAATATTCCTCTAAGTTTCTTTTCAGTTTTTTAAAAAAGTAGTTCAAAATAAAAATTCTTGGGTGTTTGAGATGCTTTATACATTTTCATTTAAGGAAAAAGCATGCTGTTAAAAGCCTTTTTTTCCAAGCTGTTAGGGCTTGATGCAGCTCCTAATGAAGTCAGAGACCAAATTTTCTTTGACTTTAATGAGAAAATGGTTAGTAAGCCACCAGTTTGGCTGTGGTGGCTTGGACAACTGCAGGGAAGAAGGAAGTCACAGCAGTTATGTTTGAAGCACTGGGTCTTCCCATAGTCTTTGAAAGCTTGGTCAGCCACCCTCACCAGGCCTGGCTTTGCATAATGCACATCCTTTGTACAAGCTCTGTAATCACATGGATGGTTACACTTCCAGGGGTACCTTCAATTTGCTGTGAATCTGCAGATTCAGAAGGCTGCACAGTGCTTAGGAAGATAACTTGTTATTTACTGTCAATGCTTGGAGAGTAGAATGTTGGTCCATTGGAAAGAACTAGGAGAGAACCAGACACCCAGCCAGACACACAGAGATATCTGACCACCTTTTCTCCATGAAAATCAACAGCATGACCCAGGGGAGGTTGCCCTGTTGGCTGTGTCAGCACATCCTTTGGTACCTGTGCTCTGCTTCTGCTTTGCATTTCCAGAGCCAGGAGGTCTGAGCTGCTGTTCCAGAGGTAGCCAGGCTGAGAGACAGGATCTATGCCTCTATGTCAGCAGAGCTGGGAACCTCCTGCTCTCCCAGCTTAATCCTTATGGATCAGAAAAGGGTGTTAGCATTTAGACTCCCTGGGTCAGAGGCTTTTCCTCCTAGAATGCATCATGCACAGAAGATACACACTTAATGGATAATAATGGTTTTATTTTTCAGATCTATGTCAAAGGCATTTATTGAAAAGGATTTAGTCAATGTATTGATAATTGCCTGTTCTATTTTTACTGTGTCTTCTTGTGTGAAGCCTTTTTTCTTCATTTTCCCTTTTCTCAAATTTTTCTATGTGGCCAAACCTGTAAATAGCCAAAGTCAAGTGCTTCAAAAAAGCCAGAGGAAAATCTGAACTAAATGAACCAAAATTATGTAGTGAGAAGAAATGAATTTATTAATGAGAGGAACCAGTCAAGTTATAAAAGTAGAAATTAAGTGGGCAACCCCAACTACTGTCTGAGTGTCCTGGTTTGAGTCAAACTGTGACACTGAGAAAAGCATAATGATGGGAAAGGAAGTACAACCACCAGTATGGGTGGTGTGGAAAGGGAAGACATGAACATTTACCTAAGAACAGTGATAGCTGATGTAGTAATTCAGATGTGTGGATGGAAGCATTGGGAAATCAATCATGTGTAGTCTGGAACTAAGAATAATAGTTTAAAAAAGATTTTAACTGAATTTATCCATCATGTGGTCTTTGTGCATTTGTTCATTGTATGTGTAAAACATTGGCCAAAAATAATTTACAGCAATTATTTCCAGTGACAGGCTGATGTGAATTCTCCCAGGCAGAGGATGACTGTGTGAAAATAATTATACATGTATATCCAGCTGAGATCTTTTGAGCCACTAGAAAAGGGTGGTATGGAAGCAGTTTTGTAACAGGAGTGATAACACATGCACATGCATGCTAATGCTGTAAAAAAGTTTCAAGACCTCCAACTGGGCTAAACGGCAGATGCTGAATTAAACCAGGAATATTTTTGCCCATAAAATTACAATTTCAAAAACTGGTTGGGCTTTCAAAGTCATGTAGGCACTTTTGAAAACTGTAATTCTGGCTTATATTATGAGTGTCTTCTGGATAGTGCTGTGCTGAACTAGCATCAGCGTGTACAATTCAGTGTGTGCAATGTCTATTTCAGCTCAGTTTTAACTTCCAGTGCTGCTAAATAAAGATGTATTAAAAGAAATCTATGCCTACAGTTCAAGGGAAAAACTGAGGGTCCAATGGGGTAGTGGTATCATGATGGTATGAGAGTCAGTTAGGCCTGAAGATATGGGAGGCTGGAGTCCCAAGAAGCTAAAGACACAAGCAAAGTGTGATGTCTATGAATGACCACATCGACCATATGTCTTGCTCATCTTTAGTCATTCTGCACTGAACAATAACCTGTGCTATGCTTTTCTGTGGTAACTTAAAGGGTAGCTAGCTATGTTGGGGTGTTTTTGAACTCATAGTTTAGGAAACTGTTTTTTATACTATAGTCATTGGAGCTCTTGGTCTTCAAGCACTATGTGTAATGTATAACGCTATGAGACAATTCACTCAGAGTTCTTTTATGCTATAGTATTAACAATTTCCCACATGTAAGATTCATATTGATCCATTATGATACCTATTTTGCATCACACACACTTATTCTGAAATAGTGTTTGCTAACATTATTCCCAGAGCATGGGGAATACAAGCCATAAAATAACTCCTAATTTCCTAACAGTATTAATGAAATAAATCAGTGTTATTCATTACCCACAAGGAGAACTTAAAAATAAGCTGCACATTTAAATGACAGTGTGTGCAGACTGGCCATGGTGTACCTTGTGTTTGGTTTGGAGAATATGGTGCAAGAAGCTGAACAGGTCCTGAAACAATTTGTAGCATGTTACTAGGCACTAGCAGCTATGGTCTCTGTTTCTTGGGCAAATTTTCAAATCTTGGCATGCTAAAGCATTAATTTCTGTTCAAGATAATGTGCAAAGCCCTGGAGTGTAATATGCAGAAGAAATTCTTCCAAAGACTGATTAGTGAATCCCCAGCTTGGTGATTAAGTGGGTGTGCAAGTGGGAAGGGTTGGTTTGATGCGTGGTTCAGTGTTGAGTGAGGGTTGGGGGCTTGGCTGGTTGACTTAAAATCTGCACCCTCATAGTGTTGAATCAAGAGCAGATTCTGTTCTCTGAACACTCTTCTGTGCTCAAGGACAGTGCTGGTGTGGGGACCAAGCAGGGTCTGTGGGAGAGTGACTCTTGAAAATCAGTGGTTGGTGTCATGGGTGGAGGAAGCTGAAATGAGTTTTCTCACTTCATAATGGGGCAGTATGGTATCTACCCACCTCTCAATTCTTAACACACTCAGCCCTTTTCAGTTTATCACTCCATACTGGGGCCTTACAGGGGAGGCTTTCCACTCACACAGACTGACCTGGGCATGGTCAGCACAGTCCAACACCTTCTCAAATAACAAAATTATGAGAAATGACAATGCAAAAGCATAACTGGATAAGGAGTTTTTTGCAAACTGTTATGCTGGGCTTCTCCCTTACAATTTTAGAGTCAGGTTTTGTGCCTTTTTTATGTTGATTAAAGCATGTCCCTCCATGCTTCAGGTAACAGCATGCAAGCATTCATTTCTCTGCCTCAATTTAGGATGATTACAGAGTGTCCTGGACTTTTTAAGAAAATCTTTTGGAAGTTGATTTTTGCATGGGATTTGTCTCATGAATGACAGATTATATCAACAGATTTTGTTGATGTCTGTTGATATGATGTTTGCAGTTCTGTAAATCATTCTGAATTTTACAATGCCTCCTACCTCCATTGTAAATTTGCTGCTGTAGATACTTCACCCTGGTGGCATTTGCTAAACCTGGCGTTGCTTGCAGTGCTGGTGTGTGGGAATACACTGCATGCAGTGCGTGCAGGTGCAGGGGTGTTTGCATTATCCCCACTCTAAATGCATCCCACAGATGAAGACTTCCATTAACTTAGCAGTCTTCCTGTGGACATTATTCAAACAACATCATGATGTTGGACTGCTGGAAAAGCACACAAAAGCCTGATACTCCTTTGTCTTTCAGCAGCTTTCATGTACATGGGACTTCCATTTACAGACTCTCAGTGAAAGGCTGTGGGAGAATGCAGTGTGCAAGAATGGGGGGTTTTGTTTGGGTGCCATTTACATGGGGCAGAGGCCATAGGTAACCAGGATGTGTGGGCAGTAGGATTTCCACAGCTTATATTGGTGAAGATCTCTTGTGCTGTTGGTGCAGAGGCTCATAGGTCTTTCAGCACTGAGGAAGTTGTGCTGCCAGTTGCACTTCATCCAGATGGTGAGAGAAGAAATTTGCTTTTGTTGATGTGAGGGAGGGGAGCATTATTTCCACTTATCTTTGGCATTCTTTGAAGATTAACAATGCAATTACACCAAGAAATGGGTTTTCATAAGGGTATTTCTGAAGAACAGGAATGGATTGCATTTAGAAGACTTGTTTCCGTGCCTATATTCAGTTTTGTCCTTTTCAGATGTGCTCCCAATGTCAGCAGGTATGTGTAGGTGTTACCACCAACTTGTGAAAAACAAAATCTGTTTGGCACAGGTAGATAAATAACGTTGCAAATACTGCAGTGCTGCTTCAAAAAGGAGGCTGTGAGTGTGCAGCTTTCCTTCCTTGCTTAAACAGCTCTTTAGTAGGAGAGCAACATCAGGCATTTTCTCCTACTGTTGAGAAACCCTACCATGGGGAAATCAGTCATAGTTCAGATGAGACCAATTACTTCATTGCAGAGATAAATCACAAGGGCAGAAATGGTAGGAATGGAGGGTAGGATGATGCTTGCTGCTCCAAGTTGAGTGCAATTGACTGTCAGGGGAAGAGGAAGGGATGGCTGGGTGGCG
>NW_009970717.1:5765048-5775436 GCF_000747805.2 Chaetura pelagica | reverse complement strand
GAAGGAATGGCTGTTGTGTGTTTTTATGACAGGTTTTGGGTTGCTGCAATGTATGGTTTGGGAGTAGGAAGAAGGAAAGGGACTTTGGAGGCCTTTGGGGTGCTGTATACTCTCTCGTCAGTGGATGTGAAGTGAGCTATTTCAGAGAGCAGCAGCATTTTCCTGCTTATTTCATAAACCCAAAGACACAAAGCACAGCCATGGGTGTTCAGTTGTCTGCCATCTAATGGCCAGACAAGAAAGCAAACTAACCTGGTTTCAGCCTGTGGGCTACGGATCACTGGGGATTCTAGAGCGAAAAAGACATAAAAATAAAACAAAATGCAAGCTTTTGCTCACAGGTTTAAGTGTGTTACACAGGGGCTTATGTTACCCTTGAAAAATGGTGTGAAGCCGCAGCAGAAAACTGCTAAAAACTAGGAAAGAATTCCCATTTTTGCCTGCAATATATTGTTTTTAAACATTGCATATCTGAAAGCAAATATCTGTCTGTACATGAAATAAAAATGCATCATTTGAGACACTTAAAACTTGGCTTTATTTTCTTACTGAGCAAATGAATAATTCTGTTGTCCCTTCTTTTCTCCAGCTCCCCACTGACATGCACACCCCCTTTCTGTTATTATAATGTGCAATGGGATAGATCTCTCACTGAAGGGGAGTGTTTGCACACTCGAGCAGTGTTTTCCTCCCGGGCAGGCCATGGTGGCATCTGCAGTAACTGACATCAGTTCTGCAGCATGTAGAAAGTGCTGGAGGTAAAGCTCTGCTAGAATAACAAAGAAGAGATGGGGAGATGTTCTGCTTTAATATCCGCTCCATCTTTCTTATCTATATTAGAAACGTCTCTCACTGAGGCTGTCTGAGTAGAGCTGAAATTATGAAGCACCTTCTAGATTTCTTTATCTCCTGGAGCAACATTAATGCTTATAAGTAGTAAAGGATACTGAGTGAAGGGAAGACCATTGCTTGCCTGTGCTGCTCTGTTTGTTTAGGAAATATGCCTTTTAATTTCATCATGTTATTTGAAATGCCTTCCTCTGCTCTTAGAAAATAATCATTTTGTTATTCTTTGTGAAACAGAAGCTGAAGATAGCAGGCTTGCTCACAAAAGCCCTGATTTGAATATGCTAATGTTAATTTAAGCATTCAGTTGCCAAATTTTCATGTGAAGATTTTTTTTTTTTTTTTGTAGTGTGCACATTTAATATTTGTATATCCAATATTCCCCACTCTTATCTGATCCACAGGCATTGAGTAAATATTGTCTTTGGTATGATCTACAGCAAAAGTCAAAAAAGACACTGTAAAATGGAACTGCTCTTCCTAAATATGGATCTTGTTTTTCCTCTACCTTTCTCTGGAAATACAGGGAACCTACTTCCACACCCAAAGGGCTTGCAAGTTTTTTGAGGTGTTGATACTTTCAGTCTAAATCTTACAAATTAGAGCAATTTCTAATACGGCATCTGGCTGAAGTAATGATGTGTGAATAAATTCCTCTCTCCTTGTAGCTCTACTTGTTTTGAATGCAAATGTTTTGAGGAGATATTACCTCCTTGAACAGGAAATGGTGACCAATGGAACACAATGAATTGCAGAGTAATAAAACTGACAATAGGAAAAAATTCATAACATTACAGGGGAGAGGGTCAGGGAGGAGGGGAAGCTTTTGGACTTCTCCATCTAGCTCTGCTCTTTTACTTGCTTAGAGACAAGAGCATTTCCAGTATCTTCCCACCACCCTGACACATGTCCTGGCAGTCACACAGTTGGGCAGTATTGAGCTCTAGACTTTCAGCCCTGATTTTTTTGCAGGCCAAAGGGTAAATTAAGCAGTGGGCACTGTCTCTTATAATCACTAGTTAGTAAATTAGAAGGAAACTGGCAGCTTTTCACAACTGACAGTAAGAATCCCTTACAAAAATGATACAGCTTAAGTACTGCTTTATGTATCTTGTAATACTTTATTACCTTTGTTTGCCTGAATTGTTCTGGGTTTTAGCCTGAACCAGACATAGTAAAGTAACGGAAGCCACTCGTAGCTCAGAAGTCTTGTAGCAGGTGGCCATGAGATTTCCAGCTGATTCCTCAGTTTAGGGCCTCAGTTCAGCAGCAGCAATTGTACGATAGGCATTGGGGTTTTGTTCGTGAGAAGCAGATACTGCTCCCGAGACTAGATTCTGAGGTAGCCTTTGGCAAGATAAACAACAGGTTTGACAAACAGATGGATTCATCTGGGAAACGCATATTCCCCTTGCGACAAGAGGGGGAAGGAATAATTTGCTGGATCCTGGAATTTTCTGTCCGTATTTGAAATGTCACTTTAAATTGTTTGAATAGTGCGTCGTACTTTGCAGTCATCTGCGTTCATTTTGCTGTGGAGTTTGTAGAGATAAATACCAAAGAAAGCTGAATCTTTGCTTCTCCTTCTAACTTCTGTGATATCTGAAGTACTTGGGTGCAACATTCTTCTCTGTATTCCTATAGAGCTTTGAAAATGCAAAGTGCCATTAAATTATAAATTTTTTTAATGATGAGCCACATTCTAGCAAACTTTCTTAGCCTGAAACTCTCTTCAGCTGTTTTGGTCCTTGCAAACATGGCCTCTGAAAAATAGCTTGTAAACCTACAGCCAGCTGGTAACCAATGCTGACTACTGGCCATTTTCACCCAAAAATGGTCTAGTGCAGTTGTCTTCTTGTTCAGTATCTTTAAAAAACAAGGCAGTGAAAGCACATTGAGATTTCTTTCTGATCCAGTTGGCATAGACTCAAGGTGATGCTTTTGTTTGTGTATTATTTTAACTGCTTTAGATAGAAGCAATTTCACTGAAATCAATACTGCAGAGCCAGGGAAGCTAAAAGAGTACTCAGGTCAAAGGTTGACTTCTGTATTTTTGGAAAAGAGTAAGAATCCTCCCCACTACAGCCCCACCCAAAACTGTATGCAGAGCTGAGTGTCCCAGCTGTCCAAAGTAGGATGTGGGAAGTTACAACTCATGTCCTCTTCTTATGCATCCACTTTGAAGAACTTTGACTTAAATCTGTATTGCTTTTGAAAACAGAGTACCTTGTTCAATATAACTATTGAACAGTCTTCTGAAATAAATAGAGTGCTTTCATTATTATTTAAGGATAATTTGAAGAGATGGTTGAAAATTGGGTGTATTTGTACTAGCTGTTTTTCTGCTCTGTTGCATCCTGAAGGAGAATTAACCTTTTATCTCTCAAATTGTCCAAAAAGCTCAAGGAATCAGTTCAGATCTCCCTATGGCCTTTACTTTCCTGCTGGTCACTGCATTTTTTACGGGAGTCTGTTTCTAGTCCCATTGTGCCCCCAGTTGTGAATATCCTGAAATTCAGAGCGATTCAAATCAATGCCTCAATCAGAACAGAAATAGGATATACCTCTGCTGTCATGCTTAATTAACTTAGGATATTGTAGGCTTTTTTTCCAAGCATCAGGCTTCCTTTCTCCCATGGATACTGTGAAGTCCTGCAGTGAACCTGTTGTTATGACCTATTTTTGCTACAAATAGAGATATTAATTTTGTTCAGGTGCCAGGCAAAAGGAGCACAAACTTGGAATTCTCCTGGCTGCTCTAATTCAGCTGCTTGAGATTTGAAAAATCAATATGGGAATTATCTTGCTGTCTCTAGATTGCAACTCAGTAATTAAAACATAATTATATGGATGACATCTGGTTATTTAGGAAGACTGTGGGTTCATTCTCGGGGTCCATCCCAAAACTTGTGTCCTGCTGAGTTGAGACAGTGGAGCTGGGATAGATTCCTCTTGCTAGAGAAATCCATTGTTAATGGCAGCATTGCTGTCACTCTTTAGTTCCAAGACCAATTGAGTAATTCTTGAAAATAACTCCTAACTGCATTTTCAGATGATTGTGATATTTTACTAATCTGCCCTTTTCGGGTTCACTATTATTATCACTTAGATAGTTTCTTCAGAGAATCCAGTGTGTTCCAGCACATCTCAGGAAGTTAACAGTAATTATATAAACATGCTTTATATACATGTTTATATGCCCATCATATAAATAATACTGCTGTATAGGAGAACTTTTTGTTTTAGTTTGAGGATCTCAAACATATGATACTGACATAATTTATTCCTTGGCTGATTGCCTAACTAGCATGTTACAGTTCAATCCAAGTGCTGCCTTTCAATGAACAACAGCCATTCTTGACATTCTCAACATTCCCTTGACAAAATTATCATCTATGAAATGAATCTCTTTGATGCTACTTCTTTCTCCAACCTCCCCCCAGTCAATTGTTAACCAGTAAAATCTCTGCTGGTTTGCATAAATAACAGCTTAAATGATTTGGTGTAACATTTTTGTGGTGCTCAAATAACTGAAAAGTTTATTTCCCTGCTGACTCTGTTTCTTTTAGTGACCCACCTTTGTTCAGATCAAGCTGCTGCAGAGGGTTTTCCACTAGGACTGTTGGAGACTTGAGTATTGTTACTTCTGTTTCCTACTGAAGGACCTAAATGAAACGTTTACACGTGTTCAGCTTGCTTTTGCTTACAGAAAATGGGAACAAATTACCAGGGAATGAAATGGAGTATTTCAATTTATGCTCCCTAGTGAAGATGTTGCCAAAATGGTGTAATAATGCATTGCTTTCAAGGAAACCTGATTAGAGACTGCTCTGGAAAGAGTAGCTGGCAGCAGCACATCTCAGCCCATGTGTTTGCATTGCATCTGCTACAATGCACATTATTATAAATGGACCAAACTTTGCCCTCTTATCTGCATCTATGTCTCTCATAGGAAGGGCGAAAGAAACTAATTTGTGAGCAGTATTTGACCCTTGGAGAACTACATGCATCTGCTTGAGGCCATTTTTCCACATAAAAACACTTTGCAGCAAAATGATTTAGCATGTGTTTAATTTTAATGATTTGGCTTAAGTGTCTTTTTGAGTGCTTTATCAAGCTACAGCAATCATCAGCTGCTTAATAAATATTGGATTAAAGTCTGTAAAGGGAACTAACACATGCATCAAAAAGTCAAAAATAAAAGAACATTGCCAAACACTAAGCTTCTCTCTTTGCAGTGCATTACTAGCTTCTCTGGGCTGAAGGACGTTTTTCAATTATGCTGCAGATTGCAACACCAATATTATTTTTGCAAAAGAAAATGTACCAGGGACTGAAATTCTGCCAGTTTTCTGGACTTACACAGTGAAATCTCCACAGAATGTAATGCAGTGAGAGAAAACTACTGAAACAAAATATTAGCCCCAAGTAGACATTAATAGTAGTTGGAATTCAGCAATAGTTTTGAATATGAACTGAAATGAAAAATCTGAGCTTTGAATTGGTAAGCATTTGATGAGCCAGGGTATTATTAGAAGAAATGGTGACTAATGGATAGCAATAAATAGGTTGGATTTTAGAAATTATCACAACAGAAGCAGAGAATATAACAATTAAAAACTTAACTTTTGAAAGCTGTATGACAATATATCGTTCACTACAACAACTGTGCACAATTAAAAAACCCTCCAGTAAGATAAGGAAATTCTTCTGGCACAGCACTGGCTACAGTAAGTGCAGCCAATAATGCCCTGTTAATTTACATATCTTTAAATATTGAGTAGCCCTGCCCAGTTGGATTGTTATACTTCATTTCCATCACACTGGACCCCTGTGACTTTGGGTTCTCTTCCTCCCACATGCAGTGGCAGGTGTTAAGGACAGGGCAATATCCAGTCCCTCACTGCTGACATAAACTGCACTTGTGTTCTTGGGTTGTGTAGCTGAGGTACTCTGGCTCACAGGGATGCATTTATAGATGTGTGTATAGACAGGATCTTCAGCTCCCCATGAGGTATGATTTCTCCTCCAACATAATGTTAGAAGGGTAAAGAGAATTATTTAATTGTAAGAATAGCTTGAACATCCATTAAAGAGAGTTTTAAGCATTTTGCTTTATTGCTGTTCTTTTGAATATCAAGATAAACATACAGTATTTTGATAAATGAATTACAATTTGCTCAAATACAAATTGATAGAGCTACAACTGAAAACTTTAAAATGGCAACATTTCAGCCATGGCAGTTACACTTTATGTAAAATTACTTAGTGCTATGTTTGATATTAAATATCAGCAAGTAATATTAGTTTAACAAGTAGAGCTACATCACTGTCTGTAAATATATTGTCACAGCAGGACTATTCGCATGGGTTCTGAATAATGATCAGGAGATACTCCTTATCTGCAAAAAGATATAAACATGTTCTGTTAAAATATTGTATCTTATTTCCTGTTAAATACTCTTTATTAATATATTCCTCTCCAACTTCTTATTTGCTTATAAAACATAAGCAAAATAATTGCATTTATATAAAAAACATTCAGAAAATGTCAGCATTTTGTACAAAAATCCGAGATTACAGATAAAAAAATCTGTGTCATAAAGCTTAATATACCATATTAGAAGTATTTTAGTAAGCAGTCCATTTGCTTTCAAGAAGCTGTAAAGTTGTTTAAGCAAGATTTTAAAAGTCACAAGATAAGCACCTGGACTCCAGCACTTCTTATAATCAAAACTTTTGACATCTGCAGCCTCCTTTGCAGGTGCAGAAAACTTCTTTCAGTTCACTAACTCATTTATTGAAAATTGAGAACCCCATTTAGACATGAAAAAAGCAGAAAATATTTGAATAGACTTCTATTGTGAATAAATTCTAAGCATGCCAGACTTCGCCTACTAATTCTAAAAGCTGGGGGAAGTTTTGGAAATCCTTCAGTTGGATGGCTATTCAACATTATCTATTTTAAATGAAACATTTCTTGGAAGTATCCAGTGAATTTAGTAGGGTCATATCTGCTTTGGAGGACTAAGAAGCTGCACTCTGACATTGTCACTTTCATCCAAAAGCAACTTAATATGAATCTCAGGTAGTTCATTTACCACCTACAATTACAGTAAAATACAATCAAACCTTTGAACAACTTATTTCCCTGCTAGCAAAAGCCTCACTTTTTATACCACTTACTTTTCAGGTCAACATGCTTTACTGGTTACTAGTCAAAAAGTCACCTCTAAAAAGTAAGTGAAGGGCAAATGCAAAACAAGAATCAAGTGCATCAGTTTAAATCAATGAGCAAAAAAACATGACTTAAAAAATGCATTAGGTTTATACTCCAAAACAGAAACTAAACTAAAATTTTCATCTCAGTATCAGCTGATGACTAATGCTAACACTTAATGACAGTGCCAGATTTCTTTCTCACCTACTGGTTTCATAGCAACACTATAAATAATTCTAGGGAGGCGAGGTAACTCACACCTAGAGCAGTTCCTCTGCTCTGCCTCTGCTATCAATCAGCAGCAGAGGGCTGCCCCAGTGCAGGCTGTCCATCAGCACCAGCTCAGAGCCAACAGCCTCCCCGCTGCCTACGCTGAGGAGGTCCCTGAAGCTCCCTTTTTGTTCTGCAGCCTTCACTGGATATTGCCCAGTTCACCTTTATTGTTGATGGCCCAAAGCTCATCTGGCCTTGTTAGCTACTTCAGAGACACAGCTAACAAATGAACATGTATTTGTATTTAACATGAATACTATAAACTCTGTGGATTAAAATCCTAATATCTAGTTACATGGTGAGTATATGGTTGTATTTTCATGTAATTATTTTCAAAATGCATTTTCTACAGTACCCTTATTTGTGAAGAATTAAAAGAAACTTAAAAGGACATAAAATTCTATTGTTATTTGAATAGGAATATTACCTGGAGCAACCATAATTTCGTGTTTCTTTGATCTGATCCTAAGAAAGGTTAGATCATTCTGAGGATCAATGTCTCTCACTGTGCTCCTAGCTTTCTTGGTGAGCTGATGAAGAAGACCTGCATACTGGACTGATGTAGAGTTATCAAGGTTTGTTCTTATTGGAATTCCTGCAAATAAATAATTTTCTAAGAACCACTCAATTAAGTTGCATATTCTTCATATACAGCAGATCATAAGAGAAAAAATTCATATTTTTTTCTGTTTTGTAGCAGAAAGGAGTTACATTATTTCAGGTATCTATATGCCTTTTAAAGTACAATTTATGTTAATCAGTGGCACTTAAACATTGAGTTTCTTTATGAAACTTCTGAAAGAGCCTAATTGGTGTTTAAGGCTCTTAAATACCCATGAAATTCCATTCTGTAGCACTTACGGTGCTTCATCAGTTTGAACACTGTCACCAGGTTTGTATCTTGGCTGCAAAAATCTCACCTAACACTTTAGCTGTAGCACTTGGCATGTGCAGGGATGGAAATGACACATTCCCTTGAAATACCAAGAACAATCTAAGGGCAGAAGGGGCATGTTTGCATTTGGCAAGTGAAACCACCCTTGGAACAATCCCTACCAATTAGCAGCAAAATATTGACAGTTGGTAGCACACAGAGTGTTGATCCCAATGATTAGAAATATGACCACATAAGTCAAGTTTATTTTTTGATTATTTCATTAATCATTGTTTATCAATGATTTGTCAAATAATGTTTTTAGATAGATAGATATATAGATAGATAGATAGGCTACCAGGAGACAAGAAAACCAGGGTTCACTGTAATCCTACAAGTGTAAAACTTGCTTTAATAAGCTTGTTTCACTAATAAAAATTATGTTTGACCTACTAACAAAGACAATAGGTTACAAGCTGGCAAGGCAATTTTCTCTTTGCATACATTGTATTGTGTCTTCCTGCTGGACAGGATAGGAATACAAAAATAGAGTAAGTTGCAGAGTTTGATTGCAAAAGAAGAATTAATATGCAAAAACAGTGAATACCAGGTAAAGAATTAGAGGCAAAGGAGTAAAAGAAATAAGAGAATATGTATTAGACAACTCCATAATTTTTCTAGGAAAGCATTATTTGAATCACTTGAAATCTGTATAATCAGTTAAGAAATTATTCTGTATTGGAAGGGTTTGTAGTGTAGGGGAGTGTACAAAATGACCCAATACATCCTGTGTGTCTTATGTTTATTACAGACATTGATGTTTGAATGGAAACAAACAGGTGTTCCCAAGCACTGCATTAGCATGAGAATATCTATATAATCACAAAATTAAATAGTAAGCCACTTAAAACCAGCAATGAATTAGTGTCAAGTTTATATGACCTTGTATCTAAATGATTGCTTCAACAAATATAGCACTTTTAATAAAAATGGTTAATGTTAAATGATCCTCCAAGGTCTAATAATAACATGAAAATTAGTTGACACTGGTGACATCCTTAGATTAAAGCTGAGCTATGCTTACTTTAGGACAAATTATCTTTGCCTCTGCCACCCAAATTAGAGAAAGGCAAATAAATCCTTCATTAGAAATGCTGCAGTGTGATCTTTCTCAGCTGTGAAGTTGATGAGATTTTCCAAATAAACAATGTACACTTAGCAGATGTTTCAATGAACAAATCAACTTTGAGCATTAAAATAAATTATAGGCAATGTGTGTATCAGGAATCTTTAATTTGCTATGTCATCTGCATACTATTACGCCTAAGTGACCTGCACTGTTACAAAAATATTAGTAAAAGATGTTTCTGTTAGTGGAAACCTGAACAGCCTGAGAAACCTTGCTATTTGCACCACTGGTTTAAGTATTTTTACTGTGATTAATTGAAGTTCTAGACTTGACTGAAGTGTTCCAGGATAGAGAGACATTAAATTTTATTTTCTACAGAAAAAAAATTAAGTTATTAGACTGACCAATGCTAATTATGGATATTTGAAGATACTACAGAAACTTGCAACTACACACCTACTTTGAGGTTTAGTTTGTGCAATCTAACTTCTTAGGCCCTTGAATATGTCCTCACCGAGTACAGACTCTTTTGGGGTTCATATTTGGCATCTGGCCTCTGAACATTTCTAATTATAAACTAAACTCAGAGTCCCTGCACTGGCCTGGTCCGTGGGGCTCAGTCTGGTCCCACGTTCTACAGGCCTGTGAGGATGAGGAGGGTGGGACAGGACATGAGGGCACTTCATGGAGAGCTGGAAGAAAGGGCCACAAGCCAAACGCTCCTGTCTTAAGGTGAAACAGACCTTGAAAGTCACACCACAGAGCACTGCCAGGGGTGGCATTAACACCTCACAGCTCTGTGCTGACCTGTCCCTACGCTCGTTACCGCCACCGAACCCGTTACTTGGGGAAGGCAAAGGAGGTTTTACCTTCGGCGTTTATAACAATAGTTGCGATAACCCCTTTGTGGGCTTGAATCCTCTTTAGGGTTTCCTCCACTTCAGCCTGCAGGGAGAGAGGACACCTGAGGACACCTCAGCACCCCCGCAGCCACCTCGGCTCCCCCCGACGGCCGGCGCGGGCCTTGGGGAGCAGCCCGGGGGCTC
>NW_009970717.1:5703684-5764984 GCF_000747805.2 Chaetura pelagica | reverse complement strand
GGGGCTGAGCCGGGAGCGCGCCCGGGGGGACCGGGGGGACCCCCTGACAGGGCTGAGGGGAGAGCTGGGAGGGACCCCCTGACAGGGCTGAGGGCAAAGGCACCTGCAGCGCGGCCTGCGGGCCCCTTGGATGAGCCAGAGGCCCAGGTGGGGCTGGTGAGGGCGGGGAGGGCTCATTAGTGCCCCCCGAGGGCCGCTGGTCATTAGCGGGGTTCCTGCCCCGGGGTGAGCTGTGCTGGGAGGGGAGGTGAAACTGACTCAAGTTGTTTTAGTTGCAGTGGTTGAGCGGTTTCTTGTGAGTTTCTTTCAAAGCTGAGGCCGATACTGACGAGATCCTAAAGAAACCAGTTTAGCTGCTGTTAGTAATCGGTGTTTCTCTTCTCCCTGCATATGGAGTCTCCTCTGCTCTCTGTTTCTTTCACAGGTGTTACGTGTTGCACGGGTTTGCAGGGCTGGTTTTTCACCAGTGGAAGCTTTCCAGCCTGGCTGTGATTGCTGTGTGTAAATAGATAAATCCCCTTCATAAGAAATGTGTGCTGCTGGTGGTTGCTGCACTTTTCAAACGGGTGTAGGCAGAGTTTTATCATGATATAGCATATTTCTAGTCTCCTTTAGTACAACAGCAGGGGAACAAACCTCCCGTGTGAGGCCTTTGAAGAGCCCCCTTCCTCCCTGTGCAGAGCAAATAGTGCAGATTGGTTAAAAAAACCCCTTGTACGTCTGTTGAAGGGGAGGGAGCTGCTTTCGCTGGGTCTTCTGCCTTCTTTGTGAAGCTTCCTGGGGTTTTGTCACAAAACTGACTTTTAGCCTTTGTGCTCTAAAGAGTTGGGAAGTTTACAGAGCTGGGTGTTTAGGGAAGCCAGCAGCCCTCCTGTTTTGTATACGGAGACGTCTTTGGAACAAATTAACAAGAGAGTTATTAATCTGCAACTCCCTAAGGACCCAAGTGTATGTGAATCTTGCAATAGTGTATCAGCACATAATTTAATGCAGTGTATGGCCCTCTGTTGGAGAGAAAGTAACTTGAGTGTGTGGGATTGCCCGATCTATTGCAACAATATTATCCTAGGCATGCGTTAAGTCTCAGACTGGCAGGGCCCAGCATAAATCAGAAGCATTGAAGTTGCTGTTCAGAGGTAAGTGTAGAGCTGAATTGGAAACCTGGCTTAGGAGGGAAAGGAGATGTTTTCAGAAACACTAGTGTATATATGTATTTTTTTTTAAAGTACTGTTTTCGGAGTTAACCCAACATTCTGTGAGGTGCTATGGGAGGCCATCAAGAACATGATGCCCACAGGTGTTGCTGGTCTGTGTCAGTCACTGCAGCTGTGTGAATTGTTTCACCTGTGAGCAGTTGAGGGGGCAGTGAGATTTGCATTGATACACCTGTGCAGTTTTGTTATAGTAAGAACTATGGTGGTATGTTTGGGTTTTTTTGCAAATGAGGCATTTTTACAGATATTGTTTCATTTATTATTTTTTTTTAACACTTGGAAGCACTGGTGCACAATTATTGAATCTGACTGGAACATCTGCTGGGAAACTCTGTTTTAATGCAATCAGTAGATGCTCTTAAATGAAAACTTATAGATTATACAATATAAACCTGGTCCTGTTGTCAGTGATCTTTGCCATTACAGTCCAATTAAAGTTAGCCTTCTATAGGATAGCACACTGTAGGGCATAGTGGTGATCCAACCCCCAGTAACTGGACTGGCAATTCCAGGAATTTAGAAAAATGGAAAGGAGGAGATTTTCCCACTTACTCTACAGCCCTGTTGCCGTTTGTTTTTTTTTGTTTGTTTGTTTTTAATTTTCAAGGCTTCTTTCAAGACCACTGTTTTCCTTCATGAATTCAAGATGCCTACATGTTTTCTTAAAACCAATAAAAATTTCAGCTTAGCTTTGAAAAAAATACTGAACTGGAGCTCAAATGACAGTTAGCATGATGCAGGGTTATTCTTGGAAGCATTATTTATGCTCAGCATGAAAGAGTGAAGCATGCAGTCTCTTACAGACACTCAGGCTTTGTCTCAAGTTTAGACACATAACAACAGATGAAAATATTTTCTTGGTTACTTGCAATTTAACTGAGAATTCAGATTCCAAGCAACATAATTATTCTTTTGATACACGGTAGTGACTGCATTATTGGGAACAGAGGGATACTGCTTGGGAACCAGAAACTTCTCATAATCTAGGACTGCAAAAGCTGATTTGTGTGAATAAGTTTTAAGTAGTTGTTGGTAAAAGTAGCAAATGAGAAGCTTAAACTTCATGTGCTTGTACTTGTAGTCTTGTATTTGTTCTATTTTCTGCTTTTATAGTTAAGATTGAAGGGAGAAAATCAACTGGAAGCTGGAAAAAATATATATATTTTTTTTCTTTCTCCAAGCTATGACAGAAAATTCAATTCTCCACATAGAAACTGGGAAGAGGATTTTGCTGGTAAGTAGATGAGGATTTTGTTCTTTCCTTGCTACTTCTATTTGAACCTGGAAATCCAGGAAGAGTTAAGGAGGGAGTGAAGCACACTGAGGGACTTGAGCTACACTGAAGCACTGTTTTTGGTTTTCCGAAATAGAATAAATCAATTCAATTCAGGAAGAACTTTTCTTTTTAGGATGAATAATCTTGATTACAACTGTAAAGGTCTGCCAGCTATTACCATAGCTTCCTTGTCCATGCAAGGGATAGGATGTCTCCAGAATTTTTCAGTTTTTTTGGCCTGTGAAGTGGAATGAACTCGTGTCTGACCAATGGTGATGCTGTTGGTGGCAGCACAGTTGGGTCTTTCCATTTTTTTCTCCAAAGAAATTTGGTAGAAGCAGATAGTGTGGCATGGTTGTTGAAAGCATGGAGTCTGTTCTTAGCACAGAACTCTTAAAAATATTTAAACTAAATGACTGCTTATTTGGTAGTACATGACTATTTTGACACAATACTGAGAGAAAGAGAAATACCAATTGTGTTCAGGTGTGCAAAAGTTTGAATTTTTAGTGCAGATGTGTCACTATAAATCATGCTGCTGGTCAGTCACATGTGAACCAATGAATGGCAGCTACAGATTAGATTTATAGCCCACAAACTGTGGAGCAATCACATTTGAGAATATTCAATTAATTCTTGGTCTCTCAGTTTCTGAGGAGCTGGCTCAGAATTTTGTAGTAACAAAAGTTACTTTGCTTAGTAACAAAGGATTTAATTTTGCTATCCCCAGAAAGCTTCAGGAGCAAGAGTGTTATTTTGTGGCTGTAGCAGAGTGAAGTTATGGGGGAGAGTGTGCCAAGCTGGAAGTCATCAAAGTGAGGTTTGGGGTGTCTGTGGATTGAAAAAATAATCAGTAGGGTTCCAGGGCTGTTCCTGCCCGTTTCTTCCTCTTTCAGTAGTTCTCTAGTGAGCAATCAGTTGTCAGCACCTCCTTCTATGTGAAGAATAATAAAATACATCATCTCTGTTATTCAATTATAAGCCTCTTCCTTTCTCCTGATTGAAATACGGCTTTGATTTTATTAAGTGACCTCCTTTAAAAAGCTGTAAAGTAAGGAAAACTGAGTAGTCACCCTTGCAAGGTAGGGAATATCCTGTCTTTTTCCATCTGAAAAAGGTCTTGCAGCAAGCATGGGACCTAGAGTAGATGAGATAAAGTTCTTTCCCAATCTGACTGTTGACAGAATTTTATTTTTTCTTATCTCTTGTTACATCCATGAATCCAAGTATCATAAACTGAGGAAGTATTTAAGAAAAACTCCCTGTCACACAGGCGTGTATGAAACAATTTTAAGGTTACTCTGTAAATAAAGCTGAGGATGAAAATTCTCTGAAAATATTTATTTTGTGTAAAGTTCTCCCCCCGGTAGCTTTTGAGAACTGTTTCCCAGGTGTGTGTTTGTTTGTTTGTTTGTTTGATTGATTGATTTCCCATTTTGTGAGGAATTTCTAGCTCAAATCCTCTAGATGGTGCTGCAGCTACAGCACATGGAAGTGAACTCACCATTAGGTTTGGTCTCGTTAAAATGCTGCTTCACTTAAGTCACGTATCGTCCGAAAGGTTTAATGACTTCAGCTACAATACTGGTTACAGGTTTATGCAGGGAGGAATCGGCATGGTGGGTTACCTGTTCTCAGCTAAGTAAGAGTGGAATGCTTTTTTTTATAGATACCGAAGTCTTGCAGGAACTGTTGTGCGATCAAATTATCCCCTCATCTCTTGAAACTGTATCTTGAGTGCTGACAAGGGCAGAGGTGGCCAACTGTAGCCTGTGGTGCTGATTAAGTGACAGCAATAAGCCTCTTTAACTCCCAGCAGATGTTGCTGCTTTTGTATGCTAATGCGAACTTCACAAACCATTTTCTCTTCCTTCTGAGAGCAGATGTAAGTACATGAAAATTGCTTTCTTATATCAAGAGCAAATTGATAATAACCTTGGTTCAGTTGTAAAACAGAAGCTGTAGAGGCACTTTTATTTGGTAATTGCAGAAAGCTTATGCAGAACTTCATCAAAATCAATTTTTTATATTCTACTGATTTGTCCTGAAATAGTTTAAGCAAAGGCTGAATTGTGAGCACATTGCCACCTGGCTTTTAAGCCAGCCACTCAGAGGCTTTGAGGCTGGCATGTTATTGCCTCTAAGGTAGCCACTGCTACTTTGCTTATTTCAGTGAGTAAAGTTTAGTCAGAACAGGCAAGCTGGTGTATCAGTAGTATTGCTGAGCTTTTGGTGACCTGACATGGTGCTTTGTGTGTCTGCTGCAAATACACAGTGCATTGAGTTGTGCATCCCTGAGGAGAAGGCCGTGTCATGTATGCTAATGGTCCACAGGTCTGCCTTGGTAGGAAACATGCACTGAGCAACAAGAGTTTTGGGAATGGCTCTGTTGGTGGCTGAATGCTATTGAGGTTAGTTCTGTTGCTGACAGTGAGGGCTGTGTTTGTGATTAACTTGTATGCAAACACTGGGCTCCAGAAGTGTCAAAACTTGGGAAGGGGACCACCTATCCACTGTGTTATAGCTGAGCCATATGCCTGGCTCAAGGGTATAGACTGTCCTTTGTAAGAATGAGAAAGAACTTGACCATCTTTATGACATCAGTCTGTAAAAGGTGTTTTCAGACATGGAACTGCATTTTAGTACTTCATTTCACTTGGATAATTGCATCCTTCCTGATGTAAGCTGACACTTTGCATTTTAGATTCTTTGAGAGGATGGTAAAAATTTGATCTGCATTGTCCAAATAAATAGTTTAATGTGCAATGAGATGGATACAATTTTAATTTGCATTTCTGATTATTCTGGAAAAATCCTGGTTTTGAAGAAAAGCAAATACTTCTGTGGAATTTATTTTGCATCCCTAATCTCTTTGGAAAAACAACTATGTTTATTGCTGAGAAAGCAGGAGGATGCTGTAACTGGTAACTCCTAGGCTGGAAGCCAAGAGAAGGGAAGCTATTGGTGGACACTTGTTCTGACATTCACATCCATCACTTGTCTGGCAGAAATCAAGTTGCTGTGAACTTTGTCCAGTGTGAAAACTGTGGGGTTTTTTTTGGTAGTTAATGTAATAATCAGAATTAATACAACTGGGGACTTGTTCTTTTGGTATTGGCGTCAACCTGTGACATGGTGTCACTCTTTGGTTTTAACCCTTTGTAGGCATCTCATGATTGCATATCTAGGTCTAAAACCAGAAGTAATTTCAGTAGTAAACTAGAAAGGTTTTAGAGGTGGTCTGTGGCCATTGTAAAACTTCTTGGAAGAAGTAGAGATTTGTGCCAGATCAAGTTGTTTGCATCCCAGCATTGCAGCCTCACCATTTGCATTCTTCCTGCTTTTGCCACTGTTATGTAGTGAACCTTTAACTTCAGTCACCTCCTTTAGCTCCATGCCACCTAACCAGCAAAACCTATTACTCGGTTCAGGCTTTATACAGCTAGGAGCTTAGAAAAGTGTCAACAGAATGGTGGTTCTGAGGGTGCACTGGAGTGGTGTCAGATCAGTTTCCTGTGACAAAGTTCTCTAGTGCTCTTGGAACTGGTGGGCTCTCCAGTAAATGTAAATATGTGACATTGACATCACTAGAGTGAAACCAGAACCTCAGTGAAATACTGTATCTGTCTTTCATATGGTAGAAATGTTTCTGTGAGGTTGTATGTGTAAATTAAAAAATAGCCATTGGCACATGGTTTCCAGGTAACCAATTCATAAACATGGGTACATGCTCTCTAAACACAACTTGCATTACACCATCAATCATGATTCTGTGTTCTCTTTTACGTGGACACTTTACTGTGTCATCAGTAGCAGTGATCTGTGATGTGAGGACAGAAACTTCTTTTTCTCCCTCTGCCTATGGTGATCCAACAGTTGGTGTCCATGACCAGCGTTCTGAGAAGTATGACAAAGGCAAATTCCTCTACTGCTGAAGGGTGGCATTGATATGTCAGGGATACTTTTAAAATAACACATTGATGTAAGGTGGAGCCAAGAGAAGTTGAGCCTAAATTCTGAGCCTAAATTCCATGCCTAAAGAAGGTGAGCAAGCAGGTGAGAGTTTAGTCCCCAGGTGCTGGGTGTGTGCCAGCAGTCAGTTCCTAGTTTTGATCCCTTCATGTACACATTCATGCCCTCTGCCCTGCTGATCAAAGATGTTTTCCTCTTGTGTAATTTTTAAAGCAAGCTTCTGTACGTTAGTCCTCTCCTCCTGAATTACACTTGGTAAATTTTCTGTGATGTAACTACCACACTTCTCATGCCTTCTGTGCATTTGACTCCTTGACTGATAACATGCTGCAGGTGCAATAGATGAATGGTTGTGAGAAAAATTAATACTTTGAAGAATGTCCTGAACTTCCTTTACTTGAAACTTTACAATATCTGGGAAAGAAATAAATCATGCAGAGGTTCTTGCAATTGGGTAAAGTGCTTTAATATAGTACTAGAAAGGGAAAATTTTAGGATACTTGCTACTTCATAAATGACACACTTGATTAATGTTCATCTTTGATCAAAAGTACATTTTAGTTTTGATTTAATCAGCCAGTTGTGCCACAACAATGTTGCTCTGTTCCCAGCCTAGTTCTGTGCTAGGATGAACACTGCATAAATATCTTAATAACTTCACCCAAATTCTAGGTTTTCTAGAAAGCATACTTAAGAACTAAAATGGTAAACTATTCATAAATGTCTAGTTAGTTGACCACTTCTTGGTAAAGAGAAGAGCTTTGAAGCAAGCCTGGAGTCGTCTGTGCAGCCTTTTAAATCCCAGCTGGGGCTGAATGGTCTTTAAAAAAAGAAGCATACCAAGGCTACAGGCTGGAGCCAATCCAGTGCAGTTCCCCACTGCCCTGTCACTTGGAACTTCAAAATATTTTAGGAAAAGCTGTAGTAATTGACTTGGCAGGTTATTAAGTACAACTGCTGCCACTTGCAGGACTTTTTCCTGCTCATATTTTAGAGTGTACTATTTGTCTGGGGCTACTCAGTATTTACTTCTACCTTGAAACAAATTTTGTGCTTTCTTTGGGGTTTGATGCCATACTAAGCAGAGGATGGTAGCCATTTGAGGCAGGCAAGTCATGTAGCATCCCTGAGGCTGGAATCCCCATCTATTTTCCTTCCTTTCCTACTTTCCAATGGCAGCACTATAATTTTAATGGGAACACATGATGTAGTGAAGATGAGCCAAAGCCAGGCACTATTTGCTAATCCCTACAGAAGTTCTTGGGTCAGTACCTCATCCTGAAGTCTGCCTTCATTTTGGAAGTGAGATAGACTATCAGCAGTTCCTCAGTGGATCAGAGCTGTGAGTATCCTAGACCAGTATCTCATGTCTGACAACATTCAGTGTATTGTGTTTTTACAGGCAAGTCAGACATTTTGCTATATAAATGTTAAAAATAAAGTATTATTTTTCTGTGCTAAGAGTTCACCTCATGTTGGGGATCTTTAGTTCCTTAACCTCATGGAGAACCAACCAGAAGGTTAACGATGTGTTGTGTGATCTTGAGCAAACTGCTTCAATGCCTTGTGCCTCTGCTTCCCTTCCCACTCTCCTGTCAGTTTTCCAGAGCTCAGGCCTTCTGCTATGTGCTTGCTCAGTGTCTAGTACAATGGGGCCCTGATCTCTACTGGGGCCTCTAAATGCTACCACTGCATAAAATAAAAACAATCCTTCTCCCAGATAGGGATGCAGGCTGGGAATTTCAAAAGGGCAGAAGAACAAGTCAGTTTTCATGGACATGAAGCTTTATGCTTAGAGGCTTAAGGCAATTTTTGGAGCTCAGTCCTGTTGCTCTTGGCCTCAGTGATATAGGACAGCAGAACAGACTCCAGAAATCTTCCATTATATCTGTCTACCCTTTTAGATGTCACAAGGGAGATTTTTTTAGTGCAACAGATTGAAGCTCAGATAAGATTACATGCTGTAATTACCAGTGGGATTTATTTGTCCAATTCTTTTAGCACTGAGTGGAAAAATGCATGTAGTAAAGAAAAAAGGGAAGTGTGTGCATTTTTCCACTCTAAGCTATGTAAAGAATAAGTTTACTTGTAAGCATGGATGGGCAAAATTATAATTATTTATCCGAACAAGTATTCAGTTTTTCCTGGTACCTAATACGAGTACTTGGAATAAAATGATAGAATGGTGGTAAAATTTGGATTAATTTTTTTTTTTGCTGTAAATGTAAACTAAAATGTAAACTAAATTAAACTGATAATTTTAATTAAATTTGAATTGGTTGTGATATTACACCACTTAAAAAACCACTGGAGACACTCAGGTTGCATTTAAAATCTAGTATAACAATTAGTAATATCTACATTTATTACTGTGGTAACTGTTTTTAAATGAACGTGTTCAATACTAAAAGCTGCAAAATCTAAACAGCTCTTAAAAGCATGTTGATTTCAGTTGCTCTTTATTCCCTCGGTCATCCACTTAGGTGGACTTGGGTACTAAAACTAAGCTTTTAAAGCTAATCTGGAGCAAGTGTAAAAGTTAAGGGGCAAAAATTCTTTCCCTTGAAGTTGAATAAGTGTTTACAGATGGAACCTCCTGAACCTCTCTGCCACCCCTGTGTCTAAGGTGCTGCTATACTTTCCAAGCTAACCAGTGTATCTTGCAGGCTTCAATGCATTTTTCCATGTGCTGTCCCAGGAAGAGAGGAAAGCATAGTTATGGTCAAAATCAAGTGTTCTTAAGTGCAGTACCATCTTTCCATCTGTTGGTCATGCTGCCTGAATTCTTCTTCCAGCCCTGTGGAAACTGAACATGAGATGATGGTGGGTGTATACTGTCACCTGGGCTAACACCACTGCAAAACAGGGTAAAATTTACTATTAATGTTTTTCTCACCACCCCAGACACCTTAATTGTGAGGCTTTTTTTCCTAAAGGGAGTTTTGTTAGGACCTTCCAGTGTTCCTGAGGCTCCATCAACATTGATTGCACTCCCTGTGGTTACTTTCATTGCATAGGCCTCAGTTGGGATCTTCAGGAGATGTTTATTAATCTGGGAAAGAGTGGGCTTTGTCCTGCTTTCTATATCATTGACTCCTCTGTTTGAGAGATAGGACATTTTGCATTTAAGCTTTCCTTGTACTGGAGTTACTGGAGAGGTTCTCACCTTAATTTGTTTCCTAGCTAAGCGGCATCAACATCTCAGGTTTGTTCTAAGAACTCCCTCATGCCTCTGTTTTGTTCTGCCCTCTTCTTCCAGGTGCAAAACAAGCTCTGGTAGGGTCTCAGAAGTGCTTTTCCTGGAGATTGTCCCTGCAGTTGTCATCACCACTTTAGGATTGTTGTCTGCTGCTTTGACCATGCTGAGGGGCTGAGACTGGGGGAGAGGATCTAACTGAAGGTTTTAGAGTAATTTCTGCAGAACCATATTGATTTCATCTCTATTAAATTCATTGAGTTTTCCCATAAGGGCTTTTTAATTTAACTGTTACTAAAAAATGCTGCACAAACTACCTGGCAAGAATGCTGTGGTGTTATAAGCCCTTCAGGCAGTCCCTTAAAGGCAAAGCAGTAAAGTTGGGTGAACTATTCACAGCCAGGAGTTTTTTATTCAATGAATTTACCACTTTGTGTGTTCACAGATTACTGACAAACAGCCACTGACATTTTATGAATTTGTTCATTATCCCAAATTATTCAATGCCTGGTCTATGCATGCAATTTTAGCTTCAGGGCTGCTGGCAGCCTGATCCACAAGTATTGTTTGAGTACCACTGTTTGTAATTCTTACAGAAAAGCCCTATAAAACTCAATAGAGGCCTGGTGTTTTATTTCTGGGCACATCTATAAAACTTAGAAGAAAATTATATCCTTACCATAAAATTCTACAGCTTGGTTTAAACTAGTTATAATTTTCTACTGTTTTTTTGGGTTTTTTTTAGTAGCATTTATGTAAAAAGCCAAGTTTCTTTTGTTATTGTTGCTCTCAAGTTTTTGTAGTTTCCGAGAGCAGAGACTTGATAATATGGATGTAAAACTTTGGGAATTGACAGCTTCTATCCTAGCATTTATTTGGTTATACTGCCATGATGATGCTGGTTAGAAGACTCGTTTTCACTATTGGAATGTAAATGAGCATCAGGCCCTGCTTGTTTCTGTCTACCATTAATACTAAAATGAAAACTGAGTCATTTAAAAAGGAAACTGCCTAGTATGCAACTGCATTCTATTTTCCAGTCATTCTGAATGGAATTAAATGCCCATGTCTGTGATAGTTCCTCAAGGAATGAGGTTTCATTAGTGAGAGTTGTTATGCTCAAATTCCAAGATACCTCTTGGAGTGTTCAGGAGTGTTTTCTTCAGTCCAAACATGCACCTTTGAAGTGGTATGACCCTTGGAGACTTGTATTCACTGAGATAAATAGCTTTGGCTATTTGCTTACATGGATATAAGGAATAAAATTAGCTTCTGATAAGTTCTGTTGGATTTGAGTTATTGTATTTATGGTGTTAGTTTTTAAACATGTTCCTCACTGGCTTATGTTAGTGTAACAAGAAAGGGTACAGGTCTATGAAGAAGGAATCCTTCGGTATATTTGGTAGCTGAGACTGCTAGGAAGTCTTGGATTTGCAAATGTGCCTGAGGAACCAGTAATTTACCTGATGGATTGTGTGGTATCTCCTTCTCGTGTACTAATGATGTTACCAATCATCTCATTAACTCCTAGTGCTCAGTTATCAGTGTGGTTCAAGGAAACCTCCCTACAAGCCCTGGTCATGTAACAAGCTGGGTGTCACACATGGTTTGCAGTCACATCACTGTTGAGGTACAGAGAAGGGTGGATTTTGCTGCTTTTGCTTCTTTCTTTTATCCAGTCCTTCTTTTATCCTACCTGAAATAGTAATTTACAGTTATCTGTGGAATGGAAGTAGGATGTTTACCTGTTAACTCGGTTGCTCTGAAACAGAGATGTCTTTAGTTAATCAGATATAAAAAAAAGTAAAACATCACTAAATGACATTTCCATAATGTGTTAGTATTTCTGTAAGACATAATAAAATATTCAGAACAGATGGATGTAGCCACAATCCTTCTGAAGATGTTATTTTAAGGATGTGGATTATACTGGATTAATAGGCCAGAACTTGGCAGAACTCAGTTTTTTGGGGCTTCAACTTGTAGAGCTAGTTATAATTTCCAGTGATTCAGCTGCAAGTTACACCATTTACGAAGGATGAAAATTAACTTCTAAAATATGGATTATTTTATTCCTTTAATGAAAATTCTATTTCTAGATAAGTCTAAGAACCTTAATTCTTTTAACTGCCAAACTGTTTCCTCTGGGCTAAACTTTGACAGATACTTAGGATTATCAGGTTAACATGTAAGGGATAAAAGATGGAGAGAGGCTGTGGAAGAGAAAGCTGTTAATGAACACAGTGGTTTTGTTGGGTTTTTTTGAGTGGTGGATGTTTGGTTTTGCCTTTTTTTTTTTTTTTTTTTTAAATCTATCTGAAGTTTACAAATCATGATACCTGTCAAGGAAGTATTAAAGGTCATGGTAAATGTTATGGTCTTTTAAATGCAATATGTAGCAACATTGGAATTCTGCTGAAGTTAATGGTTTCATATTGTTCAGGAAGAAGGGAATAGAGGTTATACAGTGACTTCCAGAAACCCATAGGACAATAGATCTTAATAATGGTGTGTATTTCTCAATTTAGATTGGGAAGCTGGCATATATTGCTGTGAGTTCTTCAAAATAAAACTTGAATTTAGCCTTAGAAAATTAGTTAAAAGGAGCCAGGATGATTACAAGAATCCCAGTTTAAAGAAACAAGATGTGTAAAGGAAAACTGGCACCTTTTGTTAGGCTGTCTCATAAAATTGGAAGAAATACTGACTCAGCACCAGTGTAAGTTTATTATAGTAAAATTCTTCAGCAAAGCTTTTTGAGAACTTTTTGCTTATTGGAGTACTGTTGTGTGCAGTTGTTTCACTGTCCTGCCCTGGCATGAGGGCTGACATCTGGCTTCAAGAATGGTAGCTTTTATGGAGTTCCATTTAACTTGCAGGAAAACAAATTTAAATAGGTCAATTTCTTATTACCCACTGCAGTTATAAGGAATGCTAGAAAGATTTTGTCAGCATTATTTTACTACATTACTAATGAAGTTATCATTAAAACCTTGACAGTTACTATGCAATGCTATTTGAACTATCAGACTTACTTTTTATACTTAGCATGACTGCAGCATCTTAAACCACAGGGTATCTTGGTGCCCACATGCTTGAAAGCTGATAGAAATCTGACATGTCCTCCTTGAACCTGTAGTATCAGAGTATTTTACAGCTGTAGGTGCAGGCATATGTTGGTTTTTGGTAATCTGGTAATTCAGTGTCATTTTAAAAAAATGGCAACACTTACCTGTCACATGACTGAGAAATTTCCTTAGTTCAAATTTAATACTAAAGTGTTTTCAGAGATACCAGATCTGGGAAAAAAGACACGGTTCATTTACGTGGTTGTACATAAAATGAAGTTGCACAGTGTATTTAGTGCTTATACAATTTAGTGTGTGCTGCCTTGGGAAGACTCAGAAAAATACTTAGATCAAATATTGATCTCTTGAAATGAGAAGATGATGCTGCATATCCAAAATACAGAGTGAGAAAAATGTTGTGGTTTTTTGTAGAGAAACCATTTTTTATCCTGTGATTTTATAAGGGGTTTCCTGAAATTATCTTCTGTCTTTAGGCCTGAGTAACTAAAGACATTTATCTTCTTGTTTTGTTGTTTTTCTTGAAATGCTTGAGAGGAAGGAGGTGTTTTGCAGTTTATAATTGTGTCTCTGTGTTATGTTAAGTGTAGACCTGCACTTGGCCTTGAGTCAGGCTTTAGTGAAATGTCTAGAAATAAACTTTTTAGAGAAACTTATATTGCTGTCAGGGAGATGATTTATCACTCATTATCCACAGTGTATTTTGAGCCACATCTCTACTACATAACGTTTCAGGTATCTTAACCTACAAGAACCCTGGCTTACCGAAATGTTTAAAAAAAGAATACTGTTTCAACATCAGTGAAACAATCTGACACTCTTAAGTGTGCGTGTCTGTCACTGCTGAAGTGTTACTTAAATTGCCTATTATAATGCACGGATCAAAGGATGTTTCCTGCGTTCTCAGCAAAGAATTCATATACTGATCTACAGGTCTGTGCTTAGAACATCAGTTAGTGTTCTCATTGTGCTTTAAATGTGTGAGGTGCTGAGTGATCAGTATTGTTTATTGTGATTATCTCAAGTGAAGAACAGAGTGGAAAAAGTGCCAGTGCTTTGTTTTGTTATTATATTTTCCAAGTCCTTGGAAAAGTCAATTTTCAATGTCCTTGCATGCTCTATAACATCTTTACATGATCTTTTGATAATTTTGTGAAATTAATATGCCTTTTATTATCGCATTGAAGAGTGTCTTTCAGCCCATCAAGCATGTAAATTTTATGATAATGTGAAGCTCTTAGTGAGACTAATGTACAGCATCTGGAAGCATTATAAAATACCTTAAAATGGCTGAAGACACCCCCTCTTTATCCCATCTCAGTACGAGAGGATAAAAATTTAGCATTTGCAAGGTGTCATGCCAGGCCTTATAAAAGTACTCTTGTTAGTTGTGGCTGGTATTGCATAGCAGGAATTCCAACAGGAACCACCATTCTGTCAGCTCTATCTGCAACGAGGAACTTTCACAGGCATATGGCTTTGGCACAGACAAAGCTTTTTAGCAAATATTAAAGAGAGCAACAAAAAATTACCAGGATCATCCTATCCTTTTTCTGTGCTTTTTACATGTAATCCAGCAAGCCTTCTTTGTTTAGAATATATTATCTGGAATAGCTGTCACTTGAGAGCCCAGCTGATGTAGTCTTGTATGAAAATATCACTGCCTCTGCCTCCAGGCTCAGCACCAAAAAAATGTAATTTTAAGCACTGGATCTGTTAGAATATTTTGGGGACCTCTGCCACAGGAAGTTGCTCAACAAGGATCTCAGTCTAATTTACGTCAGTTGAGCCCACAGCACCTCATCCTTTGTTCGGATACTTAATCTGGTTGTCTACATTTGTTCTTTTAACGTGTCCCCACCCCAAAAAACACTCATCAAAACCAACCAGCCCAAACCTCACAGATCTAATCTCCTCTCTGAAATTCTGTGTTCATTGCTGAATTGATTTTCCTCGTGCTATGTGCTGGTAGAAGCAGGAAGATCAGGCCTCTGAACATTTGCTTCTTCATCTGATTTATGCTGCTTACATCTATTACTGACTTTGGCCTCTTGTTCTGTGCCAACACCATTTATGAAATGTAACTGAATGGTATGTTATTGCTGTCCCTGGCTTCAGCTGATGGCTATTTGTTTTAGACAGCAACTGAGAAACAGCTCACCTACATCAGGCCATCACTTGCCCCTATCAGAAATTGGATCCCACCTTTTCCCTTCATTGTGCTTTCTCAAGCTATGGAAGCCAATCCCTACAAACCTTTACTCACCATCCTGGATTTTCTAAAAATCTGGATTATTTTTGTACCTTTCTGTTTTTACATGGTTTCTCTGAATTGAATGGGAATAGAATAATACTTAATATTGTTAAATTACTTTTTTATAATAAATTCCTAAATAACTTTAATTTTTTTTTTTTTTAAGCCCACACCTTTCTGTATACCTCTCAGTGTCTCTCATCTTTGCCTTTTTGTTCTTTACTCAGAGGGTTTTCTATGGAAATCTCTTCACTAAGGAAATAAATTCCTAGCAAGGAAAACTGAGCTGATTATACCCTCAATTTTTCCAACTCATACCAATGTACTTTCAATAGTTTAAGCTGATTTATTTCTCTTTGCATTTGACTTTAAGATCATATTTGAATCCATTCAATTCTTTCCCACTTATGGCAAATCTGTAAGAAGACTAGATTCTGAAGTGGAGCTTGACCTTGGCTGTCTGTGTAGAAAGTGATCTTGTAAATGGGATTCTGTGATGCCACAAACTGTGAGGTACTGGGACAGCACAGGGGCTTTCCCACTGCTGGACTACTCTGGTAAAACAAACACAAAAATTGCCCCAAACCAAAACCACCCACATCAGCACAACTCGGTGCTCCATGTGTGGGTTTATTAAGAGGATAAATACGCTCAGGAATCTGATTCAGTTGTATACTATAGTACTTCTGACTTACACCTTGCTAGGCAGTGAAAGTATTGTTTTCTTGGGCATAGAGTGATAGTAACTTGTTATCTTTTATTTCCATTTTGGAATGTATTTTACATTCCTGATGTGTTCAAGTTGACTAATACCTCTGAGGAGTTTCTGAAGAATCATAAAGAACCCTAACCTTGCTTTTTTTCCAAAGGACCTTACGTTCATCATTATGGGAATCATTTGGCAAAAGACCTTTGCTCCTATTTTGAACTGGAAGGATTAGTTAGCCCAACTTTTCTCAAGTACTCAAGAGATATCTAAGCATTCAGCTCTTTTATGACCATCACGTTTGCATCCATCATGTGAATAATTATACTTCTGTTTCTAATGGGTTAGAAGATGTGGATGGACAAATATCTGGCAGCTGGTAAATGAGTCATCTTACAGAAATAATGTGTGTCTAAGTTGACACTGCCTCACTCAGAATATACGTCTGGTGATGCTTCCTGAAAATACATGGACTAAGCTTTTGGAAGTGCCTGTTCATAGTGAGTATTTCAGAGCTATTTAGAGGTATCTTTAATGCTAAATTATGTTCTCATGAATTTCGTCCTTTGGCAGTTGCCTTTCCTTCAGAAATCTTAATCATAGAAATGATTGTGAAGTTTGTATGTCAACAAAGTCCATGCAAATTCATCTAATCAGTGAAGGCAATGTTGTTAGAAGATTTTCATTAGTTGCTTCAGTGAGGAAGTGCCGGTTGTTTGCTTGTATCCCAACTCTGCTTAAGGTCAATGTGTCAGACACTGAAGATACATAACCAAGGAAAGACAAAGAGCTTAAAATCTAAGTTACTCTTATTGATGATTTTCTTCCTTTGATCATTCTCTAGTCTTTGCTAACGAGGTCTTCTAGGGATCAGTAACATCCTTAGGCATGTGAATTAGGCTTAGGAAATTTGTTTAGTGACCAACATATTTTGTATGTAACTACATTTTTTTTTTTTTGTTGAAAATCTTACAGTTCTTCAGAAATAGAAACCTATTTGCTTTGATAAAATAATCCTGAACTATGAGAAACCTCATCCTCTTAAATAACCTCTTTGACATGATTTCTGCTTACTCTTTTTCCTAAATATATTTTTAAAGAGTTATCATCATCAAAGACTTTCTGTTCATTAGCTGATTGCATTCTTCTCTATGTTTTGTCTATAAGGACAAATCCTAGCTCTTTCTTCAGTGGGCCTGAAGAAACTGGCAGTTCATAAATCTCTCACTATCCTGTGAGCTCATGCCAGTTAGAAAACCTACGGCTTAGTTTCAGTAAGTGTGGAGGATGCTTCATTTTTCCATATCTCAGCCTCTCAGGAAATAAAATGACCTCAAACTGGGGAAAAAAAAATTCCCTGGAATACTCAGAGCTGTGAGACATGTTTTAAAGGATGTCTCGCTCTAGCAGGATCTACCTAGGACAGAGGCATATTAAGGTTTCTGTTCCTTTCAGGAAGAACTTTGTCCTGTTTGGCTTTTCAGGAGTGGAAAACTGCAGTTGTTTTTTTCTATGGAATTTTCTCTTCTCTTCCTTTATTTTGAAATTGACTATATTTGGAGAAAAAGTTAAAATGAAAAAAAAATATCAAAGTGAGCCCAAATCCTCTGCTTTAGAGCATTATTAAAGTCTCCCATTTCCCCAAACAGCCATGTCACAAGATGCCAAGTGCAGAAAGCATCAATCATCTGTACCTTATCTCTATGAGAAACCATCTTCAAAGCAGAAAGGAGGAGAGCTCTATCCTCTAGAGATAAATGGCACATCGTAAATAGTGTGAGGCACTCAGATACTGTGATGATGAGCTCTATAGAAGTGCCTATAAATAATACTAGGAGATGCCCAGGTACTACAGTTTAGTTATGAAAATAAATAAACCACATAAAAATCTGACAAGATGCAAGCTTCTCTCACATATGAGGACATTTCACTTTCCTTTTTGCTTTCTATTCTGAGAGCAGGAACTAGATCCTCATCCTCAACTTGCAGTGTCTTGAAAAACAATAAAGTAAATCACCATGTAAGATGGCATGAAAGGATCAGGGGTGGGAAACTCTTCCAGGCAAACTTAACTGTGTATCCTTTTCAAATTTGGAATCTAAAAGGAATGAAAAGTTTGTTGAGCAGAAACTTCTAGACTTTGAAATGCTGGGAGTATTTGAATGTGAGAGTGCAGATTCTAGGAAGACAGAAGCAAGAGGCAAATTGTGTGAGAAAATGACTATGGGATTTTGTTCGTTCTGTGGCACACTAATGACAGGTTAACTAAACTAACTAAAACCTCAAAGCATGTTTTGGTTTAAGTATGAGTATCAGTGAGGTGTAAAGTTCACTAATTCCTGTTTTTTAAATGATAGGCACTGAAACTTGCATCCAGAAGCAGTAGTTCATAACCATAGTAATCTTCTGCAGTTTTGGTGAGCCATTTTGATCCCATTATAGTAATGATGGGGATGCCTAGGAGCAATTCAGTGGCTTATAGCTTTTGCAAGAAGGCATTTCTTTGGAAAATGGAAAAAAAAATTGTAGGCAGGCAGCTTCTGTAATTCTACATCTGTAGGGTAAAAAGTTCAGCTTTGTACTATTAGTGCTATTAACAGGGATTGACAATTCCAGTGTGAGCAGCACACTAGAAACCTCCCTGTGCATGGCACTCTGAGTGCAAGGAGCAGAATAACCATAACCAGAATACCTCACAGGAAAAGGAACACACTGCAAGGCTACTTAGGCTTGAGGTTCTTGTAATTTTTTTTTGTTGTTGTTGTTGTTGTCCTGCTGCAAGCATGAACTAATTTGTAACATATAACTCAGGCCGGATTCTCTGCTCACTGGTAGTAGTTTATTGCTTACATACTAGCTTATTGTGGTGAGAGGATGAAATTTTTTACCTTTCCAAGATCTGAGTAATCCAGCATCCAGTCATCTGTGGGAAAAGTACTTCTACAAAAATTTCTGTCTGGGTCTGTGTAGCCAGGATTCTAGGTGGCAATGCACTAAGCAGAACAAAGTGAGCTTCCAGTTCTACGGATCTGTTCCATCTTTCTAGAGATGTTTGCTTCAATTTGTTGGTGACTAGCACTTGGCATGACATGGACTACTGAACAGAACTCAATGACTCGAGATAAAACAACTCCATGATCCTGTCTCTTGCTTATTTTACTATAGAAAATGACTGTTTATGGCAGTGCTCATGAAAAATGTGAATATTCTATCACCTGGTTATTTAATATATTTCTTTCCTTTTTTCAGCCTGGGTGGCTCCACTGTGTGTGTGAAATTTTACTTGGTTATTTCTTCTCAGGAATAAAATAAAAACAAAAAAACAGGTATTTGGGCCAAGTACTTGAATTCAGGAATGGTTTGGTAAAGGGCACTCAAAGCTCATTTACAGTTGCCAAGAGTCCAATGCGTTTTTTGAAAATAGAAATAAAAAATGAGGAAACACTAGCTCACTGAAGTATAAATATTCTATTCCTATAAACTATGTCATAAATCAAGGAGACTTTCAAAACTATAGTTTGACTTTATATGGATGGATTGATTGATTATACTTGTCTTAATTATATGTATAAATGTTGAGCAATTTCATTAGGTTGTAGTCTAGTGGGCATTTATTATGCCCAGATACCTACTTGGAATAGCTTGCAGTTTCAGAGCAATCATTCTGTGTCTAATGAAGACTGTAAGGGCCTGTGCCCATATACTGCCAGGGAGTCAGGCTGTCCCTGTAGTAGAGGTGCCAGCAGAGCCTTGGGTTCTCTCTAACCTAACAATAAATGCTGTTGGGAAACAAGGGCTTCCCAGCTCTTGAAAACTGCCTATTTGCAGCTGGGTGTGAAATCTAATAATTATGAACACAGTGTGATAGCTTTGCCATCCTTTGCAAGTACAATTCCCGCAGGTGATATTTGCATGCTGCTCTGATGTATAAGTGTATCAAACAGGATAGCTTTGTGCTTCACGTTTGTGAAAATGTGGCCTCATCTTAGGAAGCTTGAAAATTAGGTTATTTGTATGTTAGGATTTGTTGTTCTGTGGATGTGTCCATTTCTTGTTTTGTGCTATTACAAAATGAGCCAAGAAGTTAATGTGTTTGTTTAATGACACAAAAAGAAGCTTCCCATTTTTTTCTGAATTGTTTATTGTTAAGAGATGTTGATATTTGGACATTGTTTTTCTGCTCTAGTTCTCAATTAAGAACAATTACTAAGTGAGGTTATTGCTGGTGTCTTTTTCTGAAGACCTGAAAACCCATGTTCTTAGGAATTGTTCCCATTGCTGGTATCTAACAAAGTAAATTTAGAAGAAAAAGGAATGTGGAAGTTTTTAATCTTTGATTTAAGATATTTCACTAGCTGGGTCAGACTGTCAAATTGCTTGATGCATCCGAAACAAAAAGTAATGCTGTGAAAACATGTGAAAGACAAAAAAAGGTTAAAAGGTTTTCTGGGGTCTCTCCACATTGAATAGTCATCAATTCTGTGCCCAGAATGGTGCCTGGAGTAAGTCTGAAGATGCTAGTGAGAACATGGTCTCTCTAATTAAATTCCCATCTTTGCCCAAATGGTTGAAAGGGCAACTGTCTTAAACCTTTGAACTTTATTTGTAATACAAAGCCTCAATTAGATAAAAGACAATAATTAGCAAATCTTTTATCTTTGGGCATAATTAAATCTTTAAGGAAGGACATCTTAATCAATTACTTGTAATGACAAGTTCATAAATAAATTAATTCTTCCAATGAGTGTCTGGCAGAAATCAATGAGTGTTAAAAGAGATTCAGGATGAGGGGACACTACTATAGAAACACTGTAGCTCAATTACACATGGTTTAAAGATTCTCATCTATAAAGTATTAGCTTGTTCAAAAGATGATGTATTATTTAAAGAGAGATCATTAAAATATTAGCCTCTAGTGTGATAGAGCCTTTCTTGGACCTTCTATCTTTACATATATATGCATTTCATAATAGTTTATGATTAGGTCTTTGTATAGATTCTCTACCAAAATATACAGCCAGTTTGATGCTGTCCTTGTTGAGTCCTGGGGTCTTGTCTCATTCTTGAAGCTACAACTTATCTGAGCAAACTGGATGTGTGCAACCTTGTTCAGTTGCTGGTAAGGATTCCCATCTGGGTGATAACTTGCATAATTAAGCTCAGCATGCTGACATGTTCTTGCTTGAGAGATTTCTGCATTTCTTTTCATTGAACAATTTATACTATAGCAACCTACATAACCATCAACTCACAGGTTTCCTGTTGGTGTAGGAATGGTAAAATGAAAATGCAAAACAAGGTCATAGTAAGATATGTTCCTCTGCTTCTGAGAGCTCTTCTGACCAGGATGCTACCTGTAAAATGTTAAGCCCTGGAAGCTGTTTCTCACTGGAAGGGGGATACTAGGCTTGTTGCTGAGGAGTTAGTGGAAATTAGATTTTTTTAATATTACATACATCAATGTTGTTCCCAAATGACTTGAGTAAACAGACCATTTTGCCTGCTGTCTGCCATTTATTCTGACCTTCTGTTTTTATCTGGCTAAGAATGGCAGCAGCTTTGCACAATTCTGTTTGTGGGATGCCCTTGCTAAATCAGACTCTTTCCTTGTTCAACTATCACATAAGTGTTGTGGATATATTATTTTGGTGCAACATTTGGTACCTCCTTTCCTCCTTTCTCTGTGCTAATAGTGGGTTTTTTGTTTGCTTTTGTGGGGGGTTTGTTTGGGGGTTTTTTTGTGTTTGTTTTTTTTTTTATATTAGCAAGTATTATTGATTGAACTCCCTTTTATGAAGTTTTTTCTTGGGTTTTGTTGCATTTAGAGTTAGAGTATCTCTGGTAAGAAGTTTTTCCCTTCCGGTTTTGAATGTGTGTGTCTGAGGTGTGAGGATTTTGCTGGCTTTCCTCATCTTTCCCTGTTTCTTTCATGCATTTGTTTTCCACAACAGGTAGCAAGAAGCTTCATAAATACAAGTGGAGAGTAAGTGCTGTAGCTCTTGATAAACTGTTACCAGGGTGGGACAAAGGGATTGCAAACTGACAGAATAGTTGATAATTGACTGTTGTTTAATTGATTTTTTTTTTTTAAGGATTATGAATGAGTGGTCTCTCCTATGTATTTTTTTTCCTCCTCTCTGTCAATTGAGCCTCCTGATTAACAAGTGCAAGTGGTCTTAGGCAGGCTGAGTTTTTCCAGCAAGCCTGGAATGCCAACAGGTTGGAAGCTGTAGTCCCCCTAATCTAGCTGGCAGACCTGCAGGAGCTCAAAGGCTGTCCTGTGGTTGGCTTGCCTGGCAGCCAAGAGGAAGAGCTGTTTGACCACTCTGCAGGTATAGGTCTGTTCTTGTCACAGCAAGCCTGGTTCCTCTCCATCTGGAAGATCCAGCAAAACTAGACTAAACTGTGCAGTATTGTGATGGAGACGAGCTGGGAAAAAGAGGTTAGGGTGTTGCAGTGGAGAAAGATTCAGGATGTGCCAGAGCTTTAGGGTAGGGAGAGAGGGGAGGAAGGCAGTGTAAGCAGAAACTGAGGAGGTTGTGTTTAAACCAGAGAGGACAAATACATGGAAAACTGGGCTGTGATAGACTGCTGCTTTGATCTCTTCTCTAATTTAGGGAATGGAAAACTTGTTAGTTTTATACTGTCTTAATTAAATAAAACAGTTTATCATAGCTTATGAATAATCTGCACTAAAATTTTATTTTGGTTTTGAGAGGTGAAAATATGCAGCTTCTAGAACGGTCAATTCTTGCTGTTGTGTGGGGCACTGAACATCAGATAAAGTAAAAATGTTAGCGATTTCCGATCTGAAACTTGTTAAACAGCACAGCAGATGGAAAGTTCTGTTCAGGTTATGAGTGTCCAGATCTGTCACTGATTAAAGTAAGGGAAGCATATGCCAGTGGCTGGTCTTGATAGATATCTCTAGATAGTAAGACAGGTTTCTCATCCTCTTAATCCAGTAGCCCTGCCACTGACAGGTGGTATCTGCTACCCCTCACACATTGTAAAGATCAGTTGCTATCCATGTGAAACCACCTTATAGCTCAGAGCATCTTTGGACAGATTTGTTCACAACCTGGGTGTTTGCAGTTCTTCAGAAGGGTGATAGGAATCAAAACCTTTTGCCTCTTCAGATATATTCTCCCTTCAGAGCTGTCATCCAGGTTGTCAAAACTTATCCTTAGCAAGTTTCAGCTTTAAAGGTCCTCTTATCAACACCACAACGTTCCTGTCCATCCCATTATGCCTTGTCAATGAGAGTCTTTGCATATTTCATTTGAAGCAGCCTAAGAATCTTCTGCTAAATTCCTTCAAAGGAATTTAAACAGTCCAAATGGCCATATTACCTTACAGTCTTTTAAATGTTTCACCAGCTGCTTGATTCAATGCAGAATAAGTTGTAAACCTTTCTACAGTAATCTAAGTGTTTGTTTGGGAGTTAAATATTAACAGATTATTTTCTGTCTCTCAGACAGGAGGCTCTTGCATCTGCTTAATTCCCTACAGGCTTTGTTAGAAGCAAATGTTGCTTTCCTTTCGGGTGCTCTTGATTTTGTTCTCTGTATGTGCTTTATATAAGGTCAGTTTGAAGAAGGTTTAGGCTGATGGATCTCTGTACATCTTGCAAGCGTGCATTCTGTCCCAGTAAACATCTTGGTTGGTGAAGGAGCTCCCAGCTGAATAGGTAAACCCAGACTATGTGTTGGATTTGATGAAAACAGGTTAATTCAGTGTGATGCACTTTAAAGGGCTGCATTCTATGCTACTATTACCCTGTTTTTCAGCATGCTGGTATTTTAGGTAATTAAAAAATAGAGAAAAAAATAAAGTAGTAGTACAGATGAAGGAAGGAAGTTAGTCACATATATAGACTAAATATTGGAGGCAACGTAAGTGGTTAAGCCATTACAATAGACATACGTATTTGTTATTTAAAGACAGATAGACTGCCTCCCACACATTTCAAAATGAATCTCAAATGTACTTTTATGATTTACAATTATTTCCATCAGAATAATAGAGATTTGATGCCTAGGGCACATAAATGTTCTGTGGTGTGTATTGTAATAGCTATTTTAAGTGTAGGAAATACCCCAAAAGTTTGCTAGTCTGATGATCTCATTGATTCTTGTCATAGCATTATCTGTAAAATAATAATTGGAAGATATGACAATAGAGATGTCTGATAAAAATGTTAAGAATTTTGTAAATATTACAGTGAATTCAAGTGCTCTAAATCTTAAAGAAAAAATAACCCCAAAATACATTAAATATTTTTAATGAGAGAAGTATACACTGAAACAAGGTTGTTTTCTAAAGGATTCTTTTACAGGCTGTAGATTTAATTTTTTTTTTTTTTTTTTTTGTAATTAGGTTTTTAAGTCGTCATCAGAAAAGTAAGCTTATAAGCTTTTACTACCCCTTTTGGCGTCTTCCTTTTTAGCTTCCTGCTGTTCCTCCCTTCTCACCCCCCTTTCCATTGGTGAAAAAATTGTTTTGTGTTGTTCTCTCCCAATTTCTTGTTTCTGGCAAGGAAATTGTAGTTGCAGTGGTGTGTCCTTTTCCCCTTCTCTTTGTGCATGCCCTGTTCTGTCCTTAGTCCATAAGGTTTGATATTTTCTGCTGTATCTTCCTCATATCTCTCTTTATTTCCTCTACATCCCTGCATTCACAAGCTTGGTAGGTTCATCTACTTGCTCATGTAGTGCCATTTGGTATCTGTCCCATGTCCCATGTTACCCTTATTCCTTGTGCTTCTACTTTCTTGATGGGTTAATTTTATTATGTATTTTTTTACAAGCTTGAGTTGAGCAGAATTCTTAAAGAATTGAGTCTCATCTTGAATAATTCTGCCTCCTTTCAACTTCCTGGGATTCATGAGCATATGACTTACTCCAAAAAGTGTTGTATTTTACTTTTTAGCCACTTGCCTTTTCTCTGCAAAGATTGCTGTTTGTCCATCATGTTATCTATCATATGTTTCCCCTCAAGTTTATTTCAGATTGTCAGCTACTGGTATTATGCTGAAGTGTTGGTCTTGTTACTGGAAGGTTAGGTCCTGCTTGAATCTCCACTTAGAGTAAGCTTTGAAGGTGATAAAATCCAACAAAAAAATTCCTGTTTCCTCTTCAGTAAATACTATTCTGTAAATTCTCTTCTCTTGGGAATATAACTTAGAAGAGACCTTTTCAGAATTTATTTGATCTAAAGCAGGCATTGTAATAACAGTTCTGGTAAATTTTTGTTGAGTGTCCTCAGCCATCTGAATAAATGCTGAGAATTAACTTTCTTTAGGTCTTGAAGTCCCTCTTCACTGTCTTTAAGTTTCAGTCCTTGTATGTAAGTCTGAGGACTTACCTCAGTCCTTAATGGCTTCTGGATACTTTGGATTTGGTGGGTGTGTGTATTAGTTATTTTTAATTCTGGAACCAAGGATCTCTGGCTCTGCAGTCAAGCCACTGGGATAGCTGAGCACTGAAAGTATTAATGTAAATGATACAACCACTGCACCAGTCGCATCAGCTCTGATGAATGTCAGGGAGTTAGTTTTCTGCCAAGTCTTAACTCAGGACTCAGTTTTCATTGGTGAGTGCATGGCTCTGGGGTTTCTCAGGGGTGTTATGTGCTTTCGTTTTCATTTGTCCAGAATGGGAGATCAGCACTGCTTGGAAAGGGTGGCATATTTAACATCCCACTCCCAATTACGCTGAAGCCAATATATGGGAATCAGATTAAGTATATCCTCCTACTAAGTACTGATGGGCTGGCATTAAATGTTTATTTTGGCTTAAACAGACACTGTTGAGATGTAATCGAAGGATGGACTTGGTTTCAGATTTTCCACTCAGTGCAAAGGTTTCTGGCTGACTTACTTGGCCAGTGTTTCAACAGATACACGTATATACATGGTTGTCCAATGGTCTACATAAAAAATAACAGCATTGCCCTTAAACATTATTAATATGTATTTATGAATGAATGTGTAACTTATGCAGTTCCTTGCAGATGTTACTAAAACCTTCTGAGTTAGAAAAACATGAAATGATAGGTAAAAATCGAACATATGTGAATTATTTATAGGTTTTGCTGGCTTTTTTTTTTTTGACTCCTTTGTGGCTTTCAGTGCAGGCTCTGCTTTTGGTTCTAATACAGTTGTGCACTGGGGCTGTATGCTGGCATCTGAGAGGCATATATACTGCAGAGTGGCTTATTTTTTACTGATTGAAAAATTGAGTATGTTTTTCCAGTAGAGAAGAACGAGTGTTTGTTGGATGTGTAGCTTCTTGATGTTCTGTGATGGCCTTCTGCATTGCAACTCCACCTTCTGGCCTTGGAATGTAGTAAGTTGTTAGGGCTGGATGTATCATTTTTGCCTTTTTATGAACATTAACAGTAAGGGCAGAAGAGAAGTTAAATTCTCTAATATTGATAAGTCATGATTCCTGTTGTGGGTATGTGTCCATCTTTGATTTGAGCATGGCAGTGACCTGGGACTAGCCAGTCAATACCTTATCTGCAATTTTGCATAATCATGTACAGATGAAGATTTGTATATTACTTTAAAAAAAAGGCTTTAGTTCTTTATTTAGGATCTCACTTACTTAGCACCCATCTTCTTCAATATCAAGAACTGAAAAAACCCCTTGAGGCATCCACACTTTGCTCTTGCTACAGAGCACAGTCAAATTGCTGCAGTCACATTTTAAGAAATCAAGGTTTCAGATGAGTGGCATACAAAGGATAGTCCCTATAAGAAGTTCAAGATTATTGATGTTTATCAGAGTGGGACCCCAGCTTAGTCCAGACTTGAGGCAGCGTATGTGTATTATCTCTGTAGCAAAGCATGACCTTGCATAAAGAAACAGGGCCTTCAAAACTGCAGTGTGTAGGTAAGATGACAATAGTACCCTTGAGTCTGGCAAGACAGGTGGTTGAGAAACATGTGTTTTCCAAGCATCTTTCTTGATTTCTATTTTTTTTCAGGTGTAGGTTATATTATTGGTCATCTTGCAATCTGTCTGTTTTCTGGTAGTAAAAAAACCCTGAATGTGTGGGAGGAAAAGAAGACTTGAGATTTGGAACAAAAGTGTCTTTTCTTTCACAAAGAAAGGATCCATTCTCACTGAAGTCAACCAGCAGTGAGAGAAGCACTTGCCCAAGCAAACTGTCCATGCAAGTGATGCTATGGCTACCACATGGCTGCTCTATAATTGTGAGGTGATGATTGTGTGATGCCAACTGGAGGCAGAAATGAAGTTAGGCAATGCTCAGTTGCGGGGGAGTGCTACACTGATGTCATCTGGTTTGTAGCTGGTGAAGCAGGTACCCAGCCTTCTTTCAGAGGCCTAGCTTAAAGGAAAAAATTGGCTTTCCAAGTAATAAAGGTATCAATACTTAGGTCTGGGACAGGTTGTTGGTTTGCTTTTTAGTACAGCCCTGCTTCTTAGCTAAAAATAGCCATGCTCTGTGAAGTGAAGGGGAGCTCAGGTCCTTGGCACTTGCCGAGAAGCAGTGGCTGGCATTGCAAGTACTCCCAGCTCAGTGCTTCCCTCAGCACCTGGGAAAAGGAATAGAAACAACTGAACTTCAGGACTAAGTTTGTTTTCAGATGTATTTCTAGCTTCTTTGGAATCCTGTATGTGGCCAAGAATATAGCTTAAGTAACATTTGGTAGGGTTTTTTTCTGCAAAATATTACTTTTGAAAATAAGTGCCACCGCCTGAAAAGACTGAAGACACAGCTATAAGAATATTGGAAAGTATCTGCATATCTAGCAAAGCTAGTAGGAAAGGAGGAGGTTTGCTGCATAGCTTCTGGGATTTGGGTTCCCATCTATATTTATTTATTTATTTTCTTAAAAAATCCTCAGAGGGGAAAGATATAGCCAGGAAGAGATTCACACTTCCCTACAAGAGACTGAAACAGAATTTTGAGGTGCTCAGCTCTGAAGGAGGTGCTGATCTAAAAGCTTGTATTTGTTAATGTCCCAGTCATTTCAGTATCCCATCCTAGAAGAGCCACTGCTAAGATGTACAGGTCAGCTGAGCCATCCTGGCTTTGAAGTAGACTTCACTGGTAGATTTCATTGAACTTAGTGGCTCTAAACCAACATGTTAGTCAGGTTAGAATGTAGAAACAATTAAGAGTTGCTGAAATATACAGACTTTCAAGATCTATAAGCTTGAGCATCTCTATTTGGTTTCAAGCCAGGCACAGATGTGATTACTGAAGTGGGTCCAACAAGTCACTACTCAGGTATGAAGTACAGGCACAAAGTTTAGGTAGGGGATCTTTGATTATAAAATTTAGAGTTGACACCACTGTACATCCAGATCTAAATTTGGGAATTTGGCTCAACTATATGCCATACCTTATACTTTAGTAATAGTCTGTAAATATTTAGGGAAAGGAACTGATGATAGATCTGTAGTACTGTGAACCGAAATGCTGAGGGTGGGACTGCTGCCATTGACTACAGTGTGGCCAGAAAGTATTTTCTCATCCTTTTGCTTGATAATTAGGGTTGGTCATGAATTCAGTCCTCCATCTGTATTAAACCTTAGGGCCTACACTAGGAAGGTGTCAAGACCAAGAGCATTTAGGGATGTTTGAACTGAAAGTGGACCACAGGAGAGGCTGACCTATCTGAAAGCATTTCACACCTTTCAGGGTCAGACTGGCCTGCTATAGAGGTGTGTTTTGGTGCTGCTAATTGGTCTCATGAGAACAATGATGCCTTTGATGTTGGCTGTTATGATCAGCACTGATCTGGTAGTGCCTGAATTACTTTCCTAAATTAATGTAAGAAGCTGGTGGTGCTGCAAGAGCAGCTTTAACTTAGGTTGTCTGGGATTCTAGGGTAGTATTATAAAACCCAGATCTAATTTCTTTGCACTTTCTTTTAGGCCATGCCTTTATCAGTGATTCCTGCAGCTGGCTTAAAGCAGGTTTTGCACAAAGCTGAGCTATGCTTTAATATTTGTTGTCACTTTTTGAAAAACCTCAGAATTGTGACTTTTTTTCAACAAAGTAACTAGATACGTAAAAATCAACAAAGGAAACAGTTAATAGGCTTCAGGGCAATCAGAGGGCTTTGGCTCCTACTCCAAAATATTAATGGCTGTAATTTGACCTCTTAGCCAATTAATTTTGGCCAGTGTAAAATTCCATACGCTAAATCTGTTTACGATACTTCACTATTCTAGGCATCTGATACTGTGCCAAGACCTTAATATGTCTCTGAACAGAGGTCAAGTCATGGCCTTAAAATGAAGACTTGAAATACAAGCTGTGTGTGGGTGGGTAGCCTTATGTCCCTGTGGGGCTTATGAGTTCCTTTTCTATTGCTGTATGATCTGAAATTCTGGTCACTGCTTTCTGTATTACCTTCTTGTATTTCTTAATCAAAATATCCATTTTGCAGTTCAGAAGTGACCTCTCTCTTTCACAGTTTGTCCAGACCTTTGTCTTTTCACACATGGCTTTGGTTAAGCATGCTAGCAGTTATCTGTTGTCTGTGTTGTACGTCTGTTAAATAACTCATCTCTGTTAGATTTCCTTGACAAACCTTAAGTTAAATCCATCTTGTACTTTGGAGTGAAACAGTTGTATTGTGGTCATTCTACCTGGGCTACTCAGTCATTTAACACTTCATTTCCCTGTCTTTGGCTGTTGGGCCTGAATTTGACTCTGGTAAAGTCTATGCACTTTGGTGAAGCAGAGTGATTTCGATTAAAAATCTGGTTTGTTTTGGTTTGTTTTGTTTTTGTTTTTTTTTCCTTTTTCTTCCAGTTTGCAGAATGAGTAGTATTAGTTGTTGTCTTGAAATGTAGTAAGGATACCAAGTTGTGTTAGGTTCAAATGAATGTTGGTTATTTCTGCAAATATGCTGCTTGGATTAAAGTATTTAGTTGACACCAAGATGTACATGACTGGGTTATGGGTCAGGTGAATGGGTGTGCTTAAATCAATGCTGTGTGAAACACTGCAACACTGTGTTACCACTGCCTCGTAACAGGGCATCTCATGACAAGAGGCTTAGGGCAAACAAAGCCTAAATTGCATTTGTCTGACTTCTAGGTGGAGGGCTGGGCCACTGCTTTGTTCTTAGGAACTGGTTGACGTATGTTTTCCATCATAATGAAGGAGAAGTTTTCTGAGATACTCTCTACTACTTGTTTCATTAAAAGCTACTATTGGCACGTTCTGACCAGTTTTTTTTGTGCAGGACTGAAATGTGCATTATAAATTACAGGTGTTCCGAGTAGCCTGAAAATAATGGAAGCATGAAGTGAGTACCTGCTTTTCCACAGGTCTGGCTGTATTAGCAATCATATGCCTGAGACTGTGAGAAGCTTCTGTAAAAGGAAACAAACACTAACCAAATTATATGAGCTGGTCTCGAAAATGTTTGAGTCTTTAGGTGATCAAATAAAACTGTCTTCCTTCTTACTACAATTTGGGTTGTCTTCTGAGGTCCTTCATTATGTAGAAGTGGTAAAAAGAAATGGTAATTGAACCAGAGTCACTCACTGCAGAATGCAGATTATGATTAACTCAAGTGTAAGAATGGCAGATGACTGATAATTACCTGCCAAGGATTAGTGTGCCCCAGTTAAATTGCAAGCTAGTATGTCCATCAGGATCTGACCTATATCTGCCTGCACAGCACCTGATACAACTATTGCTTTAGCAGCAACTGCTACAATTTGCCTATTACGCTTTTATCTGTTGGCCATTACAGAAGATATTACTCTTTATAATCCTTCAAAGTTCATCTTTCAATGAGGAATGCCAGTAATAAAGCATCTTAAGCTAGTGCTAGGAAGCTAAAGAACTTTTGAGGCCAAGTCCTTGATTTTCCTTAAACCTGATTCGTGTTGAATTTGCCAGCAGTCCAGTCCTTGAGTAAAAGGTACTTTTTTTGGCAAGTATGGGGTGGTGGTGAGGGGCATGTGGGGGAGTGAAGGGACTGAAATTAAAAAAGCAACAGAAGAAATTGCTTTAGCTGTTTCAATTTTGAATTTCCTTAGCCATTAAAACTAATGAGATTGTCTGGGATATATAGTTCTCAACTGATGTAAAGGGTATGAAAATAGCAAATGGCTTAAAGAGGAGAAACGAGGGTTTTATATTATCTAAGGAGATAGTCTTTGTAAAGCTGTTCTCTGGGTATTGACAGGTCGTGGTGAATTTTGCATACTTTGTATACTGCAAAGAACAAGATTTTGAAAATAAATTACAAAACCTGATGCAGCCAAAGGCTGCTTATTGTAGTGGACATGGGCAAGTTTTTCCCCACCCATTAGAACTTGCTTCATTGCGGAATGAGTGCAACATGCAAGTAAAAACTGTATTGAATGAAACTGCACAAGGTGTGGCCTGTCTTGGTATTTCAGTATAGGATTTAATAAAATCTCTTATATGATTGGTGTGGGGGAGGGAAGGGGGAGAAATAGCATAGGGGATGGATGTTTCTGATGCAAAAATTTGAGATTTCTTCAGTACTAGGAAAAGAAACTGGATTTTCATAAGGTGTTAGACCAGAAAGGACTCTGTATTGATTTTTTTTTTTTTCTATGAGGAACTTTTTTTCCAACAGACCACCAGATGGTAGTGTTTCCATTGTAATTAGAACTGTAAATTCATTGAAGCAACCACTCATGTTGACATAGGTCACTCAAGGACTGCTCAACATGTAGCAGAATTGGAGAATTGTAAGGAGCAATATTAGAAAAGCAAAAAGGAAGAAGGGAAGCCCATCTGTAATCTTCAGCCAAGTGAGACGCTAAAGGACTCAGTGGAGCAGAGGCTTATGACCTGTGTATTACAGATAAGCTGCTTGTCTGGAATCACTGAAATATCACAGGTGATTAAAGCAGTAAGCTTCAACACAACCCAAAAATGTTCCACCTTATGGAACAGCAAAAGTTACTGTTCAACTGCAGTGCTTTTCAGAAAGATCAGACGTGGTGTTGTTTAAATGGGAAGACCAGTATCAGTTATTGCACAAAGTTTTGTTGGCAAGTGGATAGAGCTCAGAGGTGATGGATTTAGGAGGTCAAAATGAGCTGCTTCTGTCTGGTCTTGGGCAAGTCTCTTCACTAAAATTTTCCAAAGGCCTCTTTTCAGGTGAGAACAAGATTATTGATAACCATTAACGTGATCTTAGAGTGAAGTAAAATATTATTTAAGAATTCAGTGTATTATTTCAGCTGTAGATGGCTTTTGTTGACTGTCTTAAATATATTTGGGTCAATTTGCCTACATGTTTTGAAAGGCCTGGCTCTATTCAGCCAATTTTCAGTTGTGCCACACACAGTGACATTTCATAAGAATGTAAGAAAGTGATTCTAAAGGCAATTCTAAGGAAGAACTTCATATTTGGAGGTTTCAGAAAGGGATAAGAAAATACTGCAGAAGGTTAGCGTGAATGCTTGGTTGTCTTGTAAACGAGTTAGGCTTGATCTGTCTGCTTACTTTGTTCTTGCTCTGGGAATATGTTCACAAATTAAGTCAGTTTTGGGAAATTCATGGTTGTAAGGGATTTTAAACAGATACCTGACTATTAGTAGATTATAATACTGAACTACTGCTCCTGAAGAGTTACAGTGGAACTCTGAATCAGTGTATGGTGAGATCATGCACTCAGAAAAAGGGATATTACTTTCATGCCAACCTGTCTCAACATCAGAGTGTAAACATTTCAGATAGGTATTTTAAAATGAGCTGCTCATCCAGTGAGCTTCAAATTAAAAGAGAAAAAAAAAAAAAAAAGATTCTGTGGGCAAGAGGAGAAGGTTTTCATATGCAGAAAAAAAAATGGGTTTCAGATTAGTTAGCCAAACTGGGGTGGATGGAAGAATCCCTTAATCCTTTCTTTGGACCAACAGATAATTAGAGACTAATTTATCTGTGCAACCAACAATTTCAGTGGAAGTGTTTTAAAAATTCATTATGTTCATAGAACAATATCACTCTGCAGAATAGGTTGTCAGAGAATCTTGGCACTGATTCCCCAGATTAAAACCCCCCAGTATGTCCCTGTTTGTCTTTTCAACTCTGAGATCCTCCCTTCCTTGACTTTCTGACCTGCTCTATGCCTGCCCACTTCCTGCCCCCCCAAACCAGCTGATTTGTGTCACCCTCTGTGTTCCTAAAAATCCTTCCTGAGGGACTTTAGGGACAGATTTCCAGCAGAAATGCATTCTGCACCTGTGAGGATATAGGCTGTGTAATTTCTGAGTTCTGGGTCTGCAAGTTGTAGATTTTCCTATGCAGTGTTATGTTGCTGAATGCAGAATAAAATATATATCACAACATCAAAATCGTTAGCTTTAAGTGTGAGACACTTTAAGGTGTGCATAAGTAGTTACACAGTTGTCAGGGTTGGAAGGGACCTCTGAAGATCATCTCCTCCAGCCCACTTGCCAGAGCAGGATCACCTACAGTAGCTCACACAGGAATGTGTCCAGGAGGGTTTTGACTGTCTCCAGAGAAGGAGACTCCACAACCCCTCTGGGCAGCCTGTTCCAGTGCTCTTACTCTCACAGTAAATTAGTTTTTCCTTATGTTTATCTTGAACCTTCTCTGCGCCAGCTTGTGCCCATTGCCCCTTTTTCTGTCATTGGACACTGTGGAGAAGAGTCTGACCCCATCCTCCTGACACCTGCCCTTGAGATACTTATAAGCATTTATGAGATTCCCCCCTCAGTCTCCTCCAGGCTAAACAAACCCAGCTCTCTCAGCCTTCCCTCACAAAGATGCTTCATTCTCCTAATCATAGACAAAGTCTAGACCTTGGGTCTGAATCCTTACAAAGTTTTTGAATCCTGGGAACATTCAAAAGCAAAACAGTAGCAAATGTCCAGCAAAGTGAGGTTAAGACATGAGCAGATAAACTCAACAGTGACAGTATGCAGAGAAGCTGGAACACATTGCACTTCATGTGGCTCCTATATCACGTTTCATGTATTCTGGGTGTGACTACAGCATCATTTTTAAACCACTGGAAAATGAGCCCATCTGTATGAGCAGAAAAGACTTGCAGAAGAGAGAGTGTGGATGCTACTACCAAATGAGCAAAAAAGAATCTTATGAGCATATCTGCTTTTAATAATGTTTTATTAGAAATGCATTTTAGTTGTGCTTAAGGAGTCTGTGTTCAAGCTGCAAATGGCTCCTGTAGAATTTTGCTGAGATAACTAAAGGCCATTTTTTATTGCAACATGCCTCATCTTTGATTAATCATTTTTTTTTTCTCTTGTTGTACGTTTGTCATTTCTCACAGTTTTAAGATTTTGCCAGTATCTACTTGCAGTCTTTAATCAATCATTTGTTGGTTGCGTGTAGTAGTGTATTTCAACTGACTATTCAAACACTGCATTGCTGCTATTTTTGATCCTTTGTTTTTATTAATTTTTAACTCAAATACTAAGACATTGGCCAGGAAAACAGGAGACAATCTCCAACTTCTTCACTTAAAATTTGCAATTTTATATTTTGTCTGATGAACATTTATCATAGATTTTTTTCTATCGGGTTACCTGTGTGTCTGAGAAGCAGGCAGTGTTATGTCTATAGTGAAAGACAGAGGTAAGCTCAATTAGATGAGCAGCATACTCTTGTTTTTATACTTCTCAGTATTACAAAGTGTGTGAAGTGCTCCAATTTCTTCGTGTTTAAAAAACATTTTACATGCAGCTGTTCAGGGATATGCTGTTCAGTGCATATGTATCTTTAAAACAGAGACACAAAGTAGGTTTTAAGAAAAGACCTATAAATAAGGTGTGGTAAATAGTGAATACTGGACCTCTTGTTTGAGGGTTTTTTAGTGCTTAAAAGCCAAACTGTTCCTGAATATTTATCTATTTTGTTTTGCTAAGGTGTTTTGGTGGGGGTTTTTGTGTGGATTTTATTTTTTTTCGTTCTGGGAATGCTTTTTGTCCTCTTCAGAACATAATGACCTTGATTTAATGATTGTTTCTAATACTATGCACATCTTTGACCTGTTACCCTGCCTTCCCCTCTCAAGCCACAGCTATGCACACTGGCCAACACTTCAACAAGCTTTTCTTCTTGTGAATTCCGAGGAAGGCAATACTGTGATTTTGCATTCCTTCTATCTGAAACACTTTTCTAAAGATTATGCTTATGTATGGTTTGCTTGTGGATCACACTATGGAATACACACAGCCCCTTAGGTGAACAAAAGAAAAAAGGAAATGTTTATCTTTGGTAAGATTACCGAAACCAACAGTGACCCTAAAATCAGGACACTGAGCACGGTCATTGGCCATGTTAAAATTACAACTTTAGGTAATTTTAAATCCAGAATTCCTTAGCTGTGTTAAAACTTTCAATTAAATGCTATAAGGTATTTTAATCTGTGAAGAAAGAAGGATAGTGGATAGTGTGCTCTAATAGTGGTAATGTGGTTGAATATACATAGTTCTGGAAAGCCCTACTAAATATCTCTGTAGGGTAGACCTGCATCCCCAATAAAAAAAAGGGACATATTGCAGAAAGAAATTACCCTCCCATAATCTCTCCTCTGAGCTATATTTTCATGGGGAAATAGCAAATGAGTTGCTACCTCTTATCCTGGGACTTGATGTATGGTGAGGAGCTTGGTTACTGTGCAACCTGATTAACGAGGGCTACGTTTGAGCTTGGGGAAGGAGTGGTGGGTATGTGAAAGGAGCCTTTTTCTGCCATGGAGTTCTATTGTGATTTTTTTTTTTTAATCTCTGGATTAAACCCAGCGGAAGTAATTGCTTGGGTTTCCAGAGGAAAGATAGAAAATGGAGGTTTAGCTGTCAGTATTGCCAGGAAAAGTTTTGGTTTCCTTTTTCCCTATAGGCTGAATCCAAATAAGCAAATCATGGCCATTATCCCTCATGACTCGAATTACACGAACCCTTTGCAGGAGTGAGCTGCAAGGAGGGACCCCAGGAGGAGCTAGCTGTGGTCAGTTCAGCCAGCAGAATTCATTTATCCCCATCTCTGTAACAGAAAAGTAAATGGCATTTGAATTTGGTGCTGTCATAAACTATTGAGATTGATCAGTCAGAATTAAAGCAAAATGGGAGTCAGTTTCCAGTCTATCTCACTGCCTCCTGACCTGCTGCTGTCAAAATTATTCTTCTTTTTCTTATTTTTTTTCTTTCAATACAGGATGTCCATCACAGGCCTAAATTTCAGAAATACTGATTTCAATCAGCTAACCCTCCTTTATTTTCAAATAAGTTCCAGTCACTGTACACATTTGATTGGCGCTTTTCCACAGCAACCTAATGCTCAGTTTGGAGTAATGGGAACACAAACCATCAATAAAAGATTAAAGAAAAAGCAAAACACAGGGATTTAAAATTCCAAACATATCTCTGTAGACTGTCTTTATAAAAGGCAGTTTCTTTGGCGGGTGTTGAAATGCAATTCTTCCTACACATTAAATAATAAAATCAGATGTGAACTTTCAGATTGCTGTGCTGAGCAAAATGGATGTAGTTCTTTTAAGCCTATAAAAGTAAGGAAAATCAGATTTTAAGAACCAAGATCACACTTGAACACAGCCGGAAAACTACAGCATATTACCAAAACCTCATTAAGTTGTCATAGGGCTTTCTTTGTGCCTTTCCTTTACCAGTCCTTTTGATTGCCAAGATATTTGTTTGCAAATATGATTCTATGATTCTAGGAAATATGCTTTTCTAAATCTATTCCCCCTCTTCCTTCTGTGATACTGTTTGTGACAACACAGCAGTTACCACGGGGATTGTGATGTGTGATGTCATAGACAGCAATGTGACCCCTGCCAGTCAGCCTGGTGAGGGATGGAGATGGACAGAATAACTGAGGCAGCAAAAATGGAAAAACATGCAGAAACAAAATGAATTAATGTTAATAAGAATAAAACACTGTTGGGGTTGGTTTTGTTCTTTGAAGCTCACCAGAGTGCACGTTATGATTGTCTAAAGCTTTTCTTTTTTGGCCCAAACCTCACTGGTTCTGGTTTTTGGAATATGTGCTGTGTGATATGTAGCTAAGGAGGGACCTTTCCTCTACCAAGACAAGCAATACGAGGTAAGCTTAGAATGAAAATTGTAACTCTACCCCAGCTCCCAGAAAAGGGAGCATTAAATCAGACACTGTAACTGCTTAGCACTTCTCTAATGCTGAACATATGCAAATGTTATTGAATCTTCACTACACCCGGTGTGAAAAGTAAGCAAGTGTTAGTATCCTCAGTTAAAAATTGGTGAATGTGTGATAATCTAAACAATAAGTGAACTTTCATAAAGTGACTCATCAAATCAGGGGCAACAATGGGATAAAGATCTGGAAATCCCTATCTTCATACTTTCATGTTTGTTAAACTGAATCAGATTTGTCTTTTGTTGAAAACAGTTTTCAAACTTGACCTCTTCAATTAAACCATAGTCTTTCTTCTACCAATATCCTTGTGCTTAGAGACAGGCAAGTCTAGAGCTAGCACAGCATACCCGTATTTGTTAAATGTGAAAAAGATGGTGCATGCAACTTATTGCAAAAGTTTTTGCAATGAATGTATGAGCTGAATGGGGCTGAAGTGGGCTCACCCTTGTGTATGCAGATGTCTGCAAACTGAGCATCCTTTTTTCCTTCCCCCACCCCTCCAGAACTTTGAGTCTTTCCCCTTACCCATGCATGCCATGTGTGCACTAACTCTGTCTTATATCACTTTAAGTGTAAAAAGAATCAGCAACTTTGACTTCTCTCACTCAAAACACTTTTATAGTCCGGTTTATAGTGGAAATACCGACAACTCAGATATTTAACTATAACAGTACAGTGTCTGACATGATAATAAATATATGCTTTACTGTCAAACTGTCTTGTGTGGACATTAGGGGAGTGTGCTTTTTAGATTCTCTGTTGCAAATATACATATTTTGGTAAGGAAAAGGTGTTTGCCAGGTCCATGTCATAGCTCAAAAAAAGAATGCACTAATAAAAACTGAAGGACCCAGCATCTCCAGTAAAAGTTATCTCTGAAGACCAAACTGCCAAATTATTGTTTCTTATGTTCATGTATCAAACATAGCATATCTGGACACTATTACTTCAGTGTCAATAGTATTGACTTTTTATGCATGTAACTCCCATTGAGGTCATTAGTAGGTCTGTTAGTGAAAGGATTACAGGCCCTCATGTCACTAAAGTGGATGAAGATCATATTTGTAGGGTGCTATTTTGCATGTAGAACTTTAGAAGAAAAGACCCTTCAATGTCTAAAAAAACCCCCTCGTGTCTCCAGTCTTATCTGTGTTAAAAAGCTGCTGTTTATTTCAGTCTGGATCAGACAGTGAGGCTTTTATCCAGTAATTAATTTGTATTTAAGGGGAAGAGTGCTGATTTTACTCCTAAACATGTTTTGTAAATATGATCCTGCTTTATTAGAGCTGAAATACTATTTTTGAGGTTTTGTTTTTCTCTTCCACAGTGCTAAAATAATTGTTTGAAGATCTTTTATAAAAGTTGTTTTGCTAAAGCTACACACTGTCCCTTTACCCCACATCTGAGACTGAGTCAACTGAAAGTTGTGATGGGGAGGTTTTTTTAATTTTTCATATACTATTTTTTTGCCACAATGTCCTTTGCTATCTGCTCTGCTTTCTCACTTTCTCTTCCTCCCAAGAGCAAAACAGAGGCTTATTTGCTATAGTGACATTTCTGAAAATCTGCATGGCAGCATCACTGTTGCCTATGGAACAGTCATCATGTTCAATTTTGTTGATCCTCTATTTGTTTGCTGGAAAGCAAATCCATCTACTTATCTTCAAAGTCTATTTTCCCAGGTTTCTGTTGCTTAAAGAGCTATACCCGAGTCCTTGACTGCAAAAGCTTATGATATTAATGTTCTGCTCTGCTGTTCTAATGATCAGTGTGATGTTTTGAAAGTGTTCTGTCTTGTCAGCCCTGTTGTTTTTGCAGTCTGTGTTGATTTGGATGTCAGCTATGTTTCCAATAAACTTCTGAACCCAGAGTACTTTCTAGTGGGGAAGAAAAAAAGATGCTTTGTTTACCATGCTAGGAAAATTAAAGACTAAGGACTTTGAAAAACAGGAGCCTACATTTAGGATTCTTAGTCTATGTTTAGATTTCTAAAGCAATGGCCTAATTTTAAAAAAGACTGAGCATCCAGGAGCTCCTGTTGGGGGTCAGCACTCTTTGGACAGGTTTTTAGGTATTTTGCAAGAGGAGGGTTTGGTGTTTAATATAAAAATATTTGTAGGTATTTGGTGTTGCATGGGATTTTGACTGAGTGGAGTGATAAAGCAACACTCTGAAATCACAACACAAACATGATACAGTGATTGCAACCTAAAGCTGGATCCTGGTACAAATGGGGTTGCCTTTGCTGGTGATCTCACATTCACCATCATGATGCTGGGCACGCTTGGTCTCTGGGAAGGAATATATAGGTTGAAGCCAGATCAAGTATGTTTATTTCTTCAAAATTCACTTTGGTTGTTCAGTTTTGTACCCTGGGCTGAGCCACATATGCACTTCTCCATGCTGGTCTTGTTGGTTCAGGAAGACACTTTCTATCGATTATTTTAAGGAAGTCGGTTTGTCAGTGGACCCACTCAACTGATAGTCTTTGTCTAAAAAAAGGTCACCTTCTGATCCTCTTTATGTTGAGATAAGTTCAACTTCCTTTAATATAGTTGTGGTCACTTCCTACATTCCAATCTGAGCTTCATGAGCTAATCATCCTTGCCTGTCTTCTCTGTGCCACCTTCCATGGTAGGGATTAATTGGTTGGTCACAGTATCCTGTGGGGACTACTTCAGTGTGAAATGGACTGTGGATTTCTCTTCTGAACTAAACTTTTGCATATTTTTTTGAATAAAATTTCTCTGCTATGTTTTCAGGCAAGAACAAAACAAAAGTACTTTAAAAAAAGTAGTCGGAATTCTTGTGGAGAGAATTTTGGCAAATGAAATTTGGAGTTAAATTTCTCTGGAGCTGTTTTCAAGCAGAAACAAAGCAAACAGTCTTTATAAATAAGTAGTTGGAACAAATTACTTTGCTTTCAGGCCAAAAGTGCAAGGGGAAAAGGAAAGAAGCTTATGATGCTTCCGACTGAAGATTATTTTTTCTTTTATATGTGGAAAATAAGGTAGTGGCTAATTCGACTTCTAAGACTGAGAGGAGCCCAAATATTGTATTCAAGTCCTTCAAAGCCTTGAAGGAGAACTGGGCAGGTGTGAGTGAAAGCTCAAGTATGTATTCCCAGGCTGCAGTGGAATTTGAGATTTTTCAAGGGTTACTTGTCTGTCTCCAGCCTCTGAGGAGGTGCTGTTTACAGAGGAGAAAGCACTCCTGCATTGTCTGTTGTATGTCTTCCGGAGTGTTTGGCTGAGCTAGTCCCTGTGCTTTTAGCTTACTGTCCCACTTAAGTTCACCTTCTGAGGAGAAGAATAGCAGAGAAACCCTCATTCTGGAGCTACTGGGCTGAAAATGTCATCTCTTCTGCTGCTCCTACACTGCTCTGGTTCTGGCTCTGATGAGCACCAGAGGTTGCAGTGTAGCATGGGCAAACCTGCAGAGAGTTCCCCAGGATCTAGCTCCTATGATGTACTGGTACAGCAACATCTTGGAAGAAAACTGTTGAATGAAATCATGGAGAACATAATGAGCATCTTTTGGATGTTTCCGTGTCTTTTGTCTTTCAACCAGCAGCTGCAGCCCAGCTTGTGCTTTGCTATTTTTGGTGTAGAGGTCAGTCTTAGAAATGTGTCCTCAAGTGCTCTTTGGCAAGCCCATGCAGTTTGGTTTGCCAAGGGCTAAGCTGGATTTCTTAGAAGTCAGTGAGAGTCTAAACCGAAGAGCCAGTACCTGAGATGGGGAAAGCAACTGTGGAGCCTGGACTGCTCCATCTCTTGCCACAACCATTAGGTAATGCTCCTATTGCTGAAGTAAGAAAGAGGTTCAGAAACAAACAGCAAATATTATATTCTTAAGAAACTCTTGAGAATATGATGCCAATTTAATCCATTCTCTCTCTCTTTTTTAAACTAGAGCATATGCATCTACCATTTTGAGCATTAATCTTGAGGTCAGAATATGCCTTTTGGGTATTTTCCTGTTAATGAAGTAACTTGCTGCAAAGGTGCCATAATATCCTAGCAATCTACATGCTCTCTGGCCAATGTACTTAAAGTTTTAGCTTCTTCTTGAATATGTTGGCTGGAAATATGCCGTTTTTAGAAGCTAGATATTTTTTATTGGATTTGATGGGAAATATAAATTGGGTTTGGAAAAGGGTTCACCCTTCAAGCCCTCGATTCTCCCTATTAAGATTTTCCTTGCAACTTGGCCTCTTTTAAACTCCCATCTCGTGCATACTCTTTTCTAATCTGATACCTCAGCGTACATATCTAAACATGATCAGTGACAGTTTTAGCTGCGGGGTGAGACTTTCTGTGACAAGGGCAGTGAGCTCTGATTTGAGACCATTCATTGCAAGTGACTTCAGCTGTCTCTTCAAGTGACATCCAGCTACTTGAGGAATGAGGGATGACGAAAGTTCTTTGGACAGAAAACTTTCACTGACAAGAAGGTGACAGGTCCTTGCACAGCTGGTCTCTGATATGCCTTGGAAGAGGCCTACATAGTTACTAATTTAAGTTTAGCGGTGGCTGCAAGCATGGAGCAGACAAGTTCTGGTAGATCTGTAACTCATCTGCAGGAATGACAGGAGTTGGAGCTACACTTACGGTGCTCGTGTTGTTGTATAACATTTCCAATAGCCCATGTTTATTTAAAGAGCTAAGTAAACTGAACTGCAAGCTATTCTCATTCTCATTAATGCTTCTTAACATGTAGCTGAACATGGTGAATTCTGTTAATTTGTTCATATATTTAAAGTGGATACTGACCATTTTTTAATGGTCTGTCAAGTTATAGTGATGGTATCCTCACTCTCAGGGCTGTCTATTCCTTCCCTTTTTTTTTAATTTTCTCCTAGCCTGATTTTCCCCAGTGTCTCTCATCAGTTTTTCAGCTCTAGTGGTGCTGTGAAGAATGAAAACACTAATGCATGGGGAGTGGGTGGCTGTTTTTTTAAGGGACCTCTTGCCTTGCTCAGAACAAATGCATGTGACTCCTGAATCACTGTGCTATGTGTCCACCATTGCTCCTGTGGGCAGTAACACTGGGGGGAAAACAAAAGATCCAACTTTGAAGGAGAGGCAGAGGAGAAATGTAGCAGCCTGAACAAATGAACTCTTTCCAGAGCATGAGGGATAAGTGCTGGCCATTGCACAGGCACCTGTGATACTTTTCAGTTCGTTTGCTTTTATATGGTTGAGAACATGGGCATTTCATCCCAGCTCTGCCACCAGCCACTGTAAAATTGTTACACTATGGCACATAAGCAGCTACTGATCACTTATGTCTTTATGTGCAGCAAAGCTTTAAATGTTGAAAGCATCCATTGTGATGAATCGGCACCTGAGAATGAAGTCTTTACCCTCTCACTATCAGGTAGCTCTTGGATGATGGAAAGCCCAATAATTGGAGGTCTAGCCATTACCCAAGGTGACATATTGCTGATGTTTGAGTAGTGACATCATGGCAGATCTGATTTCAGAGGCTCCTCCTTTCCCACCATCACTTGTGACTCCTGTTACCACTCTGCCTATTCTGCCTTTCCTCTTCAGCTTTTTGTGTGGTTGAGCTCTAAGTCTTCAACAGTGATTTTTTTTTTTTTTTTTCTTAAAGAGTATCATTTCACATACCTGATTTAGATTGTGGCCATGGAAATGATCAGATTGGCACAGCTGGGAGGACAGTCACTTCCAACATGTGGTGGAGGAGGGGGAATGGCAGTGGAGGGTGGAGCAGAGGGGTGAGTCTGCCAAAGGAATCAGATGTGCTGCTGACAGAAGAGCCATGCTGAAGCATTATCTGAGTGGGCTATTAAAGGGAAGATAAGAGAAGTGAGACTAATTGTTATGAACTAAGTAATGGAGACCACAGCAACACAAACACTGGGTGGTCCTGAGCTGAGCTCCAGGGGAAGTGTGGCCATTTACACCACTCAAAATTTGTCCTCTTCTAGGTATGGCAGTATTTGTCACCCTATCAGTACAGTTCTGTATGTGATACTTTTTCTATCTGAAATATTGCCTGGTTTACATTTAAGATTACAAAACTGTAATCTGTTTCTCAGCAGTTGGGTTTCAGTGCATAGCTGGTGAAAGCCAGTACAGCTCAACAGGAGTTGAACCATTTGCAGCCGCTGAGGTTTTGGCCCTCAGTAAATAAACACCGAAGTATTATTGCACAGATTTGACCTGATTTGTTTTGTTTGCTCCATCTCCTTGACACATCATTGAGCAAACTGTCACTGAAGCAAGAGAGTAGGAGAGGAGATAATTAAATATTACATAAGGATAATAAGGTGTGAATAAAATTATTTCAATGGTTTAATATTCACGTCTCTTTTAGTAATTTCTTTGCTAGTTGGAAAACAAGCTCTGTGTAATGCCAAATAAACAGTTGGCTGTAGATATTTAAAAGGACCAAGTGCACCTCTTACAGATACTTTGTTGACAGTTAAAAAATGGCATATCTATTATTCATGCTGAGCAGTCTGACAGGAGGAATGTTGCCCCAACTTTCACATGGAAAACGAGGGAAGTGGAAAGCAGTATAACTTGTAAAGGCAATCAGGATTGTTTAGAGGAACCCTGTCTTTTCAGTAGCCTGATTTGTAATATGACAGAGTTGAAACTTGGTAGACTCAGCACTACAATGGCAAAACTTCTTTTCATTTCAGCAGGACTGTAATTTGGCATACTTATGCATATTTATGACTAAAGTTACAGGTATAGAAACCTGATGCAGACAATTTTGTTGTTTTGTTTTGTTTTTTTCCAGGAGTCAGTACCTATAGGAAAGGAATGAGTGATGCTTGGCTTTTTGACAACAAACCTTTGATTTTTAATGACTCACATGCATGAGCTGATAAAACACTTAACATTGTGAAGCCCTTTCCTGAAGTGTTGGCTTAGCAGAATGTTATGTGAGTGATGTGTAGGAACAAAAGAACAGAGTTTGCAGGTGTCTAGGGCTCTTCAGCATAGTAGCTTCAGTAAGAGGTTTTTTAATTTTATCATAATTATGTGTATGCATAAAAATAACAGTATATTATGAGATGTCTGCCTTACACTTGATGATTGCACATAGTTTACTGTTGAAATGCAATACAACTTTCGTCTACCAGAGGAAATTGTTTCCTTTTAGTGAAGGTTGCCTGTAATGTGAAAGATGTAGTAGAGAGTACATCTTAACTTACCTAGAAAGCTGACAAAAATGAGGGACTCAGTCCTTAGTCATTAAGATCAGTATGATTTTGGTTTTCTAGCTGCTGCTCTTGTGCTTTCAAATGTATGTCCTAGGCCTTTTCTGCTTTTGTTTTCCCTGCATTTCTAGTGAAAAGTGGGCAATGCAGAAGTGCACATCAGTGACAGTTGTTCAATTCAGCCTTGTAGTGTGGACGAGTAGGATGTGGGAGGCAACTCTAGAAAGTACCAGTAACAGGGAAAAGATGCGGCATCTGCTGTCAGAGAAGTGGGAACTGCATGTTCGTTTGATCTGGATAAAGTTTGAGGGACATGTGGTCTCCTGTGGGTGATGGCCACCCCCAGATTTTTTTGGGGACTCTAATACACATGGGGTGTGTTGCAGGGATCAGCCTGCCCTTTGACTTTGTGCTGAACAAGCACTTTTGAAAATAAAAGAAATTTAAACAAATTAGTTCAACTAATGAACTTTTTGTGAACTTCTCTCATGCTGCTTGCTCTCAAGTACAGATCTGAGAGGGAGGTGAAACCCTCTGTGCAGTGCTCTGTGGTGAGGCACTGGAGCTGTGCTGAGTGTTCCCCTGCCGAGGTGGCAGCGCTGCAGGGACATCTCAGCTGGCACTGGGTACGTGAGCACCTGCCTGCAGAGGCTCAGCACACCCCTTGTTGTACTTCACGTACCTCACATAAAACCAGGTGTGTTCTGCACTCACAGCATTCCTCACCCTCCAGGTGATAAAGGCAGGTACAGAGCAAAAGGAAAATAGCCCTATTAAATGCTCATTTTATTTGTTATGCTCTTTCACAAGATGGACTCTGTGGGGCCACAGGCAGGCTGCATGTTATCATTAGGCCCTAACGACACACCTAAGGGATGAGATCTGGAACCAAGGAGCTGTTTGGATGTTTTGGGCTATCTTGATGACTTTGCATTGTCTGCCTGTGAAGGTTGACCCAAGGCCTCTCTGTGATCTTCTGAGTGAAGCAAAGATTGCTTCATGATTGCCCGCACCACCAAAAGGGTGAAGAAAAGTGTGGCTGTAGTGTTACCCAGGTCTGCATGACTCTGCAGAGCATCATGGTTCTGAAAGGTAGAACATGTGCAGGACAAGGGGATATCATAGTCTGTATATTTATCCCACCTGGCAGGATTTCTGGGAAGGGACTTGGTTTTCTTTAGACCCAGTATTGTGTCCAACAATGGCTAGAATTCAAAAGCTGAGCCAACAATATTTTGTTGCTGTGTGATTTTTGTGGTGGAAGTGCCTAAGGCCTTGGATTTATCTGTGGTTGGTTTCTCAAGAAACCTTAGCAGAGATTTATCTCTGTGAGGAAATGATTTTTTTTTTTTTTTTTTTTTTTTTTGAGAGAGAATTGGAAACAAAAAGCAGAAATTATTCTGGAATAAGGCAGGTAAAATTATTTAAATCAGCTCTATACTTTGTGATAAATAGATCAAGGCACTGGACAATTTATTGAATAAAGTGTCAAAAAATGTCTAAATTATTTGCAGTGTCATTTTCACCTGAGCCTGAGGAATGTGAGGCCAAATTTCAGCTGACTATATTGCATTTCTCTCTAGAGCCAGAAATAGGATCTCAGCTGTTATAAATTGATTAATGAATGTATTGTTATTTAGACCAGACCCTTAGGCTTTTAATGCTTAAGTTTTAGCACAAATGAGCAAACCAAGCCATTCATTAGAAGGTATAGTTTTAAAAGCCATTTGTCTCATTCAGAAGTAGAAAATATAATGACTTTCATTGTTTCAGGTCTTTACATTGTCTGTGTTGCCTCCCAAAATGACTGTGCCCAATTTACTCTTCTTCTTTTTTTTACTCCTGAACCTGTGTGGCATCATGTTAGCATGGCAATGAAGGTCCTGAGGTGAAAATAAATCCACAAAGATAAATATCAAACTTTGAGATGCTGTTCCATGTTACTGAATGTTTATCTGAACTTCACACACAGCATCCAGTTAGATAATTTGCCCACGAGGCAAGTTTGTTTCATTTTTCTCAATGTTCTGCTACTTGAGATTATTTATTCACTGCAGCAGAGCTATGGACTAGCCTGATTTGTTAAGCAAGCACTGTGAGGATAGATACTGCAGTACTATCTTGCATGGGAAACTCGAGTGAGAAGCGATGAACCAGTACATCATGTTCCAGGATGGGCTAGAAAAACTGGTAAGGGTGCAGCTGTGGAGGTAAGATGAGAGTCTTCCCTTATGGAAATATCTTTTTCCTCTGATCCCTTCTGCTTGCCCTGTAATAACCTGTAATAACACCAATATTCTGAAACTCTTTATATATATACTTTTGAAAAAATAAAAATATGAAGAAGAAATTTAATGTATCTAGTTAGCTTCCTTGGATGTATGTTTAATTAGCAAAGTGCAGAGACGAGGTTTTCCACCAATAAGCACAAAAGCCTTATTTCAGGCTTCTTAACGCTTAGTACTACAATAGACATTTATTTACACTTAAGAATCATTCTTGCGTGAGTGTGTTTGTCAAGGGAAGCAGAGCTCACGTGCTGCATTAATGGCAATACAGCTTGTAAGACATTGTCACAGGAGTTCTGTGCCTTTTCACCTTTGTGTACATGAAGTTAAGCTGCCCACTAAAAATTTAGCAAACTTACACTGCAGCCAAAGAAAACATCTGGTTTGGACATGAGTGACTTTATTTTCTAGCAGGAGGGCTCCATATATCAGTGCCTTGCCTTGTCTAATTTCATTAATGTGATCTTGTGTCCATCCTGTGGCAGTTTAATAGCCATTATTTGTGGCCTCCATCAAATAAAGCATCGACCATAAATCCAACTTCGCGAAAATGAAGATATAAATGTCAATCTGCATTACTATATAATATTTATTATTTTAATTAAATGAAACTGATAGTGACATTTATTAGATCACAAGTTCCTTATTAATGACAATGCATAGTAAAAACATTTACTTTAGAATGGAAAAAAAAATGCTTATTTTAAATAATTGGTAGAATTTTTTTCAATGTTAGCGTCTTAAGTTTTCAGAGTTAGGGATCTGTGTGTGGAACACACTGTTTGTGCTTCTTTTTGGGACATAAACTAGTTAGTGGTACCAAACATGACAGGTACTGCAGAAACATGAAGGAGCAAATGTATTAGGAAGGTGAACGCACTGGTTTTGTTACTCACTTCATAATAAAGGTTATTTACATTTAACTAAGCCAATTTCTTCTACTCTAAATGGCAGGAATTATCCAATCTAAAGTCAGATATCTTAGGTTTATGCTAGTAGTACTTAAAAGTTCACTATGAAGAGAATGTAGTCTGTAGTGTAAATGATTTAATTGCCAAAGTATTGTGAAAAACAACAACAAAAAAATTTAAAAATACTGATGTTAAAACCTTGTGTAATTTAATCCCAAATATAGAAAGCAATTAGAAATTGGAGATTGTTCTTATTTATTCTCCTTTGGTTGTTTTATTCATTATGCTTTTAATGTACAAAAAGAATAGTCCATGTTATTTTCAATGGGTATAGGAAAGGATAATGAATAAAATTCCATCACCTGCATGCTGGGAAATTCCTTAATCTGGCAAATCTCACATGTCAGTAAGAAGTGTAAGAAAGAAGGTTTGATATCTGGTATGTTTCTTCACTTACAGGGAGTCAGATTTTATCAAAACTGAATTTACAGCAGCCTATTTAAAGTAAGAACAGCCTTTGTGTGTCAAAGAGAGGTCATCAGCTTCTTACCCCATAGACTGTGTTCAAAAAAACATCTGATTAATGGAGATGGTAATTTTTGTTTAGGAAACAAAATAACTGAGTTATAGTTTATAATTTTACATCAGAAAATATGAATCTTGTTGCTACTGAGGGCAGTGGCAATACTGATTAACTCAGGTGGAAGTTTAAAACTTTAGGAAATCAGGATTAAAAGGAAACTCATCTTTATATAAACTTCATTTGTATCTGTGTTTTTCTCAATGATTCTTGGAAAGGTAATGCAAGCATGCACACTGACTTAAAGAGAGATTGATTCATGTCTTCAAACTTTTGAGACTATTTTCAGAATACTTTCAAAATGTTTTCTACAGGTCTCCAGTATCTTTTACAATGAACCTAAAAGGTTTCTAAGCAGGAAAACACTAAATTTCAGATCACTTTTAACTAAAAATGCTTACAGTAAATTTGTAACAGAGCCTGGTCATGAAGCTTCTGTCTGTATCAAATCCTGTTGCCTAAGTCAAACCCTGTAACACAGTCAAAGTAAACTCACTTCCAGAGTAATATTTTTGGTATTTAGTCTTAGCTAGGCAAGATGCTTCTTTTGTAAGCATCTAAAAACCTGGATTCTTAAATGTTCATAGAAGCTGTACTTGATTACATTTATATTCATTGTTGTATATCAAGACTTGTGTGATTTCCTGAAACTGTCCGAGCCCTCTTTAGCTTCAAGTCCATTTTGGTGTCAGATTAGGTTGTGTAACTGTCTGATACCAAAAAGATTTTTAAGGGTTCCTTAAATTCTTAGCCTTTTATTCCATAAAATGAGGAGTCTATTCCATCTGTAAGTTTTACACAGTCTTCAGTCATTTTGATTTCTTGATTCTTTGTTCTAACATGATTTTAATTTCCTTTTGTGTTTGTTTTTCCCCTGGGAAATTAATCGTGAGTCCTGACATGTGTTCTTTATCTTCTTTGCTGAATCTTGTGAGGTAAAGAATTGGTGATGTCAGTGGTGGCTATACCTCTTGCCAATAAACTATACTTTTTGCTGCTTTAAGGTATTGTCTTCTATTAGTGCTTGCCTCTGTGCCTAAGCTCTGCTATGCTCCAAAGAAGTGGTGTAGGTTGGTTCGTTGATTTGGTTTGTTGGTTTTGGTTTTATTTTTCCTTCTTGTGCTCTCTCCAGCTTTCTCTATTGTGGCCTGACCCATCCAACTCTTCTCAAAAGCTGAGTGACCCTTTCATTCCACATGCAGCTTTCCTGTTTGGAGTGTGAAAGTGTCTTGCCTTCTAGGCTCATTTTCTGAAGTGTCACTGATTTCTTCTGTTACTTTGGGCAAGTCACTTAATCTGACTGTGGTGAAGTTTATCCACTACAAAGTAAGTCTAATAATCCTTGCCCGCTTTGCTGAGCCCTGAATCTTGTTTGCCTTCTTTACGTGTGCAGTCCTAGGGGTATTATAAAGCTTCAATTATTAATGTTTGGAAAGTGCTTTGAGATCTCTGGATGGAAATCCCTGTATAATCATATTTAGCACTTAGCATTTCACAGCACAGTGCAGACACTACGTAATCCTCAGAATACCCCTGTGAGACAGAATTACCTGTCAATACAATTATTATCCTCACTTTACTGGATAGTGAGGCAGAAGGATTAGGACCTAATCTTGCTTCTCTTCAGATAAATGCAAGTTCTCTTGACTTGAGTAAGAGCTGGAAGAAGTGTTCTGTGACACATCAAGTTTTGAGCTCAGCCTGGGATGCCAACCCACACTCAACCTCAGGAACCCTTCTTCCTCTTGATAGTACAGGGTTTGGCATTTCCTGGCCATGATATCTAGACTTCCTAACATGATTAATTTTTAATCTTCCTCTTTAGTATTCTGGTTTGGTTACCTTCTAAATTTTTTTTGTCTTTCCAAGTCCAACATGTTTACTTTCTGATGCTACATGTAACCCTGGGTGTTACAATATCCATTAATTTTTCCACATCACCATTGCAGTTCTCTTCCTTTACTGCTTTACCCAGTCTAGTTCTTTTCTTCTTTTTAATAACTTTATTTTTTTCTGCTGGAAATGCTACTGCAAACTGAACTGCTGCCTACTGAAACACTGCTTTACACTGTATCAAATCTTTATTCAAGAGAAATTTTAGATCCATTTTCTTGTTGTGAATATTGCACATAGTACTTTATGATGGTTATAATAATTTCATGGTTGTGATTCTTCTAACTTGCTCTGTTTCTCTCAGTTATGTTAGTTCCAGTATTAGGCAGAGTAGCCCTGCTCCACATTGTGAACACTCAGGATCTACAGTCTTCCCTTGGAAATGCTAGAAACCAAAGCAGTGCTATAAAAAGACTGCAAGAACAAGTCTTTTAAATCTATATAAAAGTTACTTCAAGAAATATCTTATGTGAAGGAGAGTTTTTATGACAGATCACAGGAAGTTCATTCTTCGTGGAAATAAACTGAATTTTTAAACTTGTTTGTCAAAGAAGAAAGATCAGTCTTGCTGAGTTGTTGCATAGTGCAAATATGTAAGAGAAGATATTCCTCCTTAATATCAGATGCTGACCACACTCACAGGATCACTAAAATGAGCAGAATGTGTCTTAAAATAATGAAACAAAATAATTTCTTTCACATTGATTGTTCTTCTCTACATGTTGGTCCACTTTGTTTAAGGGACCATTTTGGAGTATAGTGTTGTTCAATATAACAAAGGTCTGAATATCCATACTGATTTGTTTCTGAAGACACTCACAATTTTGAGTAGAGAGACTCTGAATGACCCTGATACTGGTGTCTGTGGAAGAGCATTCAGAGCTGAGCTTTGGCCACAGCTGCTGTAGGTTACTCACCTTTCTTCAGCTGAGGAGCTTTGGAAAACCTTTTTCCATACCACCTTTGCACAGTGCTGGAAAAGGCATTTGGACACAAACCAGCTTCTCTGTTCCCACAGGCTCTCGGGGGCCAATAATACCTCTGGCAAAAGCAGCATTAGTCTGATTAAAAGCCAGCAGCAGTAGCACCATATTTCTAGCAATTTCTGTGCTTAAAACAGCTATTACTGAGCACTAAAGGTAAAATCAATTCTATAAAGGTAAACAGAGTTTTGTAGTAATGTGACCATGACCTATAAAGTGACAATCTGACATGAATTTTTAAGGATCATATATTCACATATGCTGTCATTGTAGAGCAAGCACTATGACTGGAAGTAGGCCTGTGCAGTTTGAGAATGCATTTACAGTTTAACATGCTGTTACAAATGTAAGGAGTCTCCCTCTCTCTCCCTCTAATTTTTTTCACCAGCTTGACAGTTTTTCAAACATATTCACTGTCAGCCCTAACAACCTGTCAACAACTGCCATTATGTGAAAATTGCAAAGACTTGCTTGAGCACTGTGAAAACTGACAGACATGCCACAAGGATAAGTTCCTCAGAAACAGAGAGCTAAAACTTTTGAAAGGTGCTCCAGCCCTTCCAAGGCAAAATGAACAGTCAGATATCAGGGGGAAAAACATACACTTGTCACATCTGATATCTGTTTCTTTTCCCCTCAAATTGAGGTGTATGTGAAAGAATAAAACATAGATTAGGACTAACTGTGCAACTTACTAAAGTTGGTGCAGTTTTCCTCACTGTCAAGCATGTATCCAAGAAAGGCCAAATTTATCTGCTGTGTAAATCCACTGCCTGTGTGGCTGGTACCAATCCCGGGGAACATGGATAAAATTCACTGTTGTAGAAAATATTCCATCTTCTTTTTCCTCTGTTGCTTATTGTAATTGAGGTGGGTTTATTTTTAAATGTTCACTAGAATATCATGCTTAGGAGTGATCCTGCAATGCACTGAGCTTGTTGTCTTATTGTGTACATGAGTGTTAAACAACTGCAATTCTGCTGACACCCATGGATTTACGAGCTTCTGAAACTGGTGTAATGGACAGCATCTCTGTTTCCCATGGAAATAAAATAATCTGATCAGGTTTGGGGGGGAAGAATAAATGAGGATGATCCTTAGATGTATAGCACAGTGTTAGGGCATGTACATTCTGTACACCTGTGCATTGTGTGTGAGTAACAGCATATAGCCAGTGATATCTTCAGGAATTCTGCTCTCTGAACATCTTAGAGAAAGGTGGCATCTGAACTCTTTAGTAGAGCCAGTTAATGGTACTGAGAGATGTTCAGAATAGCCAAACAACCAGGAAAATTCTCAAAATACCTATTTCCTGGGTCTCGGTTGTTTTTTCGTTCTAGGTGTTGATTCCAAGCCATGAGCAGTGAACAGCTATTGAAGGTGCTGATTCTCAGTGCATGAACCCTCTCCTCTGGGTGTAACTGATGGGTTCTCAGGTCGTATCACTGTTACATCTCCTTCCCATTTGAAACCCCATGTGACTTTAGTAGAAGGGCTGTGAACTTTACATGAATTTTCTAATTATGTTCAGTTAGTTCTGAACTACAGCCCATGATGCTGAGTTGCTGAAAGTGTTTTAAATCTTAAACTGTCTCAATTTCTGTCATTTGTCATTAGTCCCATGGGAACACATTTGTGCCTTGATTTATGCATTGATTTTAATGGTATTTCTGAATATAAACCTGTTTGTACTAGGAAGAAATTTGAACATTTCTGTTTCTTGTAGTTAAAAAAAAAAACAGTGACACTGAAGGCTTTTTTTTTTTTTTTTTGAATATATATGAAATGAGGCTTGTATGACTAAAGGAAATCATAGGCATGAGTTTTCCGTGTTGCATATGAAATTGCAGCAAATTAGTTTTATGGAAAAGTAAGTGGAAATACTTTTCTGCTTTACCATATAAAATGCTGTAAAATAATGAATAATGAATCAAAGAAATGTTTACTGTGTAACTTATGAGTTGTGAGCTTCATGCATTCAAAGTCTAACTGCGAAGTGATCACTCTTCCTGAGTCTCAGAAGATGCTCAGCACCTTGCTGAATTACTCAGCAGAAACTATTAGTGATAGTGAAACATTCTTGTGGGTCATTGTTCAATTTTCAGCTCTTTTGTTGCTATCATCTGTGACCAAGGGTAGTTAATTCAACCCTTTTGCCTGCTTTTCCCAGCTGTTGGATAGCATTGTGGTATTCCTTTGCTACTTGGGAGCAGTGAGAATAAAGATGGAGGTGAAGGTGCTAAGATTATTTTGTCTATGGCAAAACAACCCCATGAGCAAGAGCAACAGCAGGAACCTCTGGTAGAAACTGCTTTATTATAGTTCCTTGGTAGGATATGGCTGGGGTGTGTTCTGGGGCTTGGCCATGGCTTCTGTGTTTATTCATGCTTGTCTTTTGGCTCACAAGGGGCCATTTGCAAGGCCCCTCTCTCTGCTGGAGGTGACTAACTTGAGATGCTGCACACAGGGTGGGTGCAGAGTTGAGGATCATGTTGGTGTAGGCTGTGTTGCTTACATGGCCAGTAGTGGTCCTTTGGGAAGGTCTCATGTTCTTTAAATGTTCTGTGAGACAAACTTAGAAAAACTCTTCTCAAATATGCTTTTAGTACGCACATAGTAATTATCCAACAGCATTCTGCCTATTATCAAACTGAGTAAGAGAAGCCTGACCTTTTATTTTTTTTGAGTTTTTTCACTAGAAGTTGGTTAATTCTGTTAACCTTAAACTCACAGTTATTTCATACTGTGTATTGTGGTCCTCTAAAACAATGTTCCCTGTAGGTGAAGATAGTGTAAGTGGCCTAAAAGGACACAACTCTGAAAGACGGAGAGGCTTTATACTTCTCTTGTAATATTTTCTGTTATTTTCTTGTTTCCTGTGTTATTTTTGATTTGCAGTTGTAAAACGAGTAATATTCAAAGTGTACCCTTTCCAGGTAGATTTTCTTTGGGTTAAAAAAATATTTCAAACATTTAACAACATTTGCAGTAAGTTATATTTATAGTAATGCTTTTTATTCCTTTTGTAACCCATGTTAATTTCCTATATAAATACTCTTGCTAGTTGTTGCTTGGTTATTTGCTTTAATATTTCTGAGCTGCACAAGGAAAGGGTATCCTTTGGTTTAATGTGTATCTGATTTGTCTAATCTTGGGTCATAGATGAGCTTAAAGGTTCAGTGATATTTATCTACTTGAGTCTAAGTTGTGGCAGCCCATTGCAAGATTGTGATGAGATCTAAAAAAAGCACTTGAGATGGTCATCTGCTCCTCTGGTTGTGAGGTGTTACCTTTTGTCTTTTCCCTTGATTTTGTTGTTGTTGTTAAGATGGAGAATGTTCAGGTAATACAGTTAGCTGCAATAGAATCTGCTTTTTATTAGACAGGAGACTGCCTGTGTATTTTGAGTGTCTTTCATTTCATGTGGGAATATGTAGGGCTGTAAATCACAGAAAGAACACACTATAGCACTTCAATAAAACATTCTTCTCTAGAGTGTCTGGGACAGAGAACATGAACGTTTCACTACTTCCATGGAACATAATAAGTCACTCAGTAGACAAAGTGCTTGTAATTTCTTGTTCTAATATCTAACATTTTTGGGCAGGATTCCCATCTAGGGCTACTACCTAAAGGCAAAGGACCTGACACTTTAGAGTAATCTCAATTACCAGGTTGAAATTGCCCTTTGTCAGGAACGTTTTTGGTGTTGCTGTTAAGCATCATGAAAAGTGATTGTAAATATGTAAAAAAGCTTATTTGACTATTGTGTAATCAATTAAAAGTAGTTTCCTCCTAACCTGCACTTTCTGACCAATTTCTGTGGTATTGCACTCATGTTGGCCTGCTTGATCCACAAGAAAATCCTATGAAACTTAGCATTTTTGTAAATTAACTGGAGGGTACCAAGATCTGGCCTAGGACCAGAAAAGGAGTAATAAGTGTTTCCTACAAGGACTTCCATTTACTGAGAAGAGGTTTCTGTTGTCCATCTTCATACATCTATGAAGAAATATTGATTCCAAGGATGCCAGAGACATTTGATGGTTTCAGGAAGGGAGGCTCATGTTTTTTTCATCCCCCACCATTCCAGTTCATCTTTTTCAAATCCTGCTGTGACTCTGGAGTTCAGGCACCGAGCGTTACTTGTCTGCTTCAGCCAGTCACTTTTGACATCAAGTGTACTTGATCTGGGGCTGGTAGTTTACTTCAAACATTGTTCATATGAATGGGTCTGGCAGCTGAGAGACTGCAGAAAAAGTGCATGAGCAGTGATTCTTGTTTTCTGTCTTGAAAACAGACCTGTTGTACTCTTTCTACTGGCTGTTTTGAAGAGTCTCGACTTTGAAGCTGGAGAGAAATCGTTGTCTAAGTTGCATTCATTTAAAGTTGAAGTTAGTGGTCTCATAAGTGATCACTCACTTTATTAGACTTATGAACTTTCTCCATGGATGGGTAAGGAGAATGTTGCCTTATTGCAAGGCAATTTAATTAAAAAAAAAATAAAAAAATCTACACACTGTGAATTCACACAGCATATTACATATATCTATACATTATGCATCCCAACTCCTTTAATTTGATTATACATGTTTCTTTTCTCTCTTGACTTCCTTTGCCTTGTGGCATGCTTTGCTATCGTTCTCTCATTCTCCTAGTATTTTCACAAGTGAAAATACCATAATTTTTCTTACATCAGGTATTTGGTCTTTTTTTGGCCCTGTTTTAGAGCTTAAACTGAGGAATTGAACCATCTTGATTTTATTTTTATTTTTAAGAAATGACAATTTACTTGTATTTTCTTCCTAAATATATGTAGCAGGTCTTTCTCTAACACTCAGATCTTGCCTAAAGCTTTTCCAAAGGGTCTAAAAAATAGCTTTTAAATAACTTAAATCTGGTTGTCTCTGTTTAACCCAGGGAAAACTGTGACACTGAGATGAGTGTTTTGCTTAGAGAGAGAAAGCAGATCAGTGGAAGCACTGGCACAGAATGTGCAAGTATAGTGGTCTTCAGCCACCTATCAGGATTATTACAGGGGGGAGTTGCTGGGCTAAAATCACATTGAGACTGCAAACTGGTAGTTACAGCTTGATAATTCTTCCCTTCTTGGGATTTAAATTGACCAATTCAGTACTAGAGGTCAAACTAACACTGGATTTGGGTGGACAGTCAAGGTAGAGAGTAAGACTGGAGCAGCAGTGGAAAGTCATGAAGTATAAGGAATGTGGTGATGTTACTTCAGTGTAGTTTCGCACAAGCAGCCCAGGGAGATTTTATAGGAATGTTTTGAAAGGGAAAAATGGGTGTGATAAATGGGATAAATCAATGACAATTTGTGAAATTACACGTTTGTGTCATAGTCTGTTGTAACTCCCTCTTGCTGTATTTGGATGAATTTCTAGTAGCAGTGAGGGGGATCAGAGGTGACCAACCCACCTTTCTGCATTACTAATTCAGGAAAGTAACAAAAGAATTGGGCTGCAGTGTGTGAATCATTCCATATAAAGGTCAGAAGTTACTGCTCTGTTCTCTCTTCATTTAGCTAAAGGTACTTGAACTTTTTAGCAACAGTTCACTACTAACTTCATGTATAAGAACCCTGATAAAGTTGTGAATATGTAAGAAAACAGAAGAAACAATCTAGCAAATGGAATTATTTGAGGCAGTTGTAATTTTGGTAACATTTACTCCAAAAGCAGCCAGCAGTGCCTTGTAGCCTGTTTGTTTTCAGTGTCATCAGTAGCAAAATGCAGACAAAGCATTGCAAGGAGGAACAGAAGAACAAACTGGTGCAAGTTTCCTCAGACCCCACTGCAGGTCAGAACACACAAGGGACGTGGTCCCAGCACTTCTCCCCGTGGCTGTGCCTCCCCTCTGTGTTGATGGCTCACAGTCTGCTGTGTTCACAGAGTCAAAGCCTTGGCACTTAACAGCATCTCTTACTCAGGTGTAAGGGGTATGATTCAGCCTGTCTGGACTGAGGACTGCATGGGGAGTAGTGTGAATACATCTATTTTAAGGTGCTGTACTGCTCTGTCAGTCTGTTAAACATAAGCAGGTTTTGGGTAAAATCAATGGAGATACTGATTCTTGTGAAATAATAAATACTATCCCTGCTTGGTTTTGTGGATTGCCTGTTGTAGGTCTCATCTGCATGGAATTCTGGTTTTGATTTATTTTTATGGATTATTAGATTGTATGGAAATTTAGTTCTTCACCAAAAAAAAGTTTAAAAAGTATCATACTGCAAAATACTCTCCTGAGGAGTTTTGCATTCTGTATCAGCCAGATACATACCATTGGGATCAAAAGCAAGAAACCCTAGGGATACTTAGGAAATTAAGACTTTCTGAAGGAAAAGCAGGAGATTTTGATGGAAGAGGAGGATTGGTTTTTGATTCAGAAAAACTTTGCAGGGTATTGGTGGAAGATCTCAGATGAGTTAAGGCAAAGGTGGCGTGCAGTCCACTTCTTGCTGCTGTTGTGTGTGGAGACAACTGCTGAGCTTGTGGAGCAGTTGCCTTGGTTTCAGTATTTCCCAGTGATGAGTCTCTAAAGAAATAGTCTGAGATTTATGCTGTTGGACTAACAGTTTTTGACTCACTGTATTAAGTCCATTAAATTATGGACTTCTGCCCAGCTTGAACTGTCCACACTAATGGAAGCACTAATGTTGGATGAATGGTAGCCTTGAACAAATGTGATTCTTAAGTGGCAAGCAATACACTGTTGGGGGGAAAATGCAGGAAGCCTAAATACGTAACCATGTCATGAAAAAAGATGGTGGGGTGTACAAGGAAGGGGATCTTCTAGTGTGCTGGAAAACAAATAATTTTCAGCCACTCTTAGACAAGTAAAGAAATAATATAAACAGCCACATTCTAGTTAGATGTTTAAGTATCAGTGTAATGTAGGTAGAGGTAAGCTTTGCCTGGCTCAAAGTATGGTATGGTGCCAAGAAATGAAATCTCAGAATCTCCTAGCCTGAGATCAAGTAGGAGACGGGGTCTGACTGAGCCCAGGAGACCTCAGTACTCAAAGACACTTATTTATATGCTGTACAAAACAGGACTTTTTTTCTGGCTTGAAGAGACTCTGCTGGCTCAGCCCATATGGTGAATGGCAGGCTTTCATTTATGAACAAAACCAAAGAAGTATTGCAATGCTCTGTAGCATATTGGGCAGCAGGGCCTTAGGAGGAAGTACAATATGCTGTTAAACAGCTCTCTGGACTTCTGTTTACAGGAGAGAGTGGTGAGATTAAGAACAGTTTTGCGTTATTCCCTGGGCATGTGGCATTTTAGGACATCTACAGACAGCTTGAAATCTGCTGTGTGGTTTGACAGGCTGCCCCAATGCACTCTGCACAGTTGTGGATGTTTGGGACTGTGTTTATCTTGGCTTTTTTTCCTTGCCCACGTGACCTGTGAGGTCCCTGCCTGAGACCAGTTGTGTTTCTTGTGCAGGGCTACTCAGCAAACTGAAAAAGTACAAATCCTAATACTTGTGAAAGCTTGTGCCCTCCTTCCTTTCTGTGACTGCAAAGATTTCATGTGGAGGAAACATAATCAGAAGCAAGAGGTGGCTTGAACTGCTTTCTGACCTCTCTGTCCTGTTGTCTTACAAGCGGGTCTGGGTGAATAGGGCAGAGCAGAGAGAGGGATTGATATAGGTGTTGTGCGCTGTGTCCTGGAGGCTGCTCTTGCTCTTAGTTTCAATAAGCTTGTGCATTGAGAAACTGGGGAGGAAATTGTTGAGGAAGCCCTTTGTGTATGTGTTTGCTTCATTCCATCTTTCCTCCTGGTTTTTTAGTACCATCAGTATTGACATCTGTTCTTTGTTGTTAGGAAAGTCTTAATTTGATTGAGTATTTTAATAAACAGAGTCCCTAAAAGTAACAACTTCATGCACAATTTTCAGGTTCCAACATTAAGAGAAGCCTGTGCCTGTATTGGCCAGTCATAAAAGCCCTCTCCCTGCAAGGCACTTCCCCAGGTAAAACAGTTTTTCTAATTTTTTTTGTTCGCTTGTGTGGGGTTTTTTTTGTTTGTTGTTTTTGTTTGTTTGTTTTGTTTTTCATATTGGGCCTGAGTTTGTAAGAATACTACTTGAAGGTTTGGTTGGGTTTTTTTCCTCTCTTTTTTCCTCTCCTTTTCTCACCTGTGTCTCTGCTTTGAACAGGAGAGAAGTGATTCTCAGAAATGTGGTAACTTTGACTTGATTTTCAGAGATTTTCAGCTCCCAGTGTTGCTTAACTTCCTGTAGAAAGCATTCTGCTACTCTTTATTCTGCTGTCCTTCAGTGAGCTTTTACTCCTGATTCCTCAAATTAGTTTGAAAAAAGGATCTGTAACATAATATATACAATACTTTAATATCAAATTAAGCCAGCCTTTATAAATATACATATATGTATGTATATAAACATATCTATAAGTGTCAGCTTTTGGTATAATTGTGAAGCTAATAAAGATCTAAGCAACATTTTTATTTTAGGGGTAAGAATGGCAGAAGAAAATAAAAGGGTTTTTTTCTCAGTATCTTTGGACTGTAAAAAGCAGGACTCCAAAGGGATATTGCAAAGGTCACAGAAACAGTTAAACCACAGTCTAAGACAGAGGTCATGCTCTCCTCATTCTGTTTTTCTAACTTTGTATTTACACTTGTTTTTTCAGCTGCTTTGCTTTAGAATCCCTGAGATAAATAATAAGTGGTGTAGTAATAGCCCTGCTGTTAAAACTGTATCAGCAAATAACCTGTGTAAGCCCAGTTCTTTCCTTGTAGAGAATTCTAGGGTCAGAGGATAGCAAGTTTATACAGCTCTGGCATTCCTAACAGAAGTTTGTACTTGTATGCACCTAGAAAGATGAGATCTGTCTGAGGTGAGATCCCATTTGGATCTGAAAACAAGACTTTTTTCCCCTCCTTTGGGAATCTCTTTAATTTAAGAAAGCAGATGCAAAGTGCTCTGATGACCAGCAACTGATTAAGTAAAAACAGAATTTAAATACAAGGGTGCTGTGCTTGTCACAGCAATGATAGAAGCCAATTTTGGAGGTTGCACTGGGGTTTATAAATATCAGTGGACAGACCTGGGTTTAAATAGATTTTTGAACTACTTGTGTTATTGACAGGCTGTCATTGTGTGAAAGGGGAAAACAGAACTGTTGTTAACAGCAGCAATCCTAAATAAAATGCTGTCATGCTGTGGGTCAGTATTATGTGTTTGGGACTTGCAGTAGATTCTTGAAAAGGGGGGAAGGGAAATAGAATCCTATATACACTGCCTAAACTCTGGGACTAGACTTGGCTGTGGAGTTCACTGTAGCCATTAACTGGGAAGTGATTTTTTTACAGCTCTAGGTCAGTGTAGGGGATGCTCTGTCAACACCTGTTAGAACAAGGTTCCTGCTATGGGGAACTTAAGTTTTGGTCAAGACCATGTGTGACAAACAGGACATGCAGATGCACTTGACCACATATGAATGGGTGGCTGGGAAGAAAAAGGTGGAAGTAATGGATAGAGAAGGAGCAAGGAAGGCAGAAACTTATTGAACATCCTCAGCAAAAGCATGCAGTGATCATGGGGATATAAATTCCTCTGGTTTTGTTGGCTTCCTGCATGTCTCATGGAAGAACTGAAGGAGTTTAGGATAGACCTTTAGAGTCTACAGACATGTTCAGGAGTGGCTTTCCATGCACAATAGCACCAGCTTGCTATAGGCAATTGGGAAGATAGAGTTGGCACTATTTGGCATGTGATATACAGAAGCTGTGCAAGAAGTAGGAATCAATGAAGTTTTGCAAGTGTTGCTCTGAACAGTTGTGTGTCTACTAGCAGCATTGTTAGTATGCCTGGAGAACATAAAGATTCTGCAGTCAGTGTTCTGTAGCTCCTGTAATCAAGGAATGCCAAATATTAGAAATACAAAGTCCTGTCAGTTCATCTCCCCCTATAAAGGGATGTTGCCTTTGTTATATATGATAGTAATTAGCTTGCTTGCAAGGGGAGGGAGTGTAGAACAGGAGAGATTTAATATAGTGATGGAGAGCCCAGAGGTGGGAGGATGAGACTGCAACAGAGGATTATCAGGGCTGCAAGCGATGGTTTAGTACTTTCCATCTCCAAAACAGGGCATAGATATTAACCGATTAATCTGCACAAATGAGCCATGAAAATGATCAGTGGCTTTGTTGAAGTCCAAACACAGTGAAATAGTGTTTCAGATTTAGTGCATAATGTTCCCACTCACATGGCTTAGGAGGGAGTGTGTTTGAGATTTTAGAGCTACTGACTCCAGGTGAGTATCCAAGACCATGATTATGTTGCTCAGGGGTGTGTGGCTGGAAGAGCCTTTCATAGGTCTTAAGGCAGCAAGGACTGCTTGCTTTTTAGGCATAACATCAGCTATACCATTTCACTAGTGATTCCTGTTAAAGTTCTGTTACTTGTGGTTGAACTGAAGTACACCTGTTCAAAAGATGGTTTTGGTTTTAGTATTCTAAAACATAAATGATTTGCCAAGTTACTTTAAAACTTGTCCCAATAATTCCTTGGCTTTCCTCCCACTCTTTC
>NW_009970717.1:5693117-5703393 GCF_000747805.2 Chaetura pelagica | reverse complement strand
CTCTTTCCATTTAATTAGAGATAGTAAATGAGAGATCTTTAAAGAGTGGGATAATTGTTCCTTTCTACATGGACATGGAGTTAGGTTTTGTTTCACCTCTGCTGATTGTTTTATAAGGCCAGAAGCATAAATACTGCCTTCTTGAGATTTTGCCAAATCTCATATACAATCTAGAAACATTCTGGGTCTCCCAGCATTTTTGAAATTATTTTTCAGTCATGCTATGGCTTATGCAGCAAATAACAGGTGTGTGTATTTTTAGTTCTGGGATTTGCTCTTAGAGAAAAATAATTAACACTGGCAGGAGTTTGATTGCATTAATTCACCAAAAGAAACACCCAAACGATAAATCCATAGTGGGAGAACTGCCCATATGTTACAGATTGGCTTAACATGGATGAGGCATTAAATAAACTAAGTCTGAAAAATAAAAACCTTATCAGCTTTATTAGCGTTGAACTCTGTGGCTTCCACTGGGGCTGACACACTTAATTAAAGATGCTCTGGTCTAATTAGGTTGCACATCAAAAATACAAATACAAGTTAGATTTTTTTAAAGACCTGTCTGAGCTCCAATTCCCAATGTTGTGAATATTTATTTTATTCATTTAGTCTCCATCTAGACCAAGTGCTGCTAGGTTAGCTAACACCAAAACACAGGGATTGTAGTATTTAGATTTCTTGCACTGAATGAGGCTGGCTCAGATCCTGAATGTCTGTATATCTGAGGAAGACAAGTGTGGGCTGGGGAGAAAGACAACTTTATTTTGAATTTTAAATCTTTATCTGATTCTGTTTGACTGGCTTAATTCTATTGGTGACTAGCTCATGAAGAAATCCATTACCTTCATTTGTTTTACCACCTATGGGATTGATTCCCCTGTGGGTCCAGTCCAACCTCTATCGAGGTCAATGGGAAGACTGCCATCAATTTAATAGAAGATGGTTCAGAATCAATGGGAATACAACATGTCAAGAGGGAGGAATGCTCCTTCTTTCTACCACCTCCTACTCAGTTTAAAAACTGAATTTTTCTCTGTCTGTCAAACCAGACAGACCTATCCTACTCTATGGTGTGTCCCTGTGATTTTTCTCTCCATGCGCAAGTTTGAGAATGGAAGGCTTTGATTCAGCCCCTCTAGTTGTTTTTTTTTCAGATTGATATTGGAGCTTTATAAATTTCCTAACTTCCTATTGCTATTTTTTGTACGAGTTCATGAAGGTGGTTTCTTTCTATTTTAAATTTGTATTTTTCCTTAATGCAAGTTGCAGCCATTTCTGATATTGGTGGTTTTGTATCCCTTTATGTCCAGGACAGCAGGTCTGAACCTAACCTCTCATTTACTTGCAATAATTTTCACTCCTGATGATGGCATTTGGGCAATTCCAAATCACTGTGAACAAAATGCTTCTATTTCTAATGTCTATCTAAACAAATAATTATAGCTCAGCTGAACACATTGGCTGGGGGCAGGTATAAAATGAGAGCATTTCCGAGTCTTCTCACTAATGGAAGATACAAGCCCATGCGTAGCTTTTTAGAACCTATCATTGATTTCTGGTGCTGCTTTGATAGCTCTAAATCTGAAGTGACACCTAGACCTTCCTCAGTGATAGAAGAGATTGAGATCAGTGGCATGAGGTCTGCAGCTCTTGCTCATTTTACTCAGTCTGTTAATCATGAACTGTTGTGTTGGTGTAGAAAGAAATGATTGGCCACAGTTTCAAGTCTGGCCTCATTTACAACTGTCAACATAGGAATATTTCCCAAATATTAGCCTTGTCACATCCTATTGTAGAGTTATGTTGCTTTTGCATATTCAGTGTTAACTTTAATTTTTCTTAGCCTGTCTGCTTTCTAGTCACTATCTGCCTTGTGCTGCTTGCTGCAGCAAGGTTAGCTACTAGACTAGGATTTTGGAATCATTTAAAACTATTTCTTGGAGAAAGGAGACAGACAATTCTGATTTATTGAGTGACCTAGTGTTAAATGGAGTGCAACTCAAATGCCAGGCTGCCTTGAGCTATTTTGGCTTTGTTTCCTGCTTTGCTCATTGTATCTATGTATTTGTCTATGTACATCCATACAAATTCAGATCTCAACCCAGAGCTGAAGAAAGCTACATGGCCTCCTTGCTCAACCAGTGATATGCCTAGAGATAGCTAAGTGCTACACAAGTTTCAGTGGCTGAATTATCCTTTTAAATTATTTCTTCTAAACAAATCCACAGTAATGATACAGATCCACAAGCCAGCCTCACTCAGTGCCCCATAATCAAGATCTAGTCAAGACCCATGTTCTTAGTTCTCTGCTTCACTAAGAACATAAATATAATTGCAGTAGGTACTCAAAGGCATCAGTGAGCAGAGGAGAGATGAATTGCTGCAAGGAGCATTCATGTTGAGACACTAGTTGGCTACATCTGGTCAGGCACAGATACACCAACCCTGACAAACAGCAAGGGCTACCTGTGTGAGTAGCTGGCGGTATCTGCCAACATGTTTGCTGTTGCTGCTTCTAAGACACTCTTTGCTTGTAGACCAGGATGCTGAGTTGGTTTTTCTCTCACTGTGGTGTGATTTGCTGCTTTTCTCAGGGCACTGCTACCCTCAGTCTCTTGAGAGAGAAAAGGTTTGCATAAATTGTGAGCCATGACAGAAAACGTGGCCTTGTATGTTTTACTATTAGTATCAGCTATCTCAGAATGGAGTGGCAGCTTTATCAGTGAATATCCAGCCATTTTTTTTCAGATGAAGCTAGACATTTAGGTATAGATGCACCTCTTTCTACTTTCTGGACATACATTTTGTTATGATGCTTTACAGAGCTCATTTTAAACCCTGCTTCAGGGCAAAAATATTTATGGCATACTTTAAATAAAACATATTATGTGTTTTGTACAAACATATGTATCATTGTCCTCCTAGCTGGAGCTGATATAATTTCTGACATCAAGTGCTATGCCTCATGCAAAATTCATGACATGTCATTGCATAAGAATAAATGTGTTCCTTTAAAATACAGGCTTACCAGCCATGATAACCACTTAGTTTTCAGTTTCAGGCACGAAAACCCTTCCTTGCAGTGACTGTTTAAGGGAAAGGCTGTGTCAGTGACTGGCAGGCTTGGAGTCTAGGTGGTGGGTTGATCATGGTTTCCTCCTGCAGATGGTCCTTATGTCTAAGTCAATGGTATTTGTAGGTCTATATTCAACATAAATCATTCTTAAGAGTAACAACAGGTCTGACCAGTGGAGAATTTTCTACCTCATGGATGTATAAGCATCTTCTTGTTGAAAGCTTTCAGTAACAAAACTTTTCAGTTTTTAATCTGTATTTTTAAAGAGAGGAAAAAAAAGTTCTGCCAACAACAAACTTGTGGTGGAAAATAATCACAAAATCATAATATAGAGCTGATACTTTATAGACATAAATCTGCTTGGTGCACTTGGCATAGCTCTTGGCAAACATGATGTAAGAGGTGGACCTCAGCCTCATGGATGAACAAAACAAATAAGGGGGCACAATGATAGTGTGGAAAAAATAGCTGATTTGCAGAAAAAATAATCCCCAAACCCAGAAACTTCAGGGGGTGGATGGAGAAGAGCTGAGCAGTGCCAGGCCTTGTCTTCTGGCTTGTACTGGAAAGCTGCTGCGCTGACCTGGACTCCTGTTCGCTTCCCAGGGGTGAGAGGAAGCAGTCTCAGCTAGGATGTGGTGCTGCTTATTCCTGTCTCATATCCATGGAGCCAAGGAGCAATGCAAAGGGAAGTTAGTTATCTCTGGTCTCTGTCAGCTCCTTCACAGCTTCATCTCTCTGGTGATGGAGAGCCTCCCCTAGAGGAGGTTTAAAGGCCCCAGAGGAAAGTGGCTTCCCCTGTGGCTGAGGTGCCGTCTGGCTGGCACTGTGAGGTGCACGGGATGATTTGGAAGGCTGTTTGTATCTCATTGAAAGCCTGCTACTCTAACAGCTACTGCCCCTTAAATCCATGGTGAGGTGTTGATGAAACATGGCAAAGCCTTTTGAGTCCTATTAGTTTCAAAGGTTGCAGAGTGTTGTCTCTTATATTAGTGCTAAGATGATCTCCTTGTGCAGAAAATCACTGCTCTGACACACCTGGCTCCATTTCCCTGCCATTAAATGGATTAATACAACAAATGGTATTTTATAATAAATGTGTCACTTTCATGATTTTAACTGGTCTTTTGATTTGTTTCCTATTTTATGTTGTTTAGACAGACTGATTTAGACAGTTAAAAATCCACTTAAGGGTGATACATTGTGGCTGCCTGACAGACAATAACATTGATATATACAAGTAGATGAATCTCTAATTAGATTTTGGCAGCACTGTCACAGTCAGGGAAAGTTTCCCCAAGTACTCCATTGAAATGATATTTTTATGCAACCTCATGTACCAAAGATGATTTTTAATTAAGCGTGTCCTCTCAAAAGAATCTTAAACTTAATGTCCTTTTTCCAGTGACCTTTGCCCTTGCAGTATCTGCCTTCTCAAATATACTCTTTGGCAGCATGACTTAAAGTATATATTTAAAAGGTACATAAAATAGATAAAATTAGGTTAAGCAATTATAACGTAAGCTCACCCTGAATGCTATATGTAAGATTAGTTGTAAGCATGGAAGCAACAGTAATTTGATAATTATTGTTATTTATATAGTCAAGGAAAAATGTAGTTTAGAATCAGAGAATGATTATATAATTGCATAATAATACCAGTATTCTGTAAATCTCAGATTTTATGAGCACTTCAAAGTAGCTATAGAATAGAAGAACCTATTAAGCAAATGGAAAACCAGTAACATCTACCTAAAATGTCATGTTAGTTTCAGAGCTGGAGAGAGGCCTCTCTGAAGTCTCTGGATACTAGTGCAATATCAATGTGAAATAAGTTCTCCCAGCTCTGTTGCAGTTAGTGGAGCTGCACATCATCTGACTTCCCCAGAGCTGCAGCGAGCTCAGTGTTAACATCTGCATTGCTTGGCTCACCCTTTCCATGGTGGCTGCACATGGGAGACATGAGAGGGACAACAGGTTTCCTTTGCTGGGTCTTGGTTGCTCTGAAGGTTTCATCAAGACTGCAGAGAGCAGATGCGAGCACAAGATCTGGAGTGTACCTCGGAGTACCTAACCAGCCTGCTGGCACACAAGTTAAAAAAAAAAAGCAGCTCTCTCTGTGGATGTCTACAGATTAGAGAAAAACAAACAGTAAGTGTACTAGGATTCCAGTATCGTAGCATTTAATGAGTGAAGATCCATTTATTCCTGAGTACATAATAAGAAATCTTTCATGATAGTAGTTGGGGTTGTGTGTGTGGATTGCTATACATCAAGAAAAGGAGGAGTTGAGGAGAGTGATTCTCTGGGGAGAGCCACAATGTCCAAAGTATGGTGGATGGTTTCCAATTCCATCCATTTCAGTGGGAGCAGAGCTGTTTGGTTTGGTTGTTTTTTAAATTGTTTTGGTTTTGTTTGTTTTGTTTTTAGTCCTATAGAGATGAAGCAAATTAGCAAAATAAGGGCTGTTGTGCCCTCATTGGTGTCTGTAACAATTTTGCTATTAACTGCAGGAAGTGCAGAATTAGATCTAGTCTACTCAGACCACTGTACATATCACTCAGGAGGCCAGTCTGTGGGTTTGTCTATACAAAGAAGTTACTGTGTTAATTTCAAGTGGGAAGGCAGAATATATCACACTGATGTCCTGTGTGGGTATGAGTGGTGCCCTTTAAAGCAGGAGTTTGACCACGGATTATTTTCATATGGAAACAATACACATGAAAATGCAAGTGGGAATTTGTGTTCCCATTCCATCTGTATTAATTCCAAAAGTGAGTGACAACTGCACTATTAGAAAATACTTGCATCTCTCTCATGCCAGCAAGCAACTTTGTGCAAAACTGTCCTTTGTAGATGTTTTTGAGGAACCAAGGTGTAGTAAATTAAAAAGCATATTCATTTTCTTGAAGAAACAAGTTTTATGGAGCATAGTTCAATCAACTGAACTCAAATACTAAACAGCCCATAACTGCAAGAAAAAGATAACTACTCCACTGTGGTGTTGTGCGGTGGTTATTTGTTTTATTTGGTTTGTTGTGTTCCCCCCCCACACCCCAATACTGGTTTTTCCCAGATGCATATTGGTTTGGAGGGATTGCAGTTCATGACTACTCTACTTTTTTTTTTTTTTCCTTTTTTTTGTTTTCCCTAATGCATTTTTGGTTTTGTACTAGTGTTTGGTGTGATTTTTCTCATAATTTTTGAATGGAGAAAGTAAGTTTACTCACCTCTGTTATACCCTGTGATTTGTAATGAAGACTTGGTTAAGATCAGTTTATAACACCCAAGCAGATAGAAGCTTTCTGTGCCTGATCTTTAAGGGAATATGCTCGGCATCTACTAGATTAGTGCTGACATGGTAAGCCTTGTGTCAGGAAAAAAAACACCTTCCAGTGCAGTTTCAGGTGACTTTTTCTGGAATGTTTAGCTAATGTTCTAGTCATCTCTCTCTGTCTTCTCCCTCAACTCTGTATTTATTTGCTTAGGCACATAAATCCTGTTTTAGGACAGTATCTTGTTTTTCCCTCCGTAATCCCAATTTGCCTTAACCAGTAGATATGAGATCTTCCCCACTGATGAAAATATTAGGAGGCCGTTAGTACTGGTACTATTTATATTGTGCTAATGGGCTTTAACCCTCTCACTGAGCACTGCTGAGGGTTTAAAATACTGACTAGGCAATAAATTTTTACCAGGACAGGTCTACAAATAGTAGCAAAAAGAGAGCACTACTCAGAGCCAGACTATGAAAAGAATGGTGTCCCAGTTATACTGCAAGGTGAAACTGTTTTATATGTTCATAAGACCTGATGACACATGGATTTGGCTTTAGTCACCAGGATTTACTTGCTGTCATTAACAAGATCCACATACATCTAATACTCAGACCTGGCTGAGTGATAGTCATCTTAAATTCTGTTTTCAAAACTTTTCATCTGAAGAGTGTCTCTATGAACCACTGATTTCAGCAAGTGCACCCAGCAAAGCTGCACCCAGAAAAATCCTGGTCTTGCACTGATTGGTATAGGACAGCACAGCTAACTTGGGGTAATTGACTGACCCCCTACTGTCATACTGACTTAGTGAGTTATTTGTTAGGGAAGTTTGTTGCCAGCAATAGAAATACTTTTAATAAATATTTTTTTCACTAGAAAGTTATTTAAAAACACAACCAAGTGTCTTATTTTCCATTGTTTCTGTTTTCAGCTCCACACTTTAGTTTTTTTACTACAAAAAGTTACACTTTGCTTTTAGCCTTTAAAAAAACATTGGCACTCAACCAGCTCTGATATTTGTACTGCAACATCTGCTTTTCAACAAATCACACCAAGGTATTTTTCAATTAATAAAGTAAATAGAGCAAAAAGGGGGAGAGTATGTGGGTTTAAATAAAATATAAAATGTTAAAATAGTGATTTAAAGTATGAGCAAAAAGGTAGATCTTTTTGACCGAAGTGGTTCATCACCTGTTTAAATCAATAACCAAACTTAAGTGAAAATTCTGTACCTGGATTATACTCTGCTGGTATTTACTACGTCCCTGGTATATGAATGTGGAAGAATCCAGCAGCAATTGTTTGTTCAGCAGATACACATTTTGAGTTCTGTTGCCAAATGGGAGCTATTACAACCTTGCTAACGATAGCTTTCAATATGACACAATCAAAACACTATGATTTTGCTGAAGATAGCAGTGTCATTGTAAAGGCTGTATGTTTGAATGGTAGTCTTAAATACCTGTATTGCACACACTTTTTTTCCCTCAGGACACTAGGCTTGTGAGATAATACATACAGTACTTCAGAATGTAATAAAACCTCATCAACTGTCAAATGTAGAATTCACCTCCCATGTTCCAGTGTGGATTTATGCCATCTGATTTAGAGAAGCAATTAAAAATTCCTGAGCTGGCAGTCAAATCGTTTTATTCTGCACTTGGTTATCACAGCATCAGAGAGAGTCCACCAATGGAAAAGATGTCAGTTTGGAAAAGCATATGGTTTATCTCTTGGAAGCTGTAGTGCTTGTATGTCCTTTCAGATACCTTTTTTTTTTTGTTTGTCCTGTTCTTGTTGTACAATAGTGAGCATCTGATGACCGGTGTTTGATTTGGTTATAATGTTTTCTTTCTTCTGGTTAAACTGTAGAGATAAGTGACTGTTCAGTCCAAGGTCTTGGATTTGAAAGGAACATCAAGCTGCTCCTTCATTCATCAATTTACACCTAAATGACAAAGCAGGAGCATAAAAAGGAGGGTAACAAAAGGGTCTTTGTCAGCAAATAGATACACTTTAAAATGTAGCAATTTGCTATGGAATATCTCCTACTCAATAATTCAAAACACTTTATAAATATGTTTTAAGCTTTGCAGCATTCTTGTGCATCAAGGAACTGTTCCTTTCCTCTCTACAGAAGAACAGAGCAGGGAAATGGCCGAGTAGCTTCTTTTCTTCTGAAGGGTATCACTGCAGTTGGTGCATAGGAATGTGCCAGGATGTTTGTGTTTACATTAGAAACTGATGTAAAGAGTCCTCAGCTTCATTTTGTTGCTAAACTTCAAACAAGGGTGTGACTGGAAGCATTGATGATGAGCAAAATCAGGTCTGTTCTAAGCAATGTCAGCTGGAAAGACACAGTCAAGAAAATGAGAGATGCTTGAAATGATTTTGTTGTCCTTGATCCTTCTTTCTCATTACACACTGAGGTTTTGCTGTGGTTTTATTTTAGCTTTTTAAGATCAGAAGAAAATTATCTATGGGGAAAATGAAGAGAAGGAACAGGGTAGGGTACAGCTCTTTTTCTCCAAAAAGAACTGTCTTGGGGTAGGTAAAGAAGGCCTGTCCTTACAGTTGGCAGTCAGTGTGGCGGTCAGTGGATGTTTTTCACATGTGTACGTGAGGGCAGCAAGGATCCTAGAGCTTGTTTTTCTTCTGTGTACAGCACAGCACGTTGGTCTAGATTTTATTGCTGTGACCTGAACTCATCTTTGTACCATAGGGGAAATACTTGCAGTGCTTTACAGATCTTGGAGACAGTCTCATTTTCTCAGCACAGAGCTAATATATCAAGCTAATTTACTGCCATGGTGTGTTGTAAAGCCTATATAATATTGAGTAAACATTGTTGGCTTGTACATTAACTGTAACTAAAACCCTGTGCAAACTTTATTTTGACTTCAGGATTTTCCTTGAAGGAGTGACTAAGAACAGAAAGGTAGAGGGGGTTTTTTGGGTTGTGTTTTTTCTTTCCCCACAGTGAGGGAACTTAACTATTAAACTTGGCAAGTCTCTTAATTCTAGGTCAAGTGGTAGGCATGGATTAGGAGTCTTCTGTGTGGATCATTCAATTGACTCCCATTTTTTGTCAGGTGCTGTTAGCTGTGTTTAATTTGGTTTATTTTTCCCACTTAGTGTGCAAATATAACTGAAGAAAATAATAATCTAGATGACTGCTTGGGTAACTTAGTAGAACTATCAGGCCTTTGTATGATTAAGGATTACAGTGTTTTGGATGATATTCTAAAAAAGGAAACTAAATATTTAGTTCTTTGAGTTTATGTGGTGCTCCTTATCGGAGGAGTGTGATGTGCTTTACCAGCAAGAATTAATTAGCAAATAAAGAACTTATGTAAGGAAGATCTTTTAAAAGAAGACAGGATGCTACCAAGGTATTTTATTTGGTGAAAAGAAATACCAGTTTTTGTCAGTATATATGTTAAAAACACTGAAATTTGATTTAAAAAAAAAGAAAAATGTGATTATTTACTATGGTTCTCAGTGACCCTGTTGTAGAGATGAACAGAGTGAAGTTCTTAAGCAATTAGCCCAGTAGCAAACAAAAGCACAAATGAGTAATGAAGGAATTTAGCAATCTTGATTCTCAGAGCCCAAACTAGCTGAGATTGCTTTCTGAATGCAAGCTGCAAAAATGATACCCTTATCCATTAGGCTAAGTGTGCAACTGCCAAACTCCTCAAGCAAGTGAACTGAAGGGACCCATGGAAGGCATTGATTTGATACCCTGGCAGTCTGACTGTGCTCATCCTGCCAGTATCTGAACACAGCACCTGTTTGGGTTCTTGTTGGAGGGTTGTTCAGTTCCCTTGTAACTACTCAAGTAGTAAGGCACTGAGGGGAAAAAACAGTAGTGGAATGAGTATGTGCAGGAAGCTCATAAATCCAGCCTATCGGAAGA
>NW_009970717.1:5687354-5692642 GCF_000747805.2 Chaetura pelagica | reverse complement strand
AAGAGGTGGAAGAAACACCTTTGCTTCGGAAATTTAAGAGACTGATTGCTCTTGTGGAAAGTGTCCTCAAGGAACCCAAGAAAGGTGTGCACAAAAGCATTTTTCTGTGTGCAATTCCTATGGCATTTCTTCCCCCAGTATGTGTACATTTCTGTTATTTACAGTAACCATCCGTTCTGCTTTTACTGGGACTTCCTCATTTTTTTGTGTGTGATGAGAAAGTGTCAAAATTTAAAAAAAATTTAAGGGCTTTATTTGTTTTCAGGGCATATTGCTCTGGTGAGGAAAATTCATTCTGGCTTAACTGTGAGCAAACTTTCCAGTGGACGAGTGTTAATCTTATTGAATAGTGGTAGGAATGAAAAGCAAAACAGCATCAGCAATGTTGTCTTGCTGAAAGTGAATATTAATGTCACCTATTCTGTGTTTCATGATAAACTCATTCGATTACTATAAAAACTTCTGTCCCATGAGAAAGAGCCAAATGTCACTGCTAAGATGGAGTCTGATATAGGGACATGAGCGTTTATTCTTGAAAAAAACAATCCCATGTGTCTTCTGCTGGAGTCTGGCAACTCCAGAATGAGTCACTAAAAAAAGCATTTTTTTGTTCACTTTTAATCACTCTGGATTTCTGCTACACGGGGATAAAATTTCCGTGAAAGGAATATTTACAAACTTTCCCTCTCAACTCACATTCCTTCATGTGCTCTTCATAGGAATTTGTTACTGCTGAGGCCTGATTTGGAAGTGTCACAGTCTGTATGATATGGCCTGTGATGCTTTTTGAGCTTGCTATGAAACACAAGATAATTTCTCACTCTTTTTCTTGCACTACTGTGGAGGGGAGGAAGCAGCCTCTGCATTGTTTTCTGTTTGTTCTTCAAAGAAAGTAAATTGAAGCATGTTTTTGTTTCTTGTTTGGTTGGGGTTTTTTAATCAAGTACAGTCAGGAAAAGCTGCTTTCATGGAGGATGGTAAACATAACATGGAATCCCATTTTTACTTCTTTTTGAGATGAGGTAGACTTGGACCTGAATTTTGCACTTTTTTTTGTGTACTACTTAATTTTCTCATTGAGCCTGGAGGTCAGAATTCCTCAGTGGATTGAGAGTCTTTCCTGTTCTTGCCTAAACCAGGAACAGTGGACACTGTAGGTCTGATAGAAACCCCAAAGAGAGCAATGGAAAGACTGCTATTGACTTTGGGATTTGAAACAGGCAATTGTTAGAGATTCTGTTTTCATAAACGTAAGCAAAATCCTAGAAGAAAAATGTCAGTTTCAGATTTCACTACAAACTCCAAAGTCAGAATAGTCTTTCTAGATCTTGCTTATAGTGTAAGAAGAATAGAAATATTTGAATCATACAGACAACACTCAAACCAAAATTCCTTTCCAGCAAGGCAAGGAAGACAAAGGTAGCTTGTCACATGCAGCTATGAGACCACTACACTTTTTTTTTCACTGAGATTACTGAATTTTGGAGATGGGCTTTCCCAGTGATTTGGAATCTAAAATCTCCTGTGGTTTACTAACTTTTTAGTAAGTTCACGATTGACTCAAGTATTAATTACCATTTCCTTGCAGTAGAGAATATTCTTGTTTACCAGTTGTCTCAAATGTCTCAATCTCTAATGGATTGAAGAGGACTTTTGAGAAGCAACGTTGGGCAGCGATGGAACTTAAAAGTGTAACCTGCATGTTCTTTTTCCCTGTCCAGGAATTCACTTATTCAGTCACCATTCTTCTCATCATTTTATGATCACCGGGCAACCTTTTTCAATGCCAATTGGATTTTTCAGATAAAGCTGCTAATTTTGATTGTACAATAGAAATCAGTTTTCAATGGTATTTCAATTAACCTTGCTATTAAAGAAATTGCTTTTTGCCAATACTCAGCAGTTGGTTGACATTCAGAGAACACGATTCCTTTAATACAATCTGCACTGAAAGAACAACCTGCATTTGTTGCCTTTGAACGAGCTTCTTGTAGTTGGGGGAGTTTTCAATATAGCTGATATATAGCAAATTGAAAACAAACACACAAAGTATTTTGAATGAAAAGCTTTCAAACGTTCAGTGTTATATTCTATTCCATTTAGGCACATATGATGTGTATTGCATCTCCTTTTGTAGATGATGTGAGTTATTTACTTAACCCACACTGAAAATAAGATGTGTGTCAAGGTGCAGACAAGCAAGACTTCACTGATGGCTCTAATCCTTTATTCCTAGTGGGGGTTTCATAGGCAGACTTGGTAACTTCCTCTTCCAGTGTGTAAGTCTGGTCTGATGTGAGCTGCCAGGTTCAATGCTAGTTTGTGTGCTCTCTGTGCTTAGCACAAGGAGGAAATAAACTTCTGGACTCTTGCCAAAGTTTTAAAGTTCAGGTGGAGTGGTTCACAATAACCCCTGGTAAAAGCCACCTTAAGATTTGCTGAAATACCTGTATAGGGAATCATGACCCTGTAGTTGTCTGGCAGGAGGGAATTCTGAGTTTTCTTTTTTCCTAGGGCAATGGGAGTTGACTGTCTTAACCTGCACCATGGTTCATGCCTGTCTGAAGGCCAGGTGGCTTTGCAGCAGGCTGGGGAAAAACACTGACTACCTGAGATTGGGACACTTGAACAACAGAGTTCCTGCTACGTTGCATTGGTTAGTGCTAATGAATTTCAGAAGAATGGGGAAAGTATAAGAAATCCTACGTATCCTTCTAGATATAGATCCCATAGCTCTACAGGTGACCTGTAGGAAGTCAGTGCCACCAGTGCAAATGCAGGAAAATTATTATATAGGGGAACAAAGCATTTTGGGACTGATCCCAAGATTTCTTTCTCATCAGGAAAAATACTTGGAAGGGTACTACTGGTGCTGAATTTACTACCAGAGGTTGTCTTTTGTCATCACACAGCAAATTCTAATCATGTTGTATGATGACAGATATTTGGAACGTACCAAATACAGGGATGCAGACTTGAAATGATTACTTCACTGTGCCCATCTTTGTATTTAGCACAGCACAGGTCAGTGTTGTTTTTTAAGTAGGTGTTTTGTTTAGCAAAGTGTTTAATAATTCGTGTGAAACTGCCCCACATGCCTATATTCTGCTGTTTCAGTGGCTTTTCCTCTACACATTTTAAGTAACCATATTTGCTTTTGAAGAAAAGTGAGCATGCAGGGTCTGGTGTTGGACATGAACACATGTGAGTCTGTGTTTTTAAGCAACTTGCAACAAGGTGCAGCCTGTGGATGACCCTACAAAGACTGCATGTATAGGAATGGAAAAATGCGTATGGAAATCATGCACATTTTGCCCATGAACTTGTTAATGTAGGAATCTGATAGTTAGGCTCCAGATCGTGTTAAAGGGATTTTTAGTTGGCATCTGGCTAGGTGGAGCTTATCAGTTGTGTTCAAAGCAGTCCAGTCTGCTTTTAAAATACCCCTTTTTTCCAAAGTCAAACCTTCTGCCTCCAATTTGTTTTTTCATTCCTGAAGATCCCAAATGTTATAAAACATCCCAGTCAGAAAAATTGGGCTTCTCTACTTATTATGTTCTGAATTTGAAATCTGACCCAAATGACCCTTAAAGTATTTGAGAACTTGAATTAACTGAGAAGTAAAGACCAATCTGAAATTACAGCAGATGACAGAGTAGAGAACTAAATAAAAATATAATAAAATAAAAAAGAGACGGCCAAGTTGTCAGCAGCATAAGAGTATTTTAGATAATCCCCTCTGGGCCATTTTCTTAACAGCAACCAGTTGTGTTTATCTGAAGATTACTGCAGAGACTTTTGATTTTTACAGTGCAAGTTCCCCATTTACTTTTAAAAAAAATAAAAAAAATATATATATTTATATGCTTTTATAAATATCGCTCAGTATTCCATGTGAGGCAAATAATGCCACATTTCTTTAGGTTTTATTGGCAACACAGTTAATGTTTGGGATGGGGTCTGTAGTAAAAGAGAAAGTGAAATTATTGGTCCTTCAGGCTGTTTAAATAAGGATTAGAGCCAAGTGTTTGGGTCCCAGGAAATTGGCCAAGCCTGGATACTTACAATGTCAACTTGCACGTACAGTACAGAGTTTAATATTTTATCATTAGTCTTTTTTTTTTAAAGAAGCTGTTTGCCATTTCAGCTCTGCTCACAAGACAAGAAATCAGCTGAATCAGTAAAAAATAACAATAAAAAATATTTTCCTTTGGCTTAATGTGACAGCAGAGTTTTGCCCAAATAGCAGTACAGATCTACTGTGCTAGAAAAAGGGAGACAGGGAATCACATGAATATGGCTTTCACAATGCAGCCTGGTCCTGTTCCAAAAAGGAGGAAAAGATTTGCCAGCAATTGCAAGCAGAGGCTTGGGTTTCTGCTTGCTTTTAAGAGATTTCTCTCATTTTAATAAACGTTTGAATAAAAATGTTAGAAAGGAGCTGTCAAAAAGAGTTATTATTTTTGAATCTGATTTAACCTCATTTAAACAGGAAAGTTCCATTAAAACAGTGGAAATCCTGAAATGAGAGTGGCTTTATCTCAGCTCCTTTACTGGATCAAATCCTTGATCAATTGGAAACAGGTGTAAGTTAAAATGAAGCAGGAGTGTTCACACTGAGATTGGCCCTGGTTTAATTAAATTGATTTGCAGATAAATCTAAATTGAGCTGATGCAATTTTCCCTGTTAGTGAAATTAGGCCTGCAGGAGTAGTCTTGGAATTAGGGACTGTACACAATATGAGTAAGAGTATCTGAATCTGGACCATTATTATTATTTACGGGAATCTACTTTTGAGTGAATTATTTTTTTTCCCAAATTAGGGGGTAGCAGCCATAATAGGCCACTGGTGTTGGCTCCATTGATAATTATACCATTTTTCTCCTTTTCATAATTGTCCTAGTATGAACTGTGCTATTTTAGCAGAAAGTGTTAATTATTTTATCAACAATTGGCAGACCCTGCTTCAATTTACTGGTTTCCCTTTAACCAAAACAAAGATTACAGGCCCTATTCCACAGCTCAGCTGCTGAATCTTTGCTAAGAAACTTGGGAACCCCTTTCTCGTGAAACACTGTGTAAAGCTTTAAGCACTCTTTGAAGCTGAGTTGTATTAAATGATAGACAAAAAAAGCCCTCTGAAGAATTGGTGCTTAATTACAACTTAATTAGCATAATTATGCATGCTAATAGCATCTCAAATGAATAGCAGTTGTCAGGAGGTTGGGACCATCTGTAAGAGTGTCGGATTAATACATCATTTTTTATTTCTAACAACGCTGTAACT
>NW_009970717.1:5622974-5687134 GCF_000747805.2 Chaetura pelagica | reverse complement strand
AAAGTGATTTTCATTAATCAAGTTCATTTTTATTATATAGAAAATTTGGCATTTTTCATTATGGGCCATTATCCGTTTCCCCATGCAGTCCTAATACAATACTAATGAGACCCCATGTGGCTACTCCACACTGACAATGGTAGTACAGGTGTATTATTATAATTGTTACAAACAGCACATTGTACCTCAGGACTAGTAGAGTTCTAATCTCTAGATATCAGGGTTTCCACTTGGTACTTTCCCTTGGGTCCAGTACAATTTCCAGAGCTTTATGAAAAACATACATGTTTATGGTTGTGAGGAAGCAGATTTAAAGAGATAGAAGCATGTTTGTTTTAGAGCCGGAAAACTTCGAAGTTCAGTGAGCTGCTTTTGCTGCCTCTACTAAGCTTTGAGTTTAAAACAAATTGCTTTCTCCAAAGAGCTGCTGAGGGGGACAGGGATGATGCACTGGATACTTTAATGCATCAGTATTTACTTAAGAATTTGTGTGTGTGATCACATTCCAGAAGTAGTATTCATTACAGAACTTAATAAAAAAGAAAAACGGGTAGTGGAAAACTCGCCCTGGATTTCTGAATGTTTGTGGAAGAAGTGTGTGTAGCTAAGTAGCCAAGTTCAAGTGGTATGTACCATGTACATGCACATGGAAAGGGACTTTCACAAGTTTAGAACTTCTTTTGCACGTAAGCAGTGGGCCAGCCTCTGCTGTGGGACACGCTACTGGGAATCCAAAGCACCGTGATTTAAGTCTATGGACTTAGTTCAGATTTACAGTGCAGCAGCTTAGTGCATGGCTTGTGTTTTAGCCTTAACTAATTGGTTAATGTTTGCTTTGTAGAGTCAGAAAGTTCTGTGTAAGCTCTAAGAATTATTTTTATTTAGTGGTGTATTGGTATGTTCATATTTAGTGTTTGTATTTGATTTTTCTCTCTGAATGCACTGTGGTTTTTTCAGATTAGTTTTTTCCCAAGGGATGTTTTCCTCTTACTTTACCTAAATAGCCTCCCAAAAACTAAAGGCCTTCCTGTAAATTCTGATTTGCTTTGGTGGACTGACTGTAGAATGAATGGAGCAGTTTTGGAAATGCATTTTTAAGGAGAGGGAGTGAAAGGGAGAGAGGAGGAGGACAATCAACAAAACGGCTGTGCCTGTATTTATCAGCCTGCCAGTGGGAGCTGCACAGTTCAGACTGCACTTCTAATCAACCCTAAACAAAAGAACATTGAAAATAGCTCAACTGACACATTTCTCCCCATAACTCAGGAGTCAGTGGCAGGCACCAGTAAATCCTGCTTTCTTGTTGTTGTGAATATATTTGTGCATATAAACCCCTCTTCAATATCTACTGGAATTAGGCATCTCCATGGAACCACCCTGTCAAATCTTTCCCCACTGTTCAATCAATCTAGACTGGAGACAAATGCCTTGTGGCTTAGGGACAGGTGGAGGTTGAGAAAACAGGGCCTGGCCAGGGTTGAACGAAGATTGCATGTAAATTAACAGCATTAATATGTGAAACAAAAGCTCAGCAGAGACTGTTTGTCCTGGTGTACAGCTACTCAAACCATGATATGGACTGTGGGTGAAATAGCAGCACATTGAGATTAAGCTTTCCTCCCAACATATAATGTGCTTGAATGTCATTTACACTGAAAATCCAACATGAACAGGCAAGATGGTATTTAAATAGGAACTGGAAATTGCTGGGACAGTATCACAATTTGTGTCTCCTACTGGTTTGCTGGTTTCCTCCACAATCTCCTCTTTGGAGTCCAAAGAGCAGGGAAAGTACTCTGTGGTTCAGTCTGACTATGTGGCATATAATCCTGTTATTTCTTAGGTACCAGCACAGCCTCTGTCTGCTAACTCTCATTATCTGTGGTGTCTGGTTACCACGTTAGCCTAGTAACTGCTGATTTATTACTTTAAAAATTGAGAGAGATTAATCCATGTGTGAACTGAACACCCAGAAAGGCACTGATGGTGTCCACAGTGAGTTCCATTTAAGTAAGTTAAAATCTGAGCCTTTTCAGACTTGCCCCCCACCAGTATGTAGGGAGGTGCGGGAATCTGACAGCTCACTATATCCTGGGCATGTGTGCTCAGTACTGGACATCTTTTGTTCAGGGATTTTAGAGTAGGCTTAATTGTATTGCCTTGGATAATGTTTTCTGGTGTCATTAAACATCTACTGGAGAACTAAGAATAGAACTTCAAAGTAATGTCACCTGTAACATTTGCATTCAGATTTTCTAAGAGAAACACTTAACAGTTGCAGCAGCCCTTGGATTCTGTAAGGTTTAACTCTAAACTCCCTGATCAAGGCAAAGGATGAAGCTCCTTAAAAAACAATTAACTAAACCTCCCCCAAATAGTGAAATCTAAAGAAATTAATAAAAATCAACCAACACATTTCCTTCTTTTGCCTTGTTTTTCCTTAGTGTTGTATTTAATAATGGATTTCATTAGGACTGGAGAATCCATATTACATTTTTAAGTATAATTGTTCCAGTTTGACTGCTTTGTACTCAAAACCTTCCTTCAGCTCCAGTTCTGTCCTCTGCAGGTTTTCAATGCTGTGCATCCATGAACCTGAAAGTCACTATCAGATGGTCAGCCCCTGACCATGCAACAGAACCAGAAAGTTATTTCAGTTTGAGTTGCAGTAAAGTTTATCAAGTTCAACAGTGTATGTGGGGCTTTTCATAGTAATTTTATATGTTGTTGCAAAAAATGTCAGTATGTGGGAAACACTATATTACAGGTAGTAACCTCCTATGGAGGACTGTACATGTGCTTGTAGAGGTGGTGAAGCCTGACTGAACAGACGTGCACCCTGAGGTGCTCTGGAGCTGTTTGCACAGTGTTTGTCGTTGATCTCGGGTGTCAGGCTGAGGGTGGTCTCAGAGGAGCTGTGGCACCTTGTGCCATCTGACTCAGTGCAGGGGACTGTGGGATGTTGCTCATTCTAGCTGGGAGGTTCTCAGTGAGGGAAAGGAGAGTGCCAAGGAATTTGGCTGTGTCTTAGGGACATATGATTTGTCTTATTTGTTGGAGTGAATAATTTTTTTTTCTGTTTTTCCTAAGATCTCAGTCATCTAAAAGATCCTGACCCTCAGCTCTAAAAGATAATCCCAGAACAGTTTGTCTCTCCCCTCTTTCTGTGGTTCCTCCTAAACTTCTGCTCTACTGCAAAATGTAGAGAGATTAATTTGCAGCGATAGCATAAAATTTTATGTGGAGAGAGAAGCAAACCAAAGAATGCGAAGTCCAGTGCTGCTGAACTCTGCCTAGGCCTGGTGCAAGGGAGCAGTTTGCTCTGTTGTCATCTGTTCATTTTGCTTAAATTACCACTACATATGAAATCCAGGGTAGGCAATGACTGCTGCAGAGAATGGGTGAAATGATCCAGCTGCAATAAAGTTCTGGCACATGGGGGCTCGTTATTCGTTTACATGAAAGGAATCACAGGGTGGAGGTTATAAGTGGAAGCAAAATATGTGTTGCAGAAGGCTGTCTGTTGACATTGCTATGGACAGATGATGCTTTCCAGAGATAAAAGACTAATCCTAAACTGGATGTCCTGCCAGGAGAGTATATGTACTTGAGTAATAGACTTGGGCTAGGGGATTAGTCTCCAATTTTGTAGGAAGGATGTATTTTCAAGAAATTTGTGCACTCTCAGGTTTGGTATTTAGTTCATCATAGAAAGAGCTCCAGGCTATGAAGCTTGGGCCTGAATCCAAACTTGCCAGATTTAGCAGGTTTGGAAACTAGTGTTTCCCTTTTGAACTGGAGTTGCACTGGTGGTGATGATTCTTACAGCAAGAAATGAAGCCCCAAAGACACATCCGTTGTTCCGGGTACTGAGCTTCTGAGGGCTCTTCTGCACTCTCCTGGGTGAGGGCACCAGGCTGGTGGAGCCAGAAGAGCATATTGGAGTATGTGTAAGTGTGTTCTTCCCAGCTGGAAACATAATTTGCCAGTCATGGTCCCAAGAGCAGATCTTTCCAGGCAAAGGCAATAGTGACAGCCTTCCTCTATTTTACTTTCTGTTTCAGCATCTGTGCTGAGCTTTTGTCATGTTGTGGTTCTGACTAGAACTCCTTCAATGTGGCTTGTGGGCTAAAACCCACTGTATGATTTTCTACGCAATATTTGTCTGGCAGTAGTTTTGGAATTTTCCAATAGGTTCCTAGTATCTTCTTGGAGGTTAGAAATGTGTTGCTGCATTATTTGAGTGCATTAGAAAGGGTTCCCCACAGCTACGGAGAAGCAAACTTGTTGGGCTTTAATAAAAGACCTGTTAGTTGGGTGGTTACCAGCATTCTTATTAATGCATAAAGCTTCTATTGTTTCTTAATTTACTTGAAAGGGTTGTTTAGACCCTTAATTGCCCTATAACAGTATAGTGATAGTAAGTTAGATTTCAATCAACATACTCATGAATTGCCAGTATTTTAGCAATAAATTGCTAGCTAATAAACTTGTAGCTTCCTTTGTAAATGCCAGCTAAAGGCCTAAACATTCCTCACAGAGGTAATTGCACATTTAGTGCTCATGTAATTTTGAATTCATTGCATGCCAAATGGATTTATGTTGTATGTACTTAATAAACCTTGGTAAGTGCCCTTTTAACAATCAGTTAGTATTTAGGATCCTATTTGCATGAAAAGAATGACTTATGACACTAGGTTGTGATGTTTCCATGACCGTACTGCATAGTGGCTTCTATTGGATTGGGGACCAGAAGCTGCAGAGTTAAATGAGCTCAGGTGTGAACCCAGTGGAGGCTTGTGAAGATTTGCTGTATCCAAGCTTGATCCTATATTCAGGAGATGGTGTTCATACAGACTTACCTGATCCAGATCCCACTCAAGTGTGCAGAATGGTTGTTGCTGGTTTTATTTTAGGTTTGGGCTGTATTGCAAATGTAGAAAAACTCTGGAAGCAATACATGGTGTTGCAGCAAGAGTAAGAATGGATTACTAAAAAGAGCAGCACTCAACACCCTGCTGAAAGGGAAGAGAACATCTGTACCAAACTGCTTATTCAATGTGCTTTTGGAAAGTACTATTTTGTCAGCCTCAGACTAGTGACCTATAAGGAAATCTAATTTCCTTTCCAGGCAAGTATTTAATATGTCAAATTTTAAAAAGCTTTAAATCTGTGAATGCCAGTAGTATAGACCTACATTATAAACACAAGAATCACGGATGTTTAGGTAATTAGACAGGTAAACTAACTTTCCATGCAAATACTGCTCCCAGGAGTTGATCTTTTGTAGGTCCTTTTGCTTTTATGAGTTAACTTCTTTATGCCTAACATCATAACCTTGTGTATGTATTATCCCAAAGTTCCAGGGGCCTTATTTTGGTTTTGGCATGCCAGGAGCAGCATGTAATGTGTTTGACCTCATGGCTTTGCACATATATGCATTTAGTTTTTTATCCGAGTAACAGCAACCCACTCCTGAAAGGCTTTGCAACCTTTAACATACAAATGGTAACCTGTAGGCTTTTAAAAATTTAATTATTGACCTTTATTCATTTTTGCTCTCCTCTGCAGATAACATCATCATTTAGTACATTTTAATATGTAGTGAGTGCTCAGTAATACCATTTCAGTGAAACATCATTGTCAGGTTGTAACGATGTTTGAGTGTTCATGTGACAGGAATTCCCCCTCAGAGCAGCACACCTGAGAGCAGGTTTTTGCCCTCTTTACATAGAGATAAAGGCTGATCAACTTGGGAATACAAAGGCAGGTCAGGGTGAAGAGAAAAGGGCAACTATAAAATGAAAAAGCAATTCCTTAGGGCTTGAAGTGGAGTTCTACATAAAAAAGAATTGTATCAGTTCTTCCACTGCTGTGAAAATGTCTGATTTCCCTTGTTGTCAAGGGGTTGGGAAGGCAGGTTTACAAGCATCAGATAACTGATGCAGCAGTAGGACTAAAGTTGCTCTTTTTTTCCTTTTTTTTGTCCTAGTGAATGCCATTCAGATAAATTGTTACACAGGCAGACTTGAGATATCTAAACGACCAAGGCATCTGGAAAAGTGTCTCTTACTTTGCTGAATACTGAAATAACTTCAGTATTAAGTTACTACCATTATACTGGAAAATTGTTGCTGTGTTTTGAAGTGGATGCATGTTAGACCATGAGAAGTTGGTGACTGTGTAATGAAGCAGCAGTATACCATGGAGCAGGCAGCAATGCAGGATAATATACCGTGCCACTAGCTAAATGTCCTGAGTGAAGCAAAGGTAGTTCCAAACTGCTAAAATCAATTATCATTTCTTAATGCCAGTTGCAGAGCAAAGCCAGGATATCAGATGTTGAATTTTGAGTTGGAAAGCTCTCTGTTTACATGTGAGATATAAATGGAAGGAGAGACCACATCTTAATGACCTCAGAACATATGTTTTTTTATGAAATGGAGAATTGGAGCTTAGACTCTGTCAAGTGCAGTCTCCATTACAGCTCCAAGCTCAAACTCATGACCAGGATTGATTTTTCCTGTGCTGTACAACATGGAGAAACAGCTATATCACATCTATTAATGAGAATTTCTGCCCATCAGGGAGGCAATATTGCCAACCACAAATGCTCAAATAACAGAAGATTGAATGACAGCAGTAATAATAAATGTAGAGTTCTGTTTCACTCTCACATTTCTGAGCACCTTCTTTACTTTTTCCCTCTCTAAGTCTCTGTACCCAAGTGAGCTACAAATTAAGATTCTCTGGAGTCAAGCAGTTGTCTTTAATTAAACAGCTCCTCTTCCAAGATGTGTGACAGTTAGAAAATAGACAAGGAGCTTTAGTGCTTTTTAGGCACTTTCCTAGATGCTTGTTTTACATTCCACCAAAGTAAAGCTCAGTTAAAAAGCACTGTGCACTGATCTCCAGGACTGTTTCCTAGCCTTCTTGCCAGAGAGGGCAGGAAGACTTTTCTATCTGCTTATCTCTGTAAAATGCCCCATGGAAAGACACTCAGCAGTCTCTTCTTGCAGTTATTTGCCTCTGGATGTTGTATCTCAGAGATGATCATTAACTTCATCAGAAACCCTGTTCTTGCTGCACCTCCTGAAGAGGTAGGGTGGTGGTCCCACAGCTGGTGGGCTGTGATGTCTGTACACTACACAATGTGTGTTTTAAGCCTTGTGCTGTAGAGATTTATTTCTACATTAGAATGTTCAGAATTTAGTTTTTATTTTGTCCATTCAATCACCTATAGACTTATATAATTTTTCTCATTTTCTTTTTATCATGGTTTCCCAAAGGCTTTTTCATCTCTCCTTTAAGTGTGCATGTCTGTTGCATCCCTTCCCAGTGACTTCTATTTTTGGGCCCATTTCACAAAACAGAACAGATTACATGGGTGTCAAGGTGAAGTGCCACCAAGTTTTGTGAAACAGACGTGTGGGTACACACAGTTCTTACTAAATGGAAGAGAATCCATTCAGGAGTAGCTTGTGTTTGAGACTCAGGAGAGGGTAAAGGTCACTGTTTTAAGTTCCAGTGCTCACAGGATGACTTGACTAAAAATGTTCCTTCTGATCCTGTAATTTTTGAAAACTTTTTTTTGTGAGAAAGTTATGTGTCACCTAAGAAAGTAATCCAATGGAAAAATAATCCCCAAACCTTTTGAAACGAGCATTTTGATTTGCACAAAGATGCAGGAAAGAAGAAAATGAAAAGAACAAAGTAGGAAGATTGGCAATTCATTGGCAATTCATAAGTTAAAAATATTGGGAAAAAAGTTGTGTGGAAAACTTTGGAAAGGTTTGTTTTGGTTTTTAATTTTTAACTTGCTGTTGGTTAGTTGCATCTCCCTGCTGTACAGTGTGCAGCCAATATTGTTATATATATTTGCTACCTTCCTAACTTTTTGAGCAAAGCAAGCATGTGCATGGATGTGCCAGTATTTTTGATTCCCCAAGCAACAGCTGGACAAAACTACAAAAACTAACCACACAGGTATGTGTTGCATCTTTCTTTTCCTCTCAATATTGTCCATCACTCTGTCACAGCCAAAGCACAGTTTGATCTTGTGGTTGTGGATCCTCCCAGGAGTCCCACTGTCCTCTTCCGAATCAGATGATGAGGATAAGCCAGATAACAAAGCTTGAGCTCCACCCTTGACATCTGGAAGAATTCAGCAGGTATGATCATGAGGCCTCCTCCAATGCCTGCAGAAAGGGAGCATTTCCCCTGTGGTCCTGGCCCTTTATATCTGACATCTCTTGGAATGTCATAGGTCAGACAAAATTCCCAGAGACAAACACCCTCTCTCTTGGATCCAGGAAATCAGGGTAAATAAGGAGCTGTCAATAATGTCCACTTGTTCTTGAGCATGTCAAATCCACTGAGAAACTCAGATGAAGTAATTTCCCTTTCTTTTTTAAAGAGCCAGCAAAGCCCTTATTCCCTCAACTCTATCATATCATCATAATATAACAGAGCATTTTTGGAGTCAAGCCTAGTCAGGGTATGTGTTTTCAGAAAAAAGCTTTTGAGTGGTAGGGATTTGTCCTGTTGCTAGAACAGAAAGATTGGGTTTTTATTCTCATCCCTCATGTTGTCATATTCCTATCAGGTAACTTTGTGCCTCAGTTTCCCACCCTGGATATTGCACATAGTAACATCTGGCCATCTTAGCAGCCTAACTGAGCTCAGTGCATCACATCTACCAAAATAACATTTTATGTGCTCAAAGACTGTGCTGCCCTCTCTTCAGAGCAGCTTGTGGCTCCTCTGCCAACAGGAGCTTGAGCTCACTGGGTAAAGATGCCCCCTTGGTTGGGAGGGGGAAGTATCATTAGTGACTAATATGTTATTGGCTGAAAACGAGCTAGTTTAACTTGCTGACATACATTCATAACTTTGTAAGATTCCACTGTAATCAACGGGATTAATTGTAAGAACAGGATACATCATAATTGATTAATATAATTAGAAGCATTTTTATTTATGTCATATGTGGCCAGAATGGGAGGGGGATAAATGCTGGGCTCTGTGAAAGTCAAGGTGAGATTTAAAGTGAAACCCTGAAGCAAAGACAGTCCACAGGGTACCAGTGGATTTCATTCACAGGCAGTAGTACTGCAGGCATAGCAGTGATGTCTATCCTCTGATGTCTTGAAGCAGACATTAGATATTACAGTTAGGTGCTACAGAAGTTTCTGCTTTTTTTTTTTGTTTTTTTTTTTTTTTTTTTTCTGGTGGCAAGTGGTTTTTCTGGCTTGCTGAGAAAGGGAAAACTTAATTCACATGCACTGCAGATAGCTTCTTCCTCTGCTTTTGACATTTAACCCTATGCTAAGGGGCCCAGAGCCTGCTAAATCTACAGCCCCCACTGTTAGCACTAACATATCGTATCAAAATTCTTGACTTCTAGCAACCAGGGATTAAAGTGAAACAAAAGTTGGAGAGAATGAGTTTCTCATCATCTCTCCCTTTCCATTATATTTAAGCCACGCTTCCTGCATCCGCTATAAATATTTAAAGCAACAGTAGCCGACGTTTAAAGATTGGGACGGAAGGAGAAATCCAACCGTGTCTGTGTCTTCCTTTGCAGGGAGCAGCAGCTCCATGCAGCACATTCAGCCAGAGGTCATGTGCATTCTTAATGAGGTCAGCTGCCCTCTGCTTACATGGGAAGCAATATGAAACTTCAGTGAGCGTTTTAATTGCTAACCATGGTTTATAGCCTTGAATGAGTTGGAGAAAGCTTGATAATAATGTATGTCTGGGCTTATCAGGCTATATAAGAGGTTGTTCTTAGTTAGAAAGGCTGGAAAATGCATCTCCATTTCTGCAACTTCCATACAATGAATGCCAATACAGTATCTCAATCTGAAAATTATTTATATCTCTTTTGGGTGCCTGTTACTTCTGGAGTTACAGCGTGAAAGAAAAAAAAAACAACAACACAACAAAACCAAAAAGAAAATACTAGGAAGTCAGGGAATTAAAGTCTAAGGGTCAATACTTAAAAAATCCAAGTTTTTTGAAACATGTTCCAAACTAATGTTCCCAAAATTACTTACTTTCCCCCTATTTTGGAAACAAATGCCTCTCTTCCTATTATGCTACTTCCTAAGAAGTTTTTTGGGCAGCCACTTTAGAGGCAACAAGACTTAATTATATGTACATCATGACACTGGTTTAGAATAATTTAACAACCTGTCTTCCATACACACTAAAGAAGTACTCCCACAGACAAACATGACAGCCCTGTTAAAGTGTTACCTATTTTTGTCTCTACGTGATGTTTTGGGATTCATTCATTTGAACATTTTTTTACTGAAAAGTGGAAATCCTGCAGTGCTGCTGCTTTTCCTCATTCCTGGTCCATGGTTGGGCAGGGAGGAGAAGAGCATACAATGGAGAACAGCACATGTGTATTGCAGAAGAGTTGAGTGGCAGTAGAGCAAAACCTACCATTTTTAGAAGTTCCTCCCTCCAGTGTTTATTACTCAACTTAGAACTGGAAGCATTTTGTTTGAGTTCTGGCTCTGTGGTATGTGAGGCATGAAATGGGACTGTTCATGCCAGGTGAATGATGACAGCCCAGACTAGCTTTCAGGTCTGTGGATTCATAATCCAGGTCCTTGTATGAAAGATATTTGGTATCGCACTTTTCACCCACAGCACATGGTTAATAGGTAGTTCATTGCTACTTTTAAGTGGGTCTAAGGTTTCCTTTGGCCCTTGGAAGGGCTCATATTTGGACTGTGTACAATGTCAGTCTTAAAGTCTAATTAATATGAAGTCTTGCTCTTGGAAGACAATATTGACTTGTATGGTGAACAAACTTGTTACTGTGATTTTTATTTTTTTTTCTGGATAAAGAGGCATCTGTAGTAACTCAGTGCAGCCTGAGAGAGGCTCCTTAGGACTTTTGAAGATGGCATTTGATTTGCAGCCAGAATAAGAGTTCCACCTAGGCAACACACAAGCTTTTTTTGCTAAAGCTCTCTTTGGGAAAAGATTGTATCATAAATGATTTGAAGCATTTCCTGGGGCAGTTGGTAACATCTCTAAGAACTTGATTTAACTCCCTGAGAGGTCAAAGGAAATTTTTCCTCTGACTTCAGGGTGTATAAACAAGGCATTTCTTTTCTGTTCTTTAAAAACCACAATCTGCCTGACCAATGTATGTCTTATTTTTCATTTTATTTGTACCACCGAACTCTTCTCTGGTATTAGTCTTTTAATCTCTAAGGTAAAAAAAAGAAAAGAAAAAATGCTGATAAGTGGAGACTGGACAGCGGATGCATCAGCTCTGTGATTACCTGACTATATTTGGACATTGAAACTGAGAAGTTCCTGCCAATTGCAGCCAGTCCATGGGGACTGGTGAATTCTGTCAATGAATGTTGTTCAATTGCTTTTTTTACTAGCGGCTGTCACTATCTTTTTGGACCTCCTAACACCCAAGTCGATACCTGAAAGGCTATGTGGATACAGAGATTTCCTCTGCTTCCCAAGTTGGTAGCAGAGTTTGTGTTATAAATCATATGCCATTATGTGATGAATCTGGATCATAATCTAAAAGAGACACCCAGCTGGTGTGCTTTTCTCAGCTGCCCTACCTGGATGAATTATAGTATATTTCTAATCGATGCTCTTTTTCAAGAAGAAAAGCTGTGAAATAATTCCTCCTAGAAGAATGTTTGACCCTTAGCCCGTAGTTGGCTTTTTAGAGGCGAATGTAAATCAGGTGGCATAGCTGTTCTACAGAGAAACCCTCTGATTGGCTGAAGCTACAGAATCTACCTCTGATTTTGGAGGATTCACCTGAAGTGTTTCATGCCATCTAGATCTGAGGGTTTGGTTCGGCCACCTATGAAGCCAGGTATATTTAATTTTAGGTCAGGATTGGGAGCTCAAAGTTCAGGAATATTTTGGCATGCACACCACAAGCTCCCTCAGCAAGCCACATGGTGCACTTCTGTGGGCAAAGCTGACTGAATTAAGCCAGAGTCCTCACATACTGTTTGATATCAGGAGCTAATGAACTGTTGCCTGCAATATTTAGTGCTGTGTGTAATCAGTCAGTAATTGTAGAAACAACTGATTTCAGGGAGTTCATGGTAATTATGAAATGCTTGTCATGGCAGGAGGGTACTAAAGCTTTTTTCTTGAGCAAATCCCAGGAACACAGCAGTGAAGTGGCTGGGGTTTCAGGGAGAAAACGATAGCTCCTTTCCTGACATGCAGTAGGATCAGAAAGTATTAAAATCTGTCTTGAAAAAAATTCAGTAGTTGTTCATTTGCAAGTAATATTAATAAAAAATTTGGAGGGCAATATTGCTTGTTTTCAGTCTTGAAGGAATTTATGCTTTCAGCTCACCTGATGGCATGTCCAAGTATTACCCTGGCACTGGGCACAGGTGTGGGGGGAGACAAGGTGTTAATTTCCGTTCCTTTATGAATCGATTGATAAACAAACCGTAATGTCCCTGTAAATCTTAGAAAAATTGCCTGCTAAGAAAATGCAAACATTTTTATGCAGTTCCTGCTTTCAGAATCTTGAGTAAAGGATAGCCCTGAAATATGCTAAGTCTGAATGCTAAGGTTAAATCAGCAACGTGATCAGTCAGACTGGCTTCGCATTCAACATGTAAAATTGATAGCGCTGCGGGGTCTCTCCGTCTTAGCCCCGTTGCACACTGACAGCGCCTCAGAAAAGGTGGCGAGGCAGCACATGCTACCTGAGCTCTGCTGGTGCCTTCTGCTTCTGCTTGATGCAGATTTATCACACTAACAGGCTAAATCTCACTAAGCTACAGAGAGCTTTTAAGACAATTATACTGCAGTGTCCCCTTTCTGCAAGAGTCACAGCTATAATCTTGCTAAGCAGCAGTGGAAGAGCAAGTTGGATAATTAATCTGCAGTCTTTGCCTTTCATTCATAATTACTTACTCACTTGCTTCAAAAAATGTAGTGTGTCTACCAGGTGGCTTGTCTTCTTAAAGTAAATCCCTGAGAGGTATGTTTTTTATCTGTATATTTTTCCCTTTCAGTTACAGATAACTACACTTGTGGTCACAGGTCTGGTGGAAGCTGAATGTGTGATACCATGTACTCAGTATTTCCAGACCTGGGATCAAAACTGATTTGTGCAATCATGGGTGAGGTGCTCAAGAGCCTCCTGATGTGCTGAAGTTTGCACAACCCAGAAAATTGGGAATTCTTAGCTCTGGGAAAAGCTTGGGCAAAAATCTTCTATGTTTCCCTACTTTTCACCAACTTAAGCAAATTAGTGTTCAACTCCAGCCTGGAAAAGATGTTGTCATCAACAGGTTTAAAAAAAGTTTTCCGTCAGTGGAAATATGGAGAAAGATGTATTATGGTGTGAGATCATCATGGGTAACCTAGGACTGCTTTTTTGCAGTTGGTTGACATGTTGCAAAGCTGCTCTCTTCCAGACTACCTAGGCTGTAAAACTGTGTGTAACTCCTGCCAGTTAACAGGACTTCCTTTTCTAGTGAATGCTCACCAGGACAGGAATATAGCTTGGAATTAAATGGTTTGGAGATCCACACATAAGACAACATGCTTCAAGCAACTCTATCAGAAGAATTTGTGAATTCATGCTGGCTTAATGTGAGATAACAAGCTAAAAACACTTAGCTGTTGGTGGATCTCTGTCAACCTGCTCATTCATGGACTCTAATCCTACCTGTTGTTATAAAAATCAGTAAGATCAAGGAAAGACCTTATAGGAACCGATAGGTACTGTGCCTGTGCTGTTGGTATGGGCAAGTGTTCCACATGGCGACTGAGCTTCTATTGGCAGGTCTGGCTTTGTTCTATGTTCAGGTGGTCTGGGGAAGAGCTCAGCTGCACTAAGCACTAGTGGATCTATGGCAGTATCTAGAAGCTGATGGTCTGAGACTCCCAGATATTAGAATGGACTGTTTCATATTAATTTTAACAATAATATGTATTGAAGAGCTTTTCTTCTTGTAGCACTTAAGGAAGAGACAAAAGGGAGGAAGGCATTGATAGCTGTATAGACAGCATCAGAAGGTGAAACTGGGGTGAGAAATATGTCAGGTATATTCTAATGTAATTTTTAAATTAAAAAAGAAACTTACTGAAATTCCTTATTTTATTCCCTATTTTCTTCAAATTACAGGAGGTCTTAATAATTTACAATATTGGCAACTTCAAGTGTCAGTTAATGTTGTCAAGGCTGCATTTTTCTGTCGCTAATAGTATTAGTAGACTTAATGAGAAATGTAATCACTAAGTAAATGAAAAAAAAACCCCAAAACTAAATCACATCATCTTGGATCTATACCTTATAAACCACAGTGTTTTTCACATACTGAAACTGTTGCATTCGTTTGTGGTTGCTGAAACCCTGGCCAGGCTGTGCATGGGACCCAGAGCTGTGTGATGTTAGCTGGAAGGGACTGTGTGCCTGCACTGGCATGTGAAGGCACACAGGCTTGTAGGACAGACAACAACAGGTCTGGAGATGCAATTGAAAGCTGTTTTCCCCTTTTTTTGGGACTCTCTCATGCCTGACTAGTGCTGTGCAGCAGGGTTTGCAGGGGTGAAGGGACTGGAGCCATGCCATTGACGTGTGTGTGCACTTGAGCTAGGCTGAGGTCAGAGCAGAAGAATGCTGCTGTAATTATGGCTGCAGGCAAGGGCTAAGCATAATGGGAATCAGGGTCTGGCTCAGCCAAAGATTTCCTGTATGATCCTGGTCAAGTCACTTAATTACTTTTGCCTCATTTCTCAGTTGTACAGTGTATGTCCTAAGGCTTCAGTTACCTGCCTTGTCTATTTAAATCAAGCTCCCTTTGAAGCCAGAACCGTACAATGAGACGATACTGTTAATTGGAGTCTCTGGGTGATAGTGTAATTGTGTGTAGTGTAATAACAACATTTCCCTGCAATTTGCATCAGCTTTGCCACCAAATCAGGCCTCTGCAATGCTCAGTTTTTACTGGTCCTGTTGAATATCAGTGCACAAAACTTAATGGTGGCCCATTAAATGTGGGCTAATCTCACCCAAGAGATTTATCACTGAGTGAGTTCACTGTAGTCAAAGGCAGACCTCTCATTTATTGTTTTCTGGGACTGGGATTTCCCCCTAAATCCCTTCTCGTGCTGTAGAAATGGAGCAGGAGGCCTGCTACTGTGTCTGTGTGCAGTGTCCCTGCATCCCTAGCTGTAGATACTGCGTGTGGTCTAACGTGGGAACTCGTCCAGCACAGTCCCACACACTACTTTGGGTTTAGGGTTAGTGGACCAGTGCTCACATGGTCAGAACCAGTTCTGCTACTTAATGCTTTGAGGTAAGAAGTTTAGAATAAGTGAAACCAACCTTTGTTTTTTCCCCCTGGAGAGTTAGTGTTATTTTCAAAGCCTCCTTGAAAAATAAATAAACAAATCAAGTTTCATTTTATTTTAAAAGAAACAAGCAGAACACAGAATTAGCAAAGTAACCTTTGTCATGCAGTTTCAGTGACATTTTGAACAGCATTTCATGATGTGGGATGAACTGTCCTGACAGAAGTTGCTATTTTGTAACTGTAAATATTGCTGAAATCCAAGCTTATGTAAATATTTTTAAATGAAGGGAACATAGACAACATGTAATGTGAAGTTTATGCTGATTCTGATGGAGATTGGATCTGCTGGAGTAACTCAGCTGGCTGTGAGGGAGTCTATGGTAATTGGGACTGAAGGGAATGGTTAAGAATGGATTGTTTTCATAATTTTGCCTGGTAGTGTGTGGTAAGGGAGAAATCCAACCCTGTGCAAAGGGCCTGCACCAATGTCATGAATCTTGTATATCCCACTGAAACCCCTCAGAATGGGGCTTAAATGGGAAATTAATAAAAGAAATCAATACAAGGTCAAATGGTGTTTGTTTACCCCTGGAGTAGGCAGGAGTAAAACATTCATTTGCAGTGTAAGTCTATGAAGTTGAGTGGGTTTTGCTGACTTTCAGGATGAATTTGGCTTGGAACCCAAGTGAATAATGGATAGACACTGATTAAGAAAGTTTACAATTTTTTTAACCTTTTTTGAGCAAAAGCCTCTGTTTTTTCCAGTATTAGAAATGCATAGATAGAGTATTCAGGTTCCAAAATTTCCTTTTTATTTTTGAAATGTGAATATTTAATCCATTGCAGGAGCCACAGATTCCTCATATTTAAATATATTTAGTGTGTATGTTTGTGTTTTCCTCACCTCAAAAGCAAGAGATAGAAGATTTTATTATGGAAGAGAACCTGGAGAAAGAGACAAGTTTTTTCCTGTTAGGAAATGCCCCATCTCAGTCTGGATACACACTGGGTAGATTCTTATCTGTCGCCACACATCTTGTTTCTGCAGCTATTTAAATCTGCAGGGAAAACTTACAATCTTTGATGGCAGATGAGCAGTTTCACTCTGAAAACAGTATGCTGCAGTTTAATATGGAAAAGGTGGAATCTAAAGCTGCAGATAATCTGCAGTTGCCATTAATCGGTGAAGTACATCCTTGTAAATACATCCTTGCCACCTTGCAAGAACATAGTGAAGGTTCTTCCATCTCTCTGTGTCTGCATATATGTGTGCATGAGTAAAATATAGGTGCAGAAGCAGCTGAGAGTTTGCCAGGTGCACCTTCTGTTAATAGCAGGAGAGAAGATACTTCTCCAGCACATCCCCTGATTGCTTTAGATATGGAAGCTGTGAGATACTCCCCAATAATGGGCTAAATCATACAATGATACTCATTAATAAAAGTGAAAATGTATGTGAATATGAATTGAAGTGACTGCATGGTTCGGTAAAAGAGCTGTGTAGTTCTCTGTCTCACATGTTTACATGTGCATGTATCTAGACAGTGTCATGGATTTAATTGCAGTGGTGGATTCCTAAGATGAAGCCACATGCATAGGGAAAGGAGTGGGTATTTGTTGCTAGCTCTGAACTTTGGTTTATGAGGTTCCTGTTACAGTCAATGAGGGGAAGTCAGTGCCACCAAAGGGTAAACCAAAGTGCCTGAGCAAGTTAGGCTATTAACTTTTTTCTAGGAGCTATATTAGGTGGTGAAAATTTTCCCTGAATTTCAGGCATGCTAACATTGGTCCTATTTATATCTGCATCATCTGAAAAGGTAGGATCTGGCTGCTGTAGACACGTGATAGATAGACACGTGGCACTACTTGCATCTGCTAAGTTCACTAAAACCCTGACTTGACGAAACAAAGTCCTTTAATAAGTGTGATGGGTTTTGGAGTCTATAGCTTGGAATTATTCCTTCTCTTCAGTTACACTAATGCATCTAATAAATTAGCAAGTATGGGGATACCTTAGTGCCAAACAAGGAGCCACTGCTTCATGCAGTCCATTGACATCTGTAGGTGCCTTGTGTTGTTGGGAGTTTTGCTCTTGACCTGAACAGGCCCAAGATTTCTCCTGAGGAGAGTGTTCCCACAAACAAGGACAGTTTCCATGAGTAAGAGCCTCTTGACTGATTTGTGTGTGTATTTAGATTTCCTCTCAGCACTATTTGAATACCCCAAGAAGTAAAATAAATGCCACTGATGCATTCCTGTCCTTTTCAATTTGTGTTACACAAAACAATAGTTTCCACTTCTGTTGTGTGATTTATGTTTCCATAAAGCACAACTGGTGCTTTGACATGCTGCAGAAGAGAATTTGTTGGACACGGTAATACTGATAGAAAAATGTTCTCTCTATTTAGATGTCATGACTATTTTCTTTTTCAAGTGAAAATTCTAGTGTCACATACAAATGTTACCTTTTCCCCTGATTATCTTGTACAAAGCTAATAGTTTTGGAATAGATACAGATTTTTAATGCAATGCTATGGTTCTGGTTTATAGAAAAATGGATCAATTACCAAGGCAGGCTTCAAAGAGGGAGACTGCCCTAAGTTATAAATGGCTCGGTCCCTTAATTCTGTCATAATCCTATTTGATATATAGTTCTCAGTGCTGCTGAATCCTTTTAGGGCTCTTTGATCAAGTGAGTACTTTCAAATGTGATGCCTCCTGTCATATAACGCCCTAAAAATAACACAACTTGCCTTTTAATTTCTGGAAACATTCGTTTTCCCCGCTTTCCACCCCTCTCCCCATAGAGAAAACAAAAAGCCTGACTTTCATATTAACTAATTTAAGGAGAGAAAGAAGGACTAGCAGAAATGAGACCTTTTTTATTTATCAAAGGCCCACTCCAGTATTCCTGCTTAGGCTGATAGCCCCATCTCTAGCAGAGACAGGATCAGACCACTGGTACTTTTGCATCAGACATCAGATGCTGTTGTTCTGGGCTTCACTAAGGACTTAATTGAGAATAACAGATGTGTGAGAGATGCAGAATATCACAGAAAGCTTCTGTTTCCAGGATTAACATGATCTGGCATTTATCTGGGGACACCTTACTGAATGCCTTGAAATTCAACTCTAAGGAGTAGATCTCTTTATAGTGTCTCAGGTCTGGCTTGTTTCAGCATCCTGATGAGTCTTTTCCAAGTCAGGTCATAGGATTCATTAGATGTGCATGTCTGATATAGATCCTTTTCTTCCTTCCCATTTTTAAAAGAACACCAGGAAATTGTACAGTTACTAAGCCTGAGTTAATGTATTTTTTTTATATTATGGCAATGTAATGCCAGAAGTCCTGCTTTTCTGTTGGGCACTGCAACTGCTAGCCAAAATCCAGTTCTGTAAAGTGAAAAAAAGTATTCATGCAAGTGGAAAGCTTAATGCTTGGTATATGAGAAGGTCTTTGTTTTCCTTCTCCTTCACAACCTCTGCCACTGAGTTACACTCAGCACTGATATTCTCTCTTCCTGTAACCGACACGCACCCGGGTTAGCAGCTCCATCGACTTAAGAAAGACAACTCAAGAGAGTGAGGATTGTAGGATCAAATTGTCCAGCCTTGTGCAAGGTTTTCAGCTCTTTTAGGTGGAAACTGGCAGTTCCTAGAGCTACCCTTGGCAATTTCCTGCCGGAGAAGCTTGGTCTGGGGAGCCAGAATCTCAGGAGGAAAATGTACACCAGGAATGGCTAGCTCAGCACCTCCTTTTTTTGCCCAGCCAGCCATGTTTTCCAAGAGGTCATGTATACCCTGGAAAGGGAAAGCACTAGAGGAGTGTTCTTGAGGTGAGTTATGCATGCCTCTCATCGGTGTGAAATTTGAAGTTTATGCTCTTGGAAGCTATGGAGCTGTAGGCTCCATGGTGAGCCATGGCTCACACTGTACACACCCAGCAGTGACAGCCTGCAGAATTTGGCTTCTTTTCTCTTTGCACCTCAGCTCAAAAGCAACTCTGCTCTTGGCTTTCTTACGAGTGTGACCTGTCTTCCTGCAGATGACTCCTTTTGAAAGGTAAAGTATAGGTTAAAGCTTCAATTTCCTCATAAATACTCTTAAAAGGTAGATTAAATGTCCATGTCTGTCCCTTAGTGCAATTAGTCTCACACAGGCTTCCAAACTAAGTGATGGGGGCACAACAACCAGCTTCTGTGATGATGGAACTAGGCTGGCTTGTAAAAAGGGCTAAGCAATGATGCCTGTGGCTACAGAGGACTGCATGCTTTCTACCATAAAAATAGGTTATCCCAACCAATCCTATGCTCCTGTTTCAGACCAGCTCTCCGTCAGCATTTAACAAGTAGAACAGACCATCCCAGACATGGTTCCAACCTGTTCAGATGTTATTCTGCTTCTGCCTACAGGTTATTGTATGTTCAGTTGGTAACCTGAGCATTTCGAACTCCTGAACCACCATCTGCTCAATCTATGCAGACTGTTTATCAAAGGCTTTGACTGCACTGTAAGGTCTAAACCATTTTATGGAGCCCTGCCAGCTGAAATGAAATATTAGTTGCTGTATATTTTGAAAAACTGTCACTTCATAGGCCAAAAGAGCCTGGAGATCCCAGCTGGTAATCAAAGAGCAGTGTCACATTTTTCATGGTTAGGGGCTCCATTGGTCTCCAGATTCTTTAGAAACCTAACTGATTAATTAGCCAATGAAATTTAGATCTGAATTAAATCCAAAATGCCATCACTGAAGACCTGCATCACCAACTGCAAGAAGTTAAACCTTGTGAAAATAAACATGCAAAGAATCTATGCAGGATGTTTAGCTTCATTTTCAATAAATCCCTATTTGAAAACAAAAGCTAAACACAAGTGTGATCCAGCAAGCACTTCTTCCTAGGCAGAGTTGACCTAATCTGTCACCATTAAGATTGGAAAGGGTTTGCTATTGATTTTTGAGGGTTAAATGCTAGGGCTCCTCTCATTCCCTACAGTCCGTAGGGCAGATCACTTATTTTTCTGGACCTTTTATTGCTCCAGATCCTGAGCTGGCAGTGTGGCAGCAGTGGCTTCTGCCAGCTCTGGACTCTTGGGAGCCATGTGCAGCTGGTCTGAGGATGGGTCAGGTGTGCATGATTCAAGAACGAGAACAGGGCAGAGGTAAATGCCATGTAGATGAGAAAGTGCCTGTGAAAGGTGCCTTCTCCAGCATCTTCCTAGTATCACAAGCCACATGTCCTGAAGCAGGTGTTCCATGGTGGGTTCTGAGAGGTTAGGATTAGAGTAAATGAGGGAAATTGTAGCTCTCTCTCCTTTTCCTGTATGCTGCTTCTCACAGTGAATTTCTCAGCTACCCCAAAACATGTGATGTCTACTGTTGTGCTTAGCCCTGCAGACCAGAATGTAACTCCTGGTACTTGGCAGGACCCTCTGCAAGATCAGGCCCTGGGGTCTGCAAGGAGGGGGAAGGGAAAGCAGGATTACTCCTGAGATGAGCTCTGAGCATGCAGCTGTCCTAGCTGAGACACTTGCCAGCCTTCTAAAATAAACCCACTCAAACCACTCTTTTCTGATCAAAGAATGAAGTAGCTTAAGCTGGATAAAGCTTGTGTTGGTGACAGACTTCACTGCTAGGGCCAGCTCGTGTGTTTCCTTCATTTAGTAATGACTTTTAAGGATTTTTAGTTAATTCTTTGGATCTTATACATAAGCAGAAAATTCTTATAGTTAATTGTACATTTTTCTTTTAATTATGGAGTTTGGCAGCTTTAAAATGGAGTGCCATCTCTGCAGTGTTTCCTGTACAGTGTTATATTAAAATGTGTTTTTCAATCTTGCATTCCCTGTTTCCCACAGCTGATTTTGACACAGGGTAGCTAGAGAGGCCACAACAAAGAGTAGTGTGCTTGTTACTTTCCAAGGAGAAATTGTTTTGAGTGACTGTATAACCTCCAGAGCCCCAGAACACATCTGATTTCCCCTCACCTCTACTGTGACTTGTCCCATGACATGGGACTATCGATAATATATGTATCTTCTTACTGTACTGCTCAGTACATTCTCCTGTAGGTGGATCTGGTTAGAAAGCACTTGAAGTTTCCTTACACATCTCCACTTCCCCAAGGGATCAATGTCTTGATGGATCACATTCAAACACATTCAACATCTCACGGAGGGTGTGTGAAAGGACAACAGAATCACTTTCACTCTATCCATATCCATTTCCTACTGCATTCCCTGTTGTACAACTATTGGCATGCCCGGAGGGAACAGCACTTCTCAAGGTCACAGGAGGTGGAAAATAGCTGCTGTCAAGGTACAGAAACTTTTGGATCAGGGTAGCAAAGGCATGACCTTCCTCTAACTCCAGGGGGAAGTTAGTGGGATTTGTGTGTGTGTGTGTGTGTGCACAGTGGAGCTGAGGTAGGTTGGGGATTTTTTAACCTTGGCTAATAAGTTTACATGGTTATTTAAAAAAAGGTGGTAGTAATCTGCATTTTTAGGGTAAGAATAATCTTTGGCATTTCTTGACTTGCGTTACAGGAACAAAGGAGAATATGATACCAGTGTTATTGCATTTCACCTTCACTTTACAGTGGGATCTGTATATGTACCTTATTAAAGTGCAATTCTATGCACTCTGCACTTGCTGTTTGAACTAAGTAGAACTGTTCCACTGGTATTAAAAAGGAGATTCTGACAAACCATAACCCAGGAATGTCCAGTAGTTATCAGTTATTCGTGAGATGAGTTTTTACTGTCACTCTTGCGGGAGTGGGAATTAAACCTGAATCTTCCACATCTGAGATGAGACCCTGAACTGTTTGGTTTCAGTGGAAGAAAGGAGGGAGTACATTGCTTTCTTGCAGCCTGGAGATGGAGTGTCAAGTCCCTGTGAACCTATCCAATCAGAATCTCTCCTAAATCAAAATTATCTATTTTGGAACTGCCAAAAGGAATGTTTGTCAGCATTAATGCCATTCACTTTTGTTCTGTGTGTCTCAGAGTGAACACAGACTAGGCAAGGGCATGCAGCATCCCACAAGGCATCCAGTTACACCTGGAACTTTCCTTGACACATTTTTTATTTTTATTTTTACTAGAAAACACAATTTATGGAATTTTCTGAGGGGAAAATTCATTATTGTCACAAGAATATCCATCCTCCATCGGGGGAAGCAAATTCATATTTTGTTTCCACTTGGACTTCTTGAGTTTGTGGTTTTTAGAACCAAATTATGTTTTTAATTCCTTTGACATGTGATCTGTTTCCACCCTGACTGCCAGGTTGTCTTATGGGAGTTGCAGTTTTCTAGTGTTGCATGTACCAGAGCACCAAACTTCATCATCATCAAGTCAACCTTAACTTTCCACGCTCTCTAGCTGAACTAGGGATTGTATCACAGGAACCTGCTGACTGTCAGCTGAGTCAGGGGGATCTTAAGCTCAAACCTAGGGTCCATATGCCAGAAAAGCTGTGTTAAAACAGGGAACAGCTGATTTTGCTCTGTAAAGACCCACAGATTTCATAGCCTTGTAAAACCAGGGATTTTAATAATAATATTTTAATGAAATGTGAATAATTCAATTTTGGGCTGCCAGCAAGGGAGGGAAGCAGGGATGACAGGAACTGAAGTGAGGTATTTATTAATTCCTTTGCTGAATTTATTGGGTCAAAATCAAGAAAGATTTAGGCTGAGCATTTCTAAGGGATATAGGTTCCCAGCTCCCATTGACAGCCAAGAGCTGCAGGGCATGCTCTCTCTTGATTTTTCTGAAAAATCTAAATGGCCTCAATGGATTATTTTTTTCCCCCTATTCTTTTTTGTCCTTGAAGTGCTGTGAAATGTGTGTGATGCTTGTACAAGATGGGTAAATCTTCCTTCCCTGAGAAAGCTGGTTTAGGTAATACATATTGTAGTGGATAATGCTTTCTAGTCCTGGAGCATCTCAGATGATTCCTTGAGTTAGAAACTTGTCAGATAAGGATGATAATTTTCCTTGTTTTGCAAAATGGAAAATCAAGAGCCAGAATAAACTGTATGTAATCACACAACAGGATCAGAAGGATACTCAGAATTTCCCAGTAGATTTATATTTTCATGAGTTCTGTTGGCATTGGCTCACATTTACTTTATAGCAGTGATAGCATTCCCATTAGTGCCTGACTGGGATGGTGGTAGGTTCCATACAGATTAATGAAGTGGTGTTTCTGTGAAGACTTTATAGCTTGAAAAGATCATTGCATACCATATGTGAGGAGAGCTGCTTAAAATCAGCCTGCCCCTTCTTGTGGGGAAGGTGACATTTCAACACATATGACTTCACCCAACTTAGATTTTTTTTTTTTTTCTCCACTTTGCAACTGATATGTTGTAAATATTTGTCAATTTGCTAATGTTTTTGCCTCTTGCAGCCCTGGATGAAGCTTGTTACTGTTAATGAACATATCTGGCTTTCTTGGCATCGCTCCATTTCATTCTTAGGATTCCATGTTTTAACATACTAAAACTACATTTTTATTATTGCTGTTAATTTTGCTGACCCTTGTATGCATTTATGTCTCTTATTTTTCTACAATTTCTAGTTTGTAATATGTATAGTTTTCAATTATCTTTCCCTTTCCACCCCCATTTGTTTTATACATTTTATTGATACATAGTTAGCATTGATAAATGGCTGCTTTTGCTTCTCCCTCCATTTTACCCACTGGCTCCTTCTTTCCTAATTGTGTTACTCTGAGCTCTTGGTATCAATCACAGCTTTTTATTTATATTCTTTGTGCTATTGCAAGTTGCAAGGTTGGTTTAGCCAATGACTTTGCAAAAGCAGCTAGAGTCAGGGCAAGTGAAGGGCCAGAGCAGAAAGAAACCTAAAGATGTCCTTTACATTTGACTTGACTCTTACTCTGAATGCCCTAGGATGGTGACTGACAAATTCCCACTTGTCCTTAGGATGACTGAGGTAGATATAAATAAACCACAACATGTGACCTAGCAAGGAGTGTGAGGGGTTGAAATCCCATCCCAAATAATCAATCCCACTGCAATTTCCTAAGTAGGATTGAAGAAGGGATCAGAGTCAGCTGTACTGAGCAGCAGTGGTTACCCTAATTTACCCTGAATTGCCTGGGAATGGTGAATTTTTTTAATTGTTCAGGTGACAAGCTGGGAAAAAGCATTGGAGGGAGGGGATGGAAAGAAGGTCTGGGTTTGTTCATAGGTGGTAGAAAGCAGTTGACCATGGACTGTGCCACTCTAGGGTTTCTGTGTAAATTGCTCCTAGTTCATTGCCTGCTCAGTGCAGAAATTTTGTGAATAGAAGGGACAACTCTGTGATCAGGATCCATTTTCTGCCATATTCTTCCAATAACAGTTTTTGCTCTTCAACGGAGAATTGTGCATTTCTATATTGAGTTCTTGCAAGCAGAATTCAAAGCACGCTTAGGTTAGACTGAGGCTAGGAGAAGCAGGATAGCCCCAGCCTGATCTCAGCCTGGTCTCTAGGATGCTGGCTCACCTTGTGGAAAACTCACGTTTGCTTTGGCTTGAGGAACTGGCTCACGTGCAGGGACCCAGCAGCAGAGTAGCAGGTGTGCTGCTCGCTGCAAATGAGTTCCCCTGGCAGTGCTGTGTGGGGACGTGTGCCTACTGCTGGTCAGTGCTTTGCCTGGCTTCTGCTCTTCCTATCAGGCTTTGCTTTTTTGAGCACTTAAAATCAATAGAAATGAATAAAAGGAATCCAAACAGCTCATAAACAACATTAGTGATGGAGCTGTTAAAATGTAAGTAGTCAAACTACATTTAATCCACTTTCTCACATTAATGCTGTGCAAGGGTGCATATTTCAAATGCTACTAATCAATTGGTAACAGATGTTGCTTAAAGGAAGGAATAAGTGATGCTTGTGGAGACTTATTTTGGAGGAGACTTCTTTGGGGCCATCTGAAGAAGGTAACTGGGCTGCGTGTGAGCACCAACCAATCAGTTCAGAGCAGCTCTGAACTGTGTGCATGGTTGGGTCTGACTCCTGCAACCAGAAGTCCTCCCTTAGTGACACAGCAGGCCCAGCTCTGAGGGCAGGGCAGCTGAGCTATGCAGGTGCTCAGACCAGCACTGTGCTGGCAGCTGGCTGTTCAGGCCACCTTTCAAGTTGTCAAAAAATGGACTCAGTTTCATTATTGCTCAGAGTTGTATTTGTCTTCAAGGGAGCATCTTTTTAGTTCTATAAAGTTCACCAGAGATATCCATGCTTTTGATAAAATAAGTGTTTAATGCTAACTGATCTCTCCATGTCCTTTGGGAAGTGTATCCTCTTGTGAGGTTTATTTCAATATTGACCCTACTTCCAGTGTTACAACTTCTTCCTTGATTTGTGTGTTCGACTTGTCTGGTTTTACATAATTGTCCAATTGTAATTATTTTATGAGATCTAGCATCATCTAGCACAGTGCTGAAGTATCTCCATTCTACTTCCTTTCCGTAGAGACATGGAATCATCCCCTCTCCAGTAATAAGGCTCAGCCAAGTCACTCAAGTTCCAGGGAGCTTCAGAAAGCGCAAATCTCTCTTTGCCTCAGTTGCAGCACCCAAAAAGTAAGTAAAAACCTGTTTCCTTTGTGACACACAAAACAAGTTCTACATTTTGCTATAGACAGAGTGGATCAGCCTTGGTGTCACAGGACTGGAGATGGTTAGGGGAAAGGGGAAGGAAGGATATGGCTGTACTTCACACACTTCTGTGGAGAGCTTCCATGAGCACTATACTCTGATGCAGGGTGCTTACAACCTTGCTGCCACATCCTGCTTCAACCCTAGTGTTTCAAAAGAACCCAAAACCAGCATCTTGAATGATTAGGACCACCCCTGCTCTGAAGAGCTGTGCAGAAGAGAGGGAGAACCTGAGAACACCCATTAGGACAGCAGGTTTGAGGCTTTCTTTTAGTTGAAGCAGAGACCACACTTTTTCCTTGACAGCCTACATTTGAGGAAAACATCCTTCTTTCTGACTCAAGTAGACAGACACATGCCTATTTAGACTTCTCTTCTTTCTCTAATACTTGTGTGTGGGTTATGTACATGTATATACCTGTATACCATAACCACCCACCCCTCTTCCTAGCATAATGTTTTTTAAACATTTGTGATTATGCAGCATCTTGTAAAGAATTAAGAAGTTCATAATTATTTATAAAGTTAATACTTATAATGAAATGGTTGCACTTTGATGTCTGTATATGTTTTCTAAGCTAGGATGACCTATATTGTAGAGGTATTATGTATACTAGGTGATGCGGGGATTGGCTTGGGAATTACCCATGTTTAATGAACACTAAAATTAGAATTTGACTGAAATCCACATAAATGGCTCGACAGCAAGTTCGACTGCCCCTGGGGAGCTGTGGGCAGCTCAAATTTACCCACAGGCATTTTTGAAAATGTTTTTTTTGAATCAGCATAGTGTGCTTTTTGGAGCAGAGAGTGAAGCTTGCACTTTAAACTCCCTTCTCTTCACCTTGTCCCCCATTTTGTTGTTGAAAAGCCCTCCACAGAGGATAGAGCATGAAGCATGTTGCAGGTAGAATATATGCTGCACTGACACTTTTTTGTTTTACTTGCCATGGGAAGCCTTCTGCTTTCCCTATTTTTTTTTGTTGCTTGAACTCTTACTATTTTGAATTTCCAAATACTTGGTCTCTTCTGAAGGTATGTGTACTTTGGATAGTGCAAAACCTGGTCTAGCTGTTTTATACCTTGCTCTCCACCACACTACAACACTAAAAGCATCCAACCACAGTGAATCCTGGCTTTCAGAGATGAAGGCTTTTTTGATGTTACAGGCTTGCTCTCTAAATCTGGGGAAAGATAGATCTACCTGCTGTGTCTTTCTTTTACCACAGGGAAGGGCTTAATTATCCTTTAGGATGCCTGTTTATATCATGACTGCTCCCTCCCAGTCACTGAAGGGAAAAGGTTTCTGGAAGGAATAATACACAATACTGCCCACTTTGCACAGGCCTGGGAAAAAAGGCAAGTCTTGCCTTGCATCAACCCACGCTTGGAGTCAAGAAATACCTTATTTCTGTTTGGGGAGGATGAGCAGAAGCAGAAGCAGCTAGTCGTTGGCTCCGTCTGCTTTGTCCCAGCAACAAACTGGTGACACTGAGCTGTGCCATGACCATGTCTTTCTTTGGGCTGTTAGGGTTGTCAGTGACAGGGCAGCTTGGCTTTTGCTGCAGAACCAAGCGGAAGTGGTTAGAGTTCATGGCCTGTTTAATTTGGAGTCCAGTTGTGCAAGTGGAAAAATATCGCAATTATACTTGTTGCCCACAGTCAGCGTGAGAATTCTTCTTAAGGCTCAAGGAGAAAATTACTAATTTAAGAAGCCAGTGTTGTTCCAGAGAAAACCATCACAAAATGAATATCCCAAATCACAAGGGGAATACATCATTTTATCAGGTTCATCTGCACAACTTTCTTTTGTCTTAAGAGGCATACATGTCCTTTTCAGATATACCTTTAAGGGAGCTCTAGGTAAAAAAAAAAAAAAATATTAAAAAATGAACACTGGTTTTGAGCTGTTTTATTAGGGTTTATAACCTGTGTGTGAAGTTAGTCCACTGGTGCTTAGTTAAATGGCATACTCTGGATTAATTTTTTTGCAGCTTTATGCTCCTAAACCTGAACTGTTTCCTTCCTTTTTTTCTTCATTTCCCCTCACCCCATTTTTTTTCTTGCCTCACAGAGGTAGGATGTTGGCTTAGCTCAAAACAGACAAGCCTTTTTATTTCTTTTGACTGCTTCTGCAAAGCTTGATGGGTAATTTACATAATCAATGAGGTAACCCTGTCACCCCAAACATGGAGTCTTTAAAGAGAATAGTTTTATGCAAATAAGATATTGATGGTTTAATGATTAATTGGCCCCAAGCCTTTGTTAATATGCAATTGTTGTAGTGTAACATGCATTTGTAATTATTTTGGTTTGGTTGTTCAAACAAGTGGTAGGCACTTAATTGCTTGCAGCAATTGAAGAGACAGGATATCAGAGAGAAAAACAAAAGGCTGGTTAACGTGTTACCTGATATAATGTTAGATTTCCTTTGTGTATATTGTGTTACAACGGTCAGATTCTTAGTGATAAAAATCAGTGCAGCTCTCTTGGAGGATATAGAACTATTCTGACTTCCAGCAGCTGAGGATGTGATGTGAAACGTTCCTGAAATCAGATTTCAGTGCTGTATTTGGTGATGGTCATCTGGGAGTTAGGATGGTGAGCTGTGTTGTTTATTGCTTTTGGTTATTATTATTAAATAGAAATCCCTTTGGTTCCAAAGGCTGCAGTTAAAAGTATGCATTAGTGAGAAGCTACCTGGAAGACTATTTCAAGCAAGCAAATAAGTATCTGAACTGCTTTGCATTCTCCAAGGTGTTTGCTTCATGTGACTTTCCTGCTAATTTGATATCTGTTTCCTGTTCCTTTTGCCTCTAGATCTGCATTTGGCAGACAGGGAAAAGTTTGTGTATTTGGAGGTGAAGAATCCTACATCTCCATAAATGCACTTAAGCAATTGTCTATGTCAGTTTTCTGTGACAGATGAATAGAATCATAGAATCACTTAGGTTGGAAAAAACCTTTAAGATCAACTCCAACTATTGCTCTGCTCTCTAGCACTAGGCCATATTCCCAGTGCCACATCTAGATGACTTTTAAACACATCCAGGGATGGTGACTCAACTGCCTCCCTGGGAAGCCTGTTGCAATGTCTGACAACCCTTTCAGTGAAAAAGTTCTTCCTAATGTCTAGTCTAAACATCACCTGGTGCAGCTTGAGGCCGTTTCCTCTTGTTCTATCACCAGTTACTTGTGAGAAGAGACCAGAGACATTTTCACTTAGAGAGTATTTTAAATTTGTGAAGTTTGTCTCCCAGGACAAAGGTAATTTGAAGGGGTTAGGGGAGAGATCCACCTAGGAACAGTGGACAAAAGGAAGCAGCTGAGTATTAAGATCTTCCAAAAATCAACTCTGTTAATAATTATATACATAAATATGAGCTGTGTATGTAATAATGTAATTATTTGTTTAGACTTATGTGAGGAAGAACTGTTTCCCACAGAAACATTAGTAGCGAATGGTTTTAATGTGAAATTGAATGTGCTAAGAGCTGATGAAGCTCAGTGATTAATTAACCTGTGCAGCAACAACATCTTTACCCTCTATTTGAATCTCAGGGAATTAGGCAGTTTTTCTTATGTTTGGATGGCATCAGGCACAAATGTCACACCAAACCTTTTTATTCTTGTCAAGATAAATTAAGTAGGTAAAGAGGAAATGATGCTTTGAGCTGCTAGGAATGTCAAGAGGCACTGTAAAATAAGGCCAGGCTGGATTTTGACCTGCAGATCCTGAGGTGGCCATATCTTGACTGTAAAGAGAACATAGTACCAAGGGGCCAAAAGTAATGATAGATTTTTAAAAGAGAACTTCACAGGCTTCTCTTGAATTCATTGTTAATCATCATTAACGTCATGAGTTGTCAGCTAAATGCTCAGCCAGTGGGCAGCTTGTTCAGTAAATCCTTTGTAATCTTCTGTTTTGTATCAGCCAGTGATAAACACCAAGGCAGCCTCCCCTATCTAATAGGTAATAATAATATCTAGGAATTTAGTGATAGCTCAACTAGCAACCAGTGGAAGGGTGCAACATTGGCCAGAGACACAAAAGGAGTTAACTTAAAACAAACAAACAAAAAACCCGCAACAACAACAACAAAAAACGAAACAACCCAAACTGAAAAGCAAACCCAAAGCTTACAAGAATCCCAGTATCTCCCAGGTGAAATATCATGTTAGAAAGTGAAGAAGCAAACAGATGAATAATTTCAAAAATGTCAGAAAAAAACCCCAATGTGATGCAAGTTGGGTCAGGGAGCAAGGATGTCCAGGAAGAAATAGTCACAAATTGGCACAAATGGGATTGCATTCACTGGTTTAAATGACATCTGGTAATAAAAAAAAAAAAAAAAAGAGGTATGTTTTAATAACTTAAAAGCCAGATTATGCCTCTTCAGAAAAAGTTTCCTATGATTATATGCAAAGCAGATGATCCAGCAGCAGAATAGCTAATTCCAGACATCTTCAGCAGCAAGTATCTCAATAAATGACTAAATACTGAGTGAAGTGAAGAAATGCTAAAGGAGGTTTCTGTGCCAACCCCAGCCCTTCAGGTAGCCTTTCATTGCTTTCTGTCTCTCCTGTGCTGCTCAGTGTGAGGAGGCTGGGTCATCCTTAGGCTCCAAGCAAGGATGCCCCTGTATGTAAAATTGTGTTGGGCAGCAGACACAGCTCTTGGTCCCAGCTCCAGTTGTTCCTGAGGCCCAGGCCTATTCATAACACCAAGTTTTAATGCAGCAACTTTAAACTAAATGCAGTGCGTGTCCATAAATTGCATCCTAGAAGGGATATAATGAACGTATCTGTCTCTGGCCATAGTCTGTAAGAATCCTACCATAAAGATACCAATGTATGTTATTGTAGTCAATGAAATCTCTCAGTTTATACTGGCCCAGAAACTAATCACACAGACTTTATTCTCTCTAAAATTGCACATATATTAAAGTTATAATATATAATTTTAAACTGTATACTATTTATCACTAAGAGTATTTGTAGAATAAACAAAAATTTTGCATTATAAAGCAGATGAGGAATTCAGAGATGTTTTGGTCTCTTGGGTAAATTTGCATTTAAGCAGGTATTGTTATGCACTTACAGAAACATGCATAGAGACAAGAACTTCCTTATACCAACACCCCAGAACTGTTATAAAATTTAAGCTTCATAAACAGCTTAACTTTTGGGTTTTTAATACTCTTGTAGTTTCAAGAAGCTGAAATGTTTTATTATTACTGTTCTTTAAAATCATATTCTCTTCAACTTCTCACCAAACTTCAAGTAAATGCTTAAGTGCAAATTAGAAAATAAACCCTCAAAGAAATGTTTCTCGGTGGAAATATGGACACAATATTTGTTTTGGTGATAAGGTGCACTCAACTCCAGTGCTGCATTTGTTATCAATATGCCAGTGCCTCATCTACTTGGAACATAAGACGTGAGGATGCCAAGTCTGTCATCAATCTTTGGGTGTATTTCATCAGAACAAGACTATTGTCTGTGCTTAAGATCCTAGGGGACTACAATAATTACTAAAACAAACCCTTATGTCTTGCTTTCTGCTAAAAGGGTAGTGACAGCTTTTCATGTAAAATCAATCTCAAGATTTTTTTTTTTAATCAGTATTATAAAGGAAGAGGGGTAATTTAAATAACTGATTATATGAAGGTGATACAGAAAAATTATCCTTTCTGTTCATACACTTAAGTAGCTTTATAGGAAATATGTGCAGTGTGTGGTCAAATTGTTTAAAATGCCAGCCTGTCATCTCCCTGAGGCAGGCTGGTTGTGCCTTTGTTTTTGTCACTGTAGCTATTAAAAAGCTTAGATAGCCTGGAGAGCTAATGAAGAGGAGATTGTTGTGAAGTTAATTGTGGAAAAGACCCACAATGGTAATGAAAGGGACAGAACTGGGAGTGGGAAGTAAATTCCAACAGCAATTTGTTTTCTCCTTTCTTTTCAAAATCACAGAACTGAAGTTGCCAGTTGCATAGTTACTTTCATCAGTGACCAGTAAATTCTGTAGCATGGAGTCAGGAATGCTGTGATTGCTGGGCCCTTTATGGCTGCCTTAAAGAGCAAGATCCCACTGGTCTGTGTAGAGTGTTGCAGAGCAGTGGCAGCAACCACAACCTCTGAAATGCTGGGACACCTGCAAGCCCTTTCAGTTAATTATAATTTCCCTGGTAGGTAGAAATCCAGAGCAACCGATTTTGTCCATGTTCCAAGGAGAAATGGGAGGAGCAGCAGTTCAGGCAATGGATATGGCACTTTCAGCACATGTAGAGCAGATTATTTAGCTTTTACCATCAGAGACATTCTCCTCAGGCTGCCTTTCAGAAACACAGCAGTGTGAAAAGCATGTGTTCTGTGTGAAGATGTGCTGGATCCCCATGCCTTCTCATACATCAGGTAAACCCTTAACCCTGTTAGACAGTTACCTACTGGGCTGAATGCAAAGGTCTTATCTATAGTATTGCAAATTCTATGTTGGTACAAGTGTCTATGGGACTCTCAATCAATTGAAGTTAAAGCAGCTATAAAAAGAGACCTATTTTGACACAAACTTTTACCCTCTTGTTAGTTCCTGTTTGCAATTCCTCCCTACCAGTTTCCCACTGCATAATGTAGAGTTCGAGAGTCCTTCTGGCTTAAGCTGTCTCTGAAGCTGGTAACTTATCCAGGCATGCACCTCATCTTTGGGGGCATCCCACTTCACCACTCCCAAAGGGCTAGTGGAGTATTTGCTTTGGCAGGAAGCTTTCAGGGCAGGAGTACCTACTTGTTATATTGCAGTGCAGACTTTGCTGGTAATACAGAATGTGGACACATCAATGTAGAGTCTGTCCATTATAATTTGCTTTCGCTGGGGAGAAAAAATGTAACTGGATCCATTATAGTGAACACAGAGTAGAAGACTAAGCATTTAGTTTCTGATGGATGATGGTGTAGATGTGATGGATGTTAGAATGGTTGTAACAATAACGATTCTATGCTGTCCAAGAGTTTGCATTAATTTAATTAGATTTGTACTGGAGTCTGAGGTGACCTGCCTCTAGATAATCTCTAAGAAGCCAACATGCACTGGAGGTGTAGAAGGCAGAGGAAGTGTGTGTGAGTGTGGGTCTGGTTGGTTTTTACTTAATAGACAAGAAATTCTAGATCAAAGCAAAGCCAGCAATGGTATGTGTAATTTTTTGAGAGAAACTAAAAATATTCAGTGCTGCTGTTTGGCAGTGTTGAGAAAGCACTGAAAAATGCAGTCACTGCTAAATGTGTTCATTTGAGAGGTTTGCTGTTACAAATGTGAATCTTCAAAGGCTGTGAAACTTAACAATAGCTTCTCCGTATTAGACAGAGGGTTAATTATAACATTTATCACACAAGCAAGGTACCTACAACAAATCTGTATAGCTCTTTAGTTTTCAGCTTGTTGAGTGAGTGCTGTCAGAAGGGATTTGCCTCAATGCATGTGCTTGGTGAGGTTATCAAAGTGTCTGTCAGGGAGGGCACTTTAACACCATTCAGAGGCCTGAGCGAGCGCATTGGGATTGGCAGAGACAGTGACAGAGGTGACTGTGGTAGGTCCTGACAGTTTGAATACAGAATTATATAGTCCAGTGACAAAGTGTTCAGTTTATTTAGACTGGGGAACACGATGTGCAGGAGACAAAGGAGAAGCAAAGAAAAGGTTAAGTTACCAAAATTTTAATTGAGCTCTGACTGACTGTTTTTGAATAATTGGTTGTGTCAAAACGTAATGATTACTGGCTTGGGAAGCTACAGCCTTTCACCCTTAGGTCACTGGCTCAAATCTGGACTGGGCTGGTTGTAATGGCTGATGTTCAATACCCACTAACGTGAAATGAATTGCTGATTTCTGCCCAGCACACACTGAATAAGCACCTGCATCACCAACAGTGTGTGCTGGGAGTCTCGGCAAAGGCAGCATCCAGAAGTTAACACCTCCTTTTTATGGAAGTTTGCTGCTGCGACTTGGTTGCCTGGTGTGTGAGACCTTGCACTGTTGCTACAGTAGCTTTATTCATGCAGTGGAAAGACAAGAACTTTGCTTTGCAGTGTTTCCCCCCTGGTGACTTCTGTGTGCGTTTGGTGAAACCTTAGCAACCCTTCACTAACTACAAGGAGCCCTTCACAGCACTAAGAGGACTTCTGGCAACCAGGGCATCAGTATTAACCACCAAGGAGTGTTCTCTAGAGTCTGGGCACTGTCATTTCAATCCATATTTAAGAATGTTTTTGTCTTCATCTTCCAGAGTTAGGGAAATAAAAATAGCCATTGCACAGACAACATTAACCCACACTGTTGCTCCCCTAGCTGTGTTAGGAGCATTTTTTTCTGCCCCTGGAGTTAGTGTGAGATCTGTTGCTGACAGTATCCCAGAATACAGTGAGTATTTCTGAATACAGCTGTCTCAGTGTGCTTGGCCATGAGCTGCTCCTGCCGAAAACACACTCTTCTGCAGGCAATGGGAACATGGCATAGGGTTTTGCTATCATGCCTCAGTAGATCAAAGCAGCCCAACAGTCACTGGGTTTTACCATCTGAAGTGAATTTGCCTTGGAACAAGCGGAAGATTAAATGTTTGTTTGTGCATCCCAGAATAAATTGTGGGAAAGGTACCTCAAGGCTGCCACAGTACTTTCTATGAGTACAAGCTGGCCTTTTAATGGTGCAAAAATGACTACATTTTGTTGACAGCTTAAAAAAAAATCCCAAATCTATTGGACAGGCAGTCCCAATGAGACTGACTTATAAACTTTTAGGTTGATGTCAATTTTTTTCCAAAGAAATCTGCTCAGCTTTAGCATCTTGTTCCTGGCTTGTGTATCTGGGGAAAAATACCTTTTCTGCTGTAGTTTTGTCATTGATTTAAAAAGCAAAAGAGGTTTTCTCCACTGACTGGGCAGGCCTGGAGAGGACTTTGAACCAGTATCATTTTCATGAGTTCATGAATCTTTTTTCTTATTACCTTAGTTATATGGTGGTGAGTCACTTTAAACTCTTCAGTAAGAATCAAGGAGGGTGTAAATATGCACGTTCTCCTATTTCCTATTCCACTGTGTTACTCAAACAGCTGGATCTTCACGCAGACTCTCATGGGACTGGCAAAGATTATGAACCAAGCTGTTCAACTGGTTTGTGGGCCCTCTCCAGACACATTCCAGCTGAGAATGCTGGCATTTGAATGAGAGAAGGTCCTGACATCCTAACCCTGGACTAGCAGGTATCACTCCCCATGTAAATATCATTTCTTAGAGCGTGAGCAAGTAACATATGTCCAGCCTCCGCACTGCGGAAGCCCAAGGGAATGGACAACTTAAGTCCAAAAGCCAAACACATTTCCTGATTAATTGGGCCCTTGAGGCTTTTGGGTGACATTAAAGAATATGCCAGTCATTTTCCCCCCTGCACCTCTTCTTTTAGATAGGAAGTCATAAAATAACATAAAATCTGCTTTCAGTGAGGCGCTTCATTCCAGATGCTTTGTACCTTCTGTGATACCTCGTCCTGTAAGGGAAAGGGAGTGTATATTGAATGCTACAGGAAGAATGCAAGCTCAGCTGCTCTTCTTTTAGCTAGGGGTACTGGTTTGTGCAGTGCCCACCACGTTCTGAAACCGATGGAATGAGGAGACAGCTTTTGGGATAAAAGGTTGGAATTAGAAAAGGAGACATTTTGTAAAGACAGAAAATACCTACAAATTTAAGAGGTGAGTGAGCTGTTAAAGAAGTGTGATTCTAACTCTTTTTGGCTCACTTCAGGGGGAAACGTCTTGAGATAGAAATGTCTTGAGTCAGAGGTCAGGGAAAGCACCAGAGCAGTCACTTTATCTCCTCTGGATCCACAGTGCCCAGCATGCATGCAAGGCAGAGAGCTGAGCATCTTCTGCCTTAGGTCAGCATGTTTGTATTGGTAAGAAATAAATGGCTCCATCTCCAAGAATGCAAACAACACTGTGCTTTTTGGGTTTTTTCCTCATATATTAGATAATTTTCCTTCTGTGGGAACTGTCTAAGCAGCAATTCAATGTTTTTAAGGCCTTCTGTATTTTTATTAAATTTTAACTAATAAGGGTGACATGACTGAACACCATCATGTGTGATGAATCTTGCCACCTCCAGCTGTGTCTGAGAATTGCTGCTGGGTCGTTCTGGTCCTAGAGGAAGTTTTTTTTCTCCTTTATGACACCCTTAGAGAAATTGCCTGTGTAGATTCAGCTGACCATTAGGATTCAGCCCCTGGACTGCTTGGCCTTTTCCTGCCCATGGTGAGACAGAAAATCCTGGCATGGTATCAGCAAAGACTGGGGGTTTTCCTTTGCCATGGGATGTGGCATGTTTTTCCGCGATGTGTGTAAGGGGGAGCTCCCCACTGGAGGATAACACTGACATGCACTGATAAAGGTACAAGCTCTTGGTATCCTGGTAAAATTCCATCCACTTAAAGGGAACTGGAGAGAAGATATATGGCTATTAAAGTGAAACATAACTGCCTGTCAGAGAAAAGTAGTGACAACATGCATGGAAAGCTCTACCATGGAATGCCTGTCAGCAGGAGTGGGTAGTTTTTAACATCGTTCATGTTCCTCAATGAACGCGCTTAAATTGGCAGAGACAAGGATGAAGTTGACACGAGCAGGTTCTGTCAGCTCAAATCCAGAGGTGAGCTGTGTGCATCTGAAACCCCATCCTGACAGCTGCATCCAGGCACAGGCATGTTTAGGATGCAAGGAGCCATGGGAGGGCAGGGGAGATACTAGCCTGAGCTTCACAGTCTCCCAAAGAGGCAATGTCTCCTTTCAGTAGGAAAAGAAAGGGGGCAGGGAGAGAGAAGGAACATCAGAAAACAATGCCTATTATGTTTCATGTCAATGTTGCTGTCGTTAGGTAGTCAGAAAGATTTCAAACAGATAAACTTCCCTTTGGGATGGCAGACTGCCTTGGCAGCCAATTTTAGGCCTTGATTTGATTGATAAACTCTTTGTGACAAGTAAGGATAAAAGAAGCCCCTAGTTTGGTACGTATAAATAGGAAATTAGCTGGCAAAGTTGTCAAAGATAATTAACTCTCTGATTCTGTGTGTCTATTCAGGTTGACATACTGAAATTATTTAGAAATGCACATGTCAACGCTCTGACAGAATTTGGTGCTGATCAGATAAACAGTTTTTGAGACGCCTGATTGTAAAATGATGTAAGAGCTTAGCTGGTGGTTTTATCATTATGCATTCTCTTAGCAGCAGCAGGTATCAAACAGCAACACCATCCTTTAATGTGCTAGATTCAGAGATCAGGAGAGAAAGTTAAGAGAGCTACTTCACAGCACTTAGCTCCCTTGTTTTGTTCTTTGCCCCTAGGTTAAAAACAAAAAATAATCGATCACGTGCTAAATTCTTGGGTGCTCATCTGCTCCTCATCCTTTCCCCAGGCACAACTGGAAGTAAAAAATATCAGGGTCTATGAGAGGTCTGAAAGCTGTGCCTTCTTCAGAAGGGATAAGCTGCTCACTGCTATGAGCCCACACAGACTGGCAAGGTTAGGAAAGTGCAATAGGAAAAAATCAGTGACTCTGAACAACATCTCTATAGTGGATCATATTAAAGCAATGAGAGAGAATAACAAATATATTTAGCTTTGCAAACTCAGCGTCTTATCCACTGTCCCTTGTTTGCATCTTGTCTGGAGTGGTCGGTGTAGCACTACAGTTGCAGTGTGTCTGGAGTGTATCTTCTAAATGGGATTTGATTTCCAAGCCCCATCAATGTCCTTGGAAAAGTTAAACTCAATGTATGTGTATGTATTGTAGCGCAGATGTGAAGACACTGTAGACTTTCAGAGTAACTTGACTTTGATTCCTTCTTGGAGTTTTTATTTATCTGAAAGTTTTTTTGGCCTCCAGGAGCAGCTGCTCCTTAGCAGTGTGAAGGTATAGGCACCATAACATCTGTCTTGAACATGTATTGATGGAACTCAACTGGCCTTAGCTTTCCTTAAAGCACTAGGAGTCTTGTGTAGGTTGTAGGCCATGATGACCATCACCACAGTTCTGTGGATGAATGCTATGGCAGCATCTGGTCTCTTCCCCATGCAATTCTCCACAACCTGGGATTTTTAAGCTTCCAGAATCTAAACTCACTCAGTCTGGAGACTGGCTTTCAAGTCTTGCAGCTTTCTGTCAGATCTGGAAAGCTAGCAGTCAGTCCAGGTTATTATCTTGGGATCTAACCCTTGGATAGACAGCTTAGCTTGAATGCTTACCTTTTAAGAGTCTTGTCCAAGGTGTGACTGCTTGATTTAGTGGGGGAGAGAGGGGAAAGAACTGGAAAGAAAATGAATAAAGGGTTAGTATAATACACCTGGGGGATAAAGGAGGCAATGCTACAAACCACTAGAAAAACAAGACATCTTACATGCAGGGTCACTGCCTTGTTTTTGCAAATAGCTGCCCCCATATCCTTCTAGAGCTACTGCTGCTCTTTGAAGCACTGACCACTGTCTGCCTCATGCCCTTTTTGTGCCTTTCCAGCCATGGTTTTCCAGACAATGTGAGTGTAAGAAATGTTTCTGCCATGCACTATCCAATCAGTACTCTTGGGCTTCTTTGGCAAACCTACCTTAATATGCACAAGCCCTGGCTTTGATCATGGTCTTGATGAGGAGCTCCAGGATCTTCCAAAGGCCTACCCTAAAAGCATAGCACATACATAACCTCCCTTGGGATTCACAAAGGGTAGGCACAGGTTCTATGCAACTCGATACTGATTAATGTGCTACTGTCCTCTGTGTCAAAATGATAATGGCACATGCATTATTCTTCCTGAGAGCCCTGCAGTTCCTTTTTATCATATTTTGCACTCGTTTGTACAATGAACAATCTCCTGCCTCCCATCACTTACTTACACACCAAGAAGCTTTTTGTCTGTTTATAAATAGGGTCTCACTTGACATAACACAATTCATGATATTCTTTCTTCATCCGTAAGCATTTCTGTAGTGCTCATTTCTGCATTCCCATTCTGCAACTATCTTGTACAACTAGGCACACCAGGGGCCAGGGATTGGGCATTTAGCAGTGAGATCTTGTTTTCCCCTTTTTTGCTATTTGCCTTAACAAGAGAGTTCAAGAATGATGAAGGTCTGTGGTGGTTAATGAGGGAATGGATGCAGGTACCTATGCTAAGTGCAGGGGCAGGCAAGTGCTTTATAAAAAGATACTCTAAGCACTGATGTCTTTGCTTTATTATGTTCATCATGTCTAATTCATACCTCCCAGCACATGGCAGTGGGGGTCTGTTCATAAAGAAACTGATATTCTCATGTATAATGCAGCATTATTTAACCCTCCAGATAGATCACTGGTTTAGGATGAGTTATCTTAGAGCCGCGTGCCCCTGTGTTCATGGTACAATAGTTTGTAACTTATCACAATTGAAAGCCAAAGAATAAACTGGAAGGAAATGCACTTTTCTCTTGAGTGGCTCTTGTTAGAGCTTAGCTGAAATGTGGCATCTTAAAGAGACTCCATTTATACACAATTTGATGATGAAGACTCTGCTGCAGGCAACCTGGAAACATGAAATAGGTCTTTAATCGTTACACTTTCACTTTTCTCCCTTGGGAGCTGTAGGTGTGCAGTGCCTTGCAATAGCAACCTGCTTTGATTTTGATGCCCAATATGGATTTATGTGGGCTTACATATGCAGACTTGAAAATTATGTCCATGTGTGCCAGAACTACCCAGGAGCCAGAGGTCTCACAGAAGGACCTGGGGATCTGGGTGGATGACTAGCTGAACATGAGTCAGCCTTATGCCTCTGCAACAAAGATGTCCAGCAGCACCCTGGACTGCATTAGGAGGAATCTTGCCAGCAGGTTGAGAGAAGTGATTCTTCCCCTCTGCTCAGCACTGGCGAGACACATTCAATCCAGTCCTGGGCTCCCAGTACAAGACAGATATGGACATACTGGGGAGAGTCCAGTGAAAGGCTACAGAGGTGATTAAGGGACAGGACAATCTGGCATATGGAGACAGAAAAAGAGAGCTGAGGTTGTTCAGCCTGGAGAAGAGGAGGCTTGAGGGATGTCTTGCTAGTTGGTATTGATGTGCACTGGTGATTAAAGGAGAGCCTGACTCTTCTCAGGACTGCACAAGCTGAAACACAGGAAATTCTGTTTAAATATAAGGTGTTTTGGTTTTTTTTTTCAAGATGAGGCTGGTCAAACAATGGAGCAGGTTTCCCAAAGAATGCACAGAGTCTCCGTTCTTGGAGATACTGAGAACCCCACTGGACATGCTCCAGGGCAACCTGATTGAACAGAGAGGTTGGACTAGACAGTCTCCAAAGGTGCCTTCCAGCCTCATGATCCTATGAGATTTCCCATACACATGGAAATACAACTCAGAGTATGGACTTACCTTTTCCACAAAAGACAAGCATTATTCTAAGTAGTAGTACATAGGTTGTTAAGTCCTGGAGAAGAAGTAACTTCCCCATAACTTGTTGGCAGATGCTCAACACATCTGTTTGCTTTAGACTTCCACTGAAAAGACATTTCTGTTCCTGCATCACATGTGTCAAATTCAGCTTCTGGGGAAATGTACACATGTTCACACACAGTGAAAAAAAAGACATGCCATGGGAGCATGTCATGGTTGTTGATACGTCATGCAAAGTATTAATGAGGAAAATATGTTTTCTTTAATTAAAATATTTTGCCTATGCTTAGGATATGTTTTAATGTCAACAGTCTTTTATATGAGTGTGGGTAAATAAATGCATTGAATGTGTGTGTGCACAGTAATGCTCACATGCTACTCTTTCCATCTAGCTGTAAGAATTAACCCAGTGTTGATGATGAGGTTGTTGGGGTTATTTTATTTTTAGGAAACTGCATTCCAGTGCTTCTGTTGCATTTCGTCTGCTACTTCTTTGTGTGGTTTTGCTCAGGAAAGTTGTTAGAGTACTTATGGAACTGTCTGAGGCTCCTAAGAGTTAGAAGTGGCAAATACCTGAAAGGCAGAGTAAGTGCTACGTGTGCCCTCAGGACTGGGAAGCAGCAGAGTATTCAGGGAAATACACAGGGTGAGAAAGAGTTCTCTTGCTCTTCTTGAATACATTGCTCTTGTGGAACTTAAAAACCAGTAGCTATTCTGTTTGTTTTCCATATGTTGACCATATGATTCTGGCATCTGTATGTATCCTTTTTTCATTTCCGGGTATTTCATGTCCAGACAGAATTCTGTGTATTTCCAAGGTGCAGTAAGTTCTACTTTTAGTGGACTTGGGGACCCGAGTCTTCTCTAGCAGAGTATGTAATCTTTTTTTACCTAGTTCAAGGCTTGACAATCTTCCTGCCTGTTTTCCTTCTCTCCTGTAGTCTCAAGTTTTCTTTTTCCATCAAATAGGACAAAATGTGTGGTCTTGAATGTTCTCAGTGGGCATTCTCTGATCTTCTGCTTCTGCAGTCACATCAACGTTCAGCGGTTTTGTAGTTTCATGCTCTTCATACTAGGCCAAAAGAGTTCAAGCTGTGAATAATTCAGTCTTCTTTTACTATTATTGAGATGACCACTGCCTAGAAAATTCAGGGTACTCTTGTGGTATCTGAGTTTAATCTCCTCTGTGCTGGAAGCCTTATTCAATTCTAGGAAAGCTGGTGTCCAGTTCTGGGCTCCAAAGTCAGGATCCAAGCTTGAAACTGCTCCTTTACATAATTTGCAGCCATCAGCAAGAACACGTCTCACTATCTGAAGTATTATAGCTAAATCCCATTTCTGCTAAAAGACAAATATTGAGGCATTTCAGATATCACACTCTGGTAACTGTTGGCATGTGCATTCGCCTAAAATTTCTGACTTGCATTACACAGAGGGAACAAAAATCTCAGAGTTCAGGACTCGCATCTGCTCCACAGCTGCAACAAACATCAGCATTATCATTGGCTTTGGTGATACAGGGTAAACTATGACAAATCTTGTCTTTCTAGCTAATTAATGAAAGGACTTGGGAATATCTCAGCTTGAGAAAAGGGATGCAGGAATGGAAAAAGGAAATAACTATGGAATTTTATTTAGAGTAGAAGGAAGAAATGAGCCTTAGTAGCAATGAAAGAATAGAAAATAGGTTTTTCCAAACTTCTTTTAGAAAACAGAATTACAAACTCAATGGATAAAAGGCAATTTTCTGGATCTACTGATGATTTGGATGATTTGTAATGCATTTGATGTGGCTTCTCGTTTTCCTGCTTGGAAAACAAGTTTACACATTGCTTTGGTTCTAAACATTGTGTTATAAGGCCCGTGGACCGGCTGAAGGATGGTTATTAACAGCACATCTTGTGTTTTATGGAAGTGTTTAGCAGAGGTTGGCACCAAGATGGGATTTATGTTGATTCTTAGCTACTGGTAATGATCTGAAAGAAGGCTGTGCTAATAAAATCTTTAGATGACAGTCACTTATGAGATTGAGTGGACAGTGAAGCTGCCCAGATATGTCCAAATAGACCTATAGAGAATGGGCATATGAACAGAAAACAGCACAATGCCATGCCATGTGGAAAATGAGAAGCTAATGCATGAGGAAAACCTCATTCAGAGGGAGAAACCTAGAAGAAGATTTCACTGACAGAGACCTGAGGTAATGCAGAACAGAACATGAAATATAAATTTGTGGTGCACACAATAAATTTGTGGATACAGCAACAAAGAAGTCCCAAATGGGATGTGGAATAGAGGCAGAATTTTGACCAGAATTTTAATCCCTCTCAGGACAGTATGCTCAATTATGGGCATGTCAAGACTAGACTGGGTGAAACTTCTGAGAAAATCAGCAAGTTTTTTGTGTACACGTGTGGATGTGTTTATGGGCACTCAAGTGACCATGGCTCAGTCTCTCAGAGAACTGCTGGAGCTGAAGGCAAGGATCTGAGCAGGTAGCATGTGTGGGGGAATGTGAAAGGCATAAACATTGTGGCATTAGAAGAAAACTATATGGGTTTTTATTCAAGGACTGGTAAGAATAGTACAACTGAAAATATCAACTGGAAAATTGAAGGAGAATATAAATGAAAACATCCTGAGTGAATTAGATCATTTAGGCTGGAACACTTTCCCTCAAGTCTTTTAAATTCAGTGCACCAGTGGGAGGATGCAATTCTGCCTTTGTATTGGTGGGTGGGTGAGTTGAACTGACTTTTTAGGTTGTACAAGCTGCTCGTGTCTGCAAGATACTGTTCTCACTGGGTTTTCACTATTTGAAATTTTCCACGGAGCCAACCCCACATCAGCTACAAGTGAAAATTCAAAATTTTCTTCACCATTTGGCCTGAAGAGGCAACCTGAGGCCCCTCTACCAAAATTTCAGCATCCTCAGACCTTCTCTGTCAAAGGTCTGTGCAGTGGATCAGGGGTCCAGAATATGCAGGCCAGTGTAGCCCTTCTGCACATGTGTGTGCACCCTCAGAGGCCTGTGTGATCCCTATGTAGAAACCCAGGTCTGTGCAGACAAGGCTGCAGGGTGTGGAGAGACAGATTAATGTGAATTTGTGCGGTTCGTTGGTTGTGCAGAGCTTGAAGAATCAAATCCCTTCAGCTCACTCCGCTAACTGGATTGCTTATGACAAACTCACAGCTTTTTCTCCAACCCTTTTTAATCTCCTTTTTGAAAAAAATTGGAAATGACATGGTAAAGTAAGACCAATTAGCATTAACAATTGCAGTTTATTTGCTTCCACTGTTTTACAGCATGCGGGCTGGTAGAGCAACGTGCATTGCTGTTTTGGAGACATCAAAATAAATAAGTAAATAAATACATAACCCTGTAGGCTTACAGATTGAGTCAAAGAGCAGGAGATTGTTCTGGCACTGCACTCAAAAAAATTGTTGCCTTTGAAAACACCAGACATTGACAGTTTTTCATCAGGATAATATTAGGATGAGGTGGAATCTCCATTCACATTGTGCCAATTCAGCAGATGTTTCAGACAGTTGTGGAAGGTAAAAACAAATGGATAGAGACTAGAAACCACAAACCACCCCAGATCCCTTGAGACAAAGGTTACCATTTCCCCTCCCATCAACTGTCCATATATAGAGTGAGGTAGGATTATCTAAATATTTATACTTGTATTGTAGTGCTGTGCAGCACTTATATATAGAAAAAACTCCAAAGCTTTTAACAAAGAGGGTACATGTCATTATCTCAATTTTACAGATAAGGAAGCAGAAGTATACAAAGGTGCTAAGACTTGCTGGCAAAGCACACAGCAAACCAGAGCAGAGCCAGACACCTGATAGATGGGCCTATGTGTTTGCCTTTGGGCCCTCTCATCTGTCATCGTAATGGTACAAACATTTTGGATTTAGTCACACTGGAAAAGCAAAGGACTTAAGAAACAAAAAAAAGCTTCTGAAAAAGCTTCTGAAATTTGACAACCAAAATCAAAACATCTAATAAAAAAACTTCTAAGAAATAAATATTGTGTTATTGTTCTCTGTGAGAGAAATACTCTCAATTAGAGCTTTACAATTGTTCAAGTATGGCCGCTCTCATTCCACAAATTAAAACCAGCTACACTTGAGAGAAGCTACTAACAAGAGTCAGTCAGTAAAAATGCCAGTGATTATTCTAACATCTCATATTCTTTTACCAAAGCAAAATAACACAAGCTTTGAAACTGACTTCTATCATAAACATTAACATGCTGTGCTTGGAACTCTTGAGATCCATCGAAAACCAAAATGTTTTGTCTCCATGTAGCTTTATCCTGATGGGTTTTCCATACATCCCTTGTTTCACTTTCTCTTGCCATGTGTGGGACTCAGAAGCTCACTGCTGTTCTGGGCAGTGTAGGTTCCTGCTACTACCTACCTGAAGCTTAATTGAAAATATTAAAAAAAAAAATCAAAACCCACACAAATGAATGAAATAACAAAAAAAAAAAAAGAAGAAGACTATAAATGCTGCATGATTAAGTGCTTGTACATAAGGTACAGTTATCGTTATGTTTATTAGAACAACATATATCTCCTTTGTAGAAAGATGAGGACTCTGCCTTGGTGAGAGTTGTTGATTCCAAGGCAGGGGTTTGAAGGCAATCCAGAAGCTTGGAGAATTGAGCTCATGGTCTGGGAGTCCTGGTGCAGATAAGGAAGTATATCAGTTTTTACACTGACCACTTTGTGGAGCAGAAAGCATCCGTGTAAAGGAGAGTTTCCTTGCTGGAGCAAATGAGTGGTCTCCACAGGGTGCTTCACAGAACACTTCTTGTTAAATCAGCCTCTCACTGCCTATGGCTGCTTTTAATAGTACACAAGCCCCAAACCTCATCCAGGCAGTGCAGTGCACCAACACAGGAAGGTTTCTTGGTAGAAGATTCAGCTGAAAGTGGCATGAGTTGCTATAGTTACTGTGTTAGGTAAAGGCATAAGCCTTTCTTCATCTTACTTGCAATCTTTCTTTCATTTTGATTTTGACTGCTTGGTACAGTTTTTTATTACTTGGTATAGTTTCGTGATTACTGTTGCTTCCTCTGAATGCTTTTGCCAGCACGCAACTGTACTCTGCTTTAGAATATGCAGAATATTTGCAATATGCAGAATGCTGAATATTCTAGAAAAAGTGTATAGCCCTGTCTTTTCAGATGAAACATAGCCTGAGATTTTCACCTGCCAAAAAGGGAGAATCATACCATAAGCTGTAGTTAGATAATGCCACACAATTTAACATCTAGAGTATTTTCATACTATGTAAAGGCTTGATTTTACCACTCCTGTTCTTGTCTGGGTTCTCCTGACTCTGAGAAACCTTATTAGAAGACGAAAAGCTCCTACTGGCATGTTCGATAGTCTCTAAACAGCAATGTGAGAATCTGACCTTTATTAGTACTGATACTTTATCATATTTTCACTGGTGTAGAAGCATGTCTTACTCAGTGAACACATCCCCAGTTCCAAGAGTAGGATGCTGTTCAGTGTGAGTAAGATCATTTGAATCTCTAGCTAAATATGATTACTTTGATGAAGTGCAAAATATTCCCAGTATTTTTTGTCATCATTGTCAGCAGCAATTCACCTGGCTCCTGGTTCTCCAAAAAGAAAGCTCTGTTTTCTTTTCCCCTCTTTTTTTTTTTCTTTCTTTTTTTTTTTTTTTTTTCCCCTTCTTTTTCTATTTTTAATGTCTTTTTGCAGTAAATGAACAATGAGTGTCTCCTCAGGCACCCAAGCACAGCACTGTGGCACCCTGCTCGTTGCTGCCTTGCTATATGAAAAGAACAAAACCTAATAAGCAGTGATGACAACCATGTAATCCAGCATTTCGCAGCCCTCTATCTTAGGGAAAAAGCTGTGTTCCAGTGCCACTCTGGCACAGGTGAGTATCTACTCCTGTCTGAGACTTAGCAGGAAGCAGAGATACTTCCAGACTGACTATTTTATTGTGCCTTCTACCTCCAGTTATGTTCGGGCCCTGCAGTACAGTGAGATGTTGAAGACTGTTAGTAACCTAATCAGAATAGCGGTCCTTTTCCTGGTGCTGTTCCTCAGTCAGAGAGGGACGAGAAGCATCAAGATTGCTCTCTGGAGAGCACATGCAAAGCAGATGTGATATGTGGCTGCTTAGACTGGTGGGAACCTGCTTCTTCCTAGTTGTCATGTGGTCATTTACTCTTGAGGCAGAGCACAAGCCTACCTAACCCCAAACATTATCAGTCATGAAAAGCTCAGAGGTAGGAAGAACAGATGTAAAAGGGAATCAAGGGAATGGATCAGGGTTTGATGTGTGGACTTCCTGATTATTTGGGATGCATGAATTACTGCTTCATGTGTTACTTCCTAAAAAACCTGGGCTCACAGGACTGTTGACAGTTTAAGTGTTGAGTTTCTTGAGGTGTGCTGTGGAGAGGTGGAGAGCTGGGACACTCTCCTGTCCAGCCCATGCTACCCAAAGGGATTTCAAAGTGCCCCGATGCAGTGGTCCTTTCAGCCAGCCCAGAAGCACTTTCCCAAAATGAAATGAAAGGCTGTATGATCCCTGGAAACAGCTTAGCTCTGTGCCACTATAGCAGCAAGTCAAGATACAACTGTATCTGACAGGTAATACTAAGGGATCTTTGCTTCTTTGTACGACCAACTCCGAGGCTGCTCTATTCACATCATGGAATCAGAACAAGGTCAGTGTCCTACAAATGGTTTTCTGTAGGGTGGAGGGAGCTCATAATCTGCTGCCACAAAGGTATTATCCATGATTGTTCCCATGTCTGTTTCTTACCTTTACCTAGGGCAACAAAGTTGATCCACTCAAAGAAAATAAGGGCAAGGTTTCATAACTAGTGTGTCTCCACTGCTTCCCCCTGGATACTGAAGTTAAAGACTTCTTTCTGCTGCAGAGAACTAGCAGCAAAAGTTCTAAATTTTTGTGCGATACTAACACCTCATTTCCACTTACTTCTGTGCCTTCACTACTGGTGAAGTGTTTCTTTGTATGTGACTCTTTGCAGCCATTGTAGATTGTAGTGCCTTCCTCTCCATTAATCTTTCTTTTTGTTTCCAAATGTCTTTTGTTCTCATTATCAGCACAGACCACTGAAGTGCATCCCCCAGCCAACATCTTCAAATGACCTAAATAGTGGCACAGACACCTGGTCTTTGAAAAAGCTATGCTGTTTTCTCCTGTGAGTCTAATTATAGTTGCTAATGTGTTGATCCATATGAAAAATGGTCCCGCATAGTAACTCTATGTTCAAAGCTGCCAAAGGGAGCACTTAAGAGCAAGATACGCTGGGATAGATGGAGGTTCGTAGCACTGTGTAGCTGTGAGAGATCTCAGACTCCTCTCTGTTCTCCGTGTTGCTGAATTGCTGTTAGGTCTAACAGTTCTTCTTTGTATCAACCTATAAATACAGCTGTGTCTACTGGATTTTGCCCAAGGGCTCGTACATCATAGTTTGCTAAATTTTAATCGTGCTTATGTTTGCATTTGAGTGGAGTTCACATGTCCCATAAAGCCCTTAATCCTCAGTTTGCCATCCCAGGCAAAATGCCCAGTCTCAGCTGAGGCCTTCCTAGCAAACTGCACTGACTCCATTGACTTCTCACCACATTCTCTAATGTATTTATGGATCTGATAAGAGCTCTGCTACAGATCTGCACTCCTTAGACCAGCAATATAAGCTGCTGTTGATACCCTTCATTAAGAAGTACTATACAAGCATTCTGTCAAGCAAATTAAATTCATCAATCTCTCCTGGTGATTTAAAAAAATTTTTTTTCATATCAGTGTGCAGGCACACTGACAGCTGGAAAATATTTCAGCACAACTGCATGGAAACAGTGTTTGTTCTAAGGGGTTTGAAAAGCATATTATAGTTATTGTTTGACTCCTTTGTATACAGCGTTGCAAGATTACTGTCTTTTTAAAAAAAAACAAATTAGCTGTGCAGTTTGCATCCAAGTTCTGCATGCAATTACCATGATGATGTGTGCAGTTTATATGTCTGCCCACTGAAACTGTCAGTTGTCCTTCTGGAGATGCAAAGTGGAAATGCTGCTGTGTTTTGCCTGCATGGCCTTGGCGAGCTGGTTTGCAAATTTGCTTCTACTTGAGGCCTGGTTTCCAGAGCAAAGTACTTGTTTCAGTTTAAATAAATGTCATCCCTCAATCATTCTATAAAATTGACAATTATAGACTGAGGTACATTCATTTGACAAAGAAAGATCTCCTAGAACAAATTATTCAGAGGAATTCTATTTCCTGTTTCTTCTCCCACTCCCACCTTGATGTGTGGTAGTACAAAGGAATCCAGGACATGGCTCTTCAGAAAAGAAAGACTTCTGAAATATCTCATGGACAGCATTTTTTTTCTGTGTAGTTCTATTCACAAAAATTTCTTGAAACAGTTTAAGATGTGCTTGTTAAGATTTGGGTGTGCTAAGTGCAGTACCTTGAAACTCCAACCACAATGTGTTTTTAAGTTAAAATATAGTCTCCTTGTGCATGGTGCTCTGATGACAATACATGCAAAAATGATGTTGTGCACAAGCCCAGGATCTGGCTCCAAAAGCAGAGCAATTATATGAGTACTATCACTTTTGAAGCTGTTAAAGTATCAAAACCAACCAGCCAACCGTATTTTATAGTTTCCATTCTGTTTTGCCTTTATTTTTCTATTATAACTTAACAGCTTCAGGCTGCAGCAGAAATTGAAACCCCTCACAATATGAAACACAAGTAAGAACAGAGAGCTTTCAGCTTGATTACATCTGTAGCACATGTGTGAAGGGAATCTGTGGCTCAGAAAGAGACAGTAACTTCACCAGCATCACATGCCAAGTACATTGTGCACCAAGTCAGGGGCAAAGTCAACACTGGCAATCAGGTCTTTTGGTTCTGTCTTTTACTCTTGCCACTGGGCCAATACAATAATGTATTTTTTTTCATAAGTTATGATGTATTTATTTCTATATTCCTCTTTTTTCAGATTCTTGTAAAACTTTGGAAAATTACTGACTTTTTCTTGGATTCCCTAGGAAGCCTTCTTACATCTACTTAAATACCAGCACTTTTTATGCTAATATCCCTTGGCATATGCAAGTCCTCTTTATCTTCATCTAAAGCTCCACAGGGAGATGCTTTTCATCTTTCTTTCCTTAATTTGTCGTTCTCTTAGAAGCTGACCAACTTCTTCTGATTTCCTTTATTCTAAGCCAGATTTGGATAGTTCTGAAGCTTTGGAGCTTGGGGATATGGATAGCACAGTTAGAGCAAGCAGAATTGCAGTTCCTCAGTGGAGGTAGTACTGAGGCCCCATCACTGAGGGTGGTGAAGAAACTGTAAAAATGAAGAAAGCTTTATGTCCATTGATGCTGCTTAAACAGCCATGGTAAAAATAGTGAGCAAAAACAGGTGGGATTATTTTGGATCCTTTGAGTAATATAGCAAAATTTTCACGTGATCATGTCTAATATATCAAATTCCTCAGAGTTGAGGATGTGAGAGATTTGTGTCAGAGGTGGGAGTTGCTCCTCAAAGATCCCTCTGCTTTGCTGTGGGACATGCCAATTTGTGAGTCCATCTGGGACTCGAAGGAACATGGCGATACCACAAGCATCTTTTGACAGTTTTATCCCAAAGATAGGGATAGGGATTCAGAGTGCACAGAAACCCTTGAACTAACACAGCCTTGCTGGGTCACACACTGAAGGCTGGAAGCTGTATTTCAGCTGCTTCATCCAGCACAGCTACCACAGGTTGTCCACTTGTGAAAAGTGTTGTTGAGGAAAAAGAAAAAGGAGCTCTGCGCTAATGCCGTGTCTCAGGAATTACTGCATGACTGTTTTCTTAGTTACTAAAACAAGGTACAAAGCCTCCAAAGAAAATATTTATTAAGCTACAGATGGCAAAGCTGAGCTTCTGATTTCCCTAAATCCTTAAGAGGATTGTGGTACAGCTTATAGGAGCATCTTAGTGGCTGGATGCTCAGCTTCTTATTAGAGATGTCATACATATATACACCCACAGTGACTTGAGCAGAGAAAGTGTTTGCATTCCACCTTTGCTAATTACACACCTTCAATTAGGGTTGCAGATAACCTTTTTTCTTATTTTATGTTTGTGGGATGCCTGGCTTTCTTGTGCAACATGGCAAAGGGCAAACCTAAGTGTGATTTTAGATATGCTGTATATATATGTATATATTTGTCTTAATTACAAAATTGAGAGGAAGCACCAGTAGAAAGGTGCTTGATCAGGATAGTCATACCCTTGTTTTGAACAAAGCATTGAAAAGCAGAGGGTCATACCAGATGAGTATAGATAAATAAAGGAAAAGATGTAATGACTTCTATTAATTTGTCTTTTTTCTGAGGTACCATTTTGCTTGCACTCTTTTGTTGTTCCCTACATTGTCTGAAATGCCTATCTTTTTTTCTCCCATTTTTAATCATCTTCACTTCTTCATGTTTTACAGCTGTAGAGAGATGAGGACTGAAAATGTGATTGGAGAAGATCACAGAAATCTGTGTCCAGTCCTGGTATAGACTATTTTCAGTTGTTTTTATAATGGTCTCTTAGACGGTGCTGAGATTCACCTTGTTTTTGCAGGTGTTTGTAACAGTGGCTTTTCAGCAAAATGTACTCAGTCCGGGCAGTTGACAGCACATCATAATTTTCTTCAAAGATCCCTCATTCAGACTATGATTTTTCTAGAAAATCCAGATCAACTTTTCTAGTGAAAGATATGGGGGAATTATAGTAAAAGTGATTTTTAAAGGGAAAGCCAGTGCAAGAGGTTTTCATGTTTACTAGTATTTAAATGAGAGGGACTTGCACATGTTCTGAATGAAAGAAAACATGGGCCAGTGTGAGAGCAGGAGAGAAGTTGTACAGCAGTCCTATGATGCCATCAAAGTGAGCAGCAAAAAATTATCCTCTTCTACTGGACCATGTGTTTCTCAGGTTAGTTCTCAGCACAGGTCTTTTGTTTGCCATACGTGCATTTATTACTGAGACAGAGTTTTTGAGCTAAGTATAGAATTGATAGGAGCCAGATCTAAGGATCAGAACCTCTAAAAGCTGTTGTGCACTAGATTTTGACAAATTGCTATTAATTTTTGAACTTCATCTTTTGCAACAGATTCTTCTATGAATTTTGTGATCAGCACGTTATAGCTGCTGTGCTCTTCTCTTCTGTAGTCTGGGGAGATTAAAGAACCAAACCACTGCAGAGGTTTAGCACAGTCCAGTTGTTCTGCTCCAGAAGAGACCTAGAGACAGTCCAGCATGGATGCAGGGGGAATGATCCAAAAACTTATCTTGGATTGCAATGGGGAGTGAACAAAACGCACAAAGTACATATACCTAGAGAATTCAACAGCGCGAATGTTATTTTTCAATTGCCACAATACCAAACCAAACAGTAGTAATGACTGTGAAATGTAGTTATAAATAGCTTAAATAAGCTGGCATAGAAGTAAGGCACACTGTAAAGTGTACAGGATCATGATTTTTCCACTCTGTAATGGAGACACACCTACTAAATTCATAACTACATCAGAGGAAACATTAGTTCATAGAATGAATAGCATGTTCTCCTTAGTGACATACCAGGCTCACCATTTCATGCAAAACAAAGAAATATAAAGGGCAGGTTTTTTTCAGTGTTGACTGTAAGAATACATTCAGTTTTTTAATTTCTGAAAATCCACTGGAAAGTGAGTCTAACTGCCCAGCCTCAGGTATCAGCTAGAATACCTTGGCTGTCTGGAAAAGAAAGAAATGCTGCATATTTTTGAATGGCGAAAGAACTTTGTGGTTTCTGGTTAGCTCTGAAGAAGCCATCAAGGATGAGTTGTTCCTTAATAGCATGATTGGTTATGTAATGAGAAAATACACTATGCCAGGCAGAGATCACCAATGATACAAAGCAACCCTGCAACTGCTTCACTGAACTGTGCTGAGGACATGGGCCTCCTGTCCAGCAGAAGGGGGGAGATGGTAAAGTTAAGGTCTCACTTATTTTAAAGCTGCATTCTGATTGGAAACCTGTTCTGTTGGGTAATTTGTACTGTAGAAAAAATACACCTTTGAATATTTATTGATAGTTGCAGTGATCAGCTGCTTTTCAGCTTAATTTAAATTTTTGTGCTATAATTTGGGGCAATTGTGTTCCAGGTGAAACTGGAGTGCACACAGGAACAGTTTTGTCCCTGGCAAAGGTGTTGTTACAGATTTGCTCAAGACTTTCCTCCCCATTAAATGGGTGTCTTCCTTGACTTTGATCTTATGAATCATTCATCTAGAAACTACTTACGTTCTGCAAGACATCCCTGAGTAAGTCCCTCAATGTATTTATATCTGCAAGATGATTTAATACTAAGTTAATGATTTAGGGACCTATCTGATTCCCAGAAAAGCCAGTCAAGAGACTTCTCACTGTCCCCATCCAACCAACTGAGCATAATACCTACTTACATTTAAATACCGTTTACATTTCCACAAAAGAATTTATATTGCTTTCTAATTCCTAGGATGTAGAGCTTTTTATAGATTACTACCCCATAAATTGATAATCCGTACTTTTCAAGTTATCTTTTATTAGAAATGGTACAGAAAACAAAGCTACAAGTACAGAGCTAAACCCTTCACATTTTGAGAGGTTCCAGATTCAGGTACCTTGAGCATAAACTTCATTCTGTGGATTTGGACTCAGACTAAACAGAAAATAAGGCCATTTTCAGGTTCTCATTTGAACATATGGTAAATTTTTATGAGATTAGTTGGCCTGATGACTTTGTGACACTGAAAGAAGGTCGAAATGAAAAAAGGTAATCTCCTTGCTCTCTACTGAAAAGAAGTAAAATTGATTTGCTGCTGATATTTTAGGGAGATTTGTTTCTGGAGACAGCAGAGAAAAACTAATTCAGCCAAAAAAGTCTTCCCGTTTTTCCAAGACAAGTCTGTTGTTATTCTGTTACTTTGCCATTGCCTTCAGCAGATGGGGATTTAGTAGCCAAGGAGTACAGGAGTTGCTAAGAAATTCTGTCCTTGACTTTAGAAATCTAATGCATGGAAAATTCATTCTTGACTTTGCAACTGCTGGTTCATGCAATCACTGGTGGCACATGCCTGCTTCATGAGGGAATCTGCAGAGAATCTTTGGGAATTTTAGAAGGGCAGCCAGTGCTGTGATAAGCATATTTGCTCACTTTGGCTGTTCATGTCACTGAGGCATCCAGCTCCACAGTGAGTAGTACCGGCCTTGCAGGAGTGGGTGCTGAGCTGTGATGGCTTCATGGTGAACATGTACAAGAGTGAAGATGATAATTAGTGCAAAGGCATGTGGTAGAACATCCAGCCCACACTGAGGACAGCACGGAGCCATACCACCCACAAGGGATCTCTGGGATGATAGCTTAATTGGAAGGAGTTGCTCAAGCATGTACCACACCTGGCACTGAGTTAGAAACTTCTGCTTCAGGTAATGTTTTAACAAGTTGTTTTATTTTTTTTATGTTGTCACCTGAACGAGAAGATTCTGGTGCCCGCTTATTGCGTAGAAACACCTCAGGTTATGTGATGTTTCCAGCACCACAGCACCAAACCTGTTTTGTTTTCTTTTTTTCTTGGTTTTGTTTTTTAAACTGGTTACTTTCATGTGCCTCTTCTGCACTTCAGATCCCAGTTCAACCAGTAAATGGGAGGATGCAGAGAAAAGCCACCATGACTGCAGAGGTGAGAGTTGGAGTGTTCTACTTTATTCCAAAGGACAGGAATCTCATCTGGTCAGTCAAGCTGTTATCCCAGCTCCCATTTTTATAGAAATAATTTGTAGAAAAAATGAGCATTCAAAGTTAGGCTCCTAAGTCTAAATTATGTGGGCTAATTTCTAGCAAGTATTGAAGGCCTCACACATCCTTATTGATCATAATTTAAGGTTAAACACAAAAAGTAGCAGTCATATCAACAATTTATACCAAAGTAAAAAAGAGACATGCCTAACAACTCCTCCTCTTTCAAAGATACCTCTGCCTCTTCTTTCCTCTAGAGATAAAAACTGTGGTATAACAAATTAGATTAACTAATTTGAGATATTTTAAACAAAGAGGGAAGAATCAATTCCGATGTCAAATGCCTTCAAATGACACTGAAGTTCCTAGTCTTAATTATGGAATGGACTGGTGGCTGAATGTTTTGGGTGATATACACTGTGGCTCTCTGTGGTGATCTGAAAGCTTGCAGGTGCACAAAAGTTCACTGCATGCTGTAGGTGGTGAGGTGCTGGTCTGGCTCTACAAAGGGACCTATGGCTGAGAAGAGAATTGATGTCTTTTTTGCGACCTTCAGTTTCTGGATGACTTCAGGATGGGGCTCCTGACAGATCACTGCATGAAACATGGATCATGATGGCCAACAGGAAAGAAAAGTATTTTACGTCACTGTTGGTGGAGACAAGTGAATAAAAGCTGTGGGAAGCTATTGTCCAAAAGAGACAGAGGATCTTATCAGATTCTGTAAGTTGTGAAACTAGGTGGCAACCTGCCTTCAGTATCTAGAGCAGATCTAATTGCAAACTCTCTCTCGTTGCTGTTCACAACCTGTGCCACTTCCAGACCTGATCTTACCCTGCTAGGTTATAAGAATTCACACTGGTGTCATCCTGACATCATCAGAATTGACACTATCTCATTCCTAATAGCCTTGAGTGTGCATTTAATGAAAGGAAGCACATACACTTGGAACTTCATAAAAACCCCTCTTAGAGCACAGAAGAGTTTATAACAGTGTCAAATACATACAGGTGACCTGCTAATGTTTGGATATCAGAGAGTGAACGTTTGCCTTTTCTTAATACCACTCTAAGAAGAGATCATCAACCAAAGCAATTAGTGTGTACTGTGCCCATGCTAATGGATAGATTGAGAGGTCAAGGTGACCTGAGTGGCTGGAATGTTGCTGTATTTTCCATAAGGGGAAAGACTAGAGAAAGTTAAAAGCAAATATCCTATTGTCACTTATCTGATACTAGGCCAAAATGAAATCACAAGCGTGTTTCTTTATGAAAACACACAATACCATTTCATTTCAGTGGCCTGGCAGGAGTGCTGCCCAGCAAGCTGACTCAAAGGTAGGCTAAATTCAGCCTCATCTCCTGAGCTCTAACCACTTTTGGGAAAGTTGAGCACTGTTGAAAGCTTCTGGTGTTGAGTAAGGAGCCTACAGCCATCCAATAAAAACCACGAAGCACAAAGACTGAGGGGGTCTGATTGCAGCCTCTTGTGTGTTAAAGCTGCAAATTCTCAAAGTACAGTCCAGTTGGATGTAAACAGCATTCCTCTGCTGGGGTGGCAAACGATTCCTTCCTCCCTGCTGGGCCTCAAGATGTAGCCAAAACTTGTTTACTCTGTAATTTAAAGTTCATTGTAATCTAAATAGGGATTTTTGCAATGCAAATAGGGCTGTACAGAATGTAATACATGTTATGTATCGCTACTGTTTATTATGGCTATATAACTTATCACTCATCGTGGAGACTGGATTGCAAAACACCATGTTTCAAACGCACTTCAACTCTCAGATCATGATCAGTAAAGAGAATATATTATACTTTTAATATGCTCTTTCCCCCACAGTATTTTACAATAGCCTGCATAAACCCCATTTTGCATGAAAGGATTCCAAGAAATTAAAAAAAAGCCCCATCATGATCTTGATTCATGCACAAAGGTTGTTTCTGATTGCATAAAGTGGGCTGATGTCTGAGGAATCCTTTTATTTGATTTCCTGCAGGCCAGTTGTACTGGCTGGTACACATATATGGGGAGGCCTTAAAAATTAACCTCAAAATTCAGAGTGTTGGAAGATAATATTCCATTATTTTTTTGCACTCACATAAATAACTGCAGTCTGCTGCAGTTAGGGCTCTTTAAAGGTGCAGAAACTGGAAAGGCAGTACAACAGTTCAAGAACAACAATGTTCCTGAGAAGGAAAAAAGTCTGCTCTCTCTTTGGCCTGCAGGAGGTGGTCTAGGTTTGCTTCTGCCATTATTTACAGCCTGTTGTAAACTAATAATCAGGCTCAATACAAAATGAAATCAAAACAGCGCCCAGTGAAGTGAAATGAAGTGGTTAATGTTTGTTTCATACTCTGATGCTGGACCTTGATCTTCTGACAACACCCACTGTTCTCCAGGTGACATTGCAGATAAATTATTCTCTTCAGCAAGGAAAACAAGTGGTAAAGTGATAAATGATTCAATCGCTGTCGATGGAATACCATGCCTCTTATGCAGGTCAGAGATTAGAAATCTTTTATTGGCTGATTACTGATCTAAGTAAATGTATTTAGACTGTGTCTAAAAAGCCTGGTTCTGTGAGCACTGCTGAACTACCCAGCTCTTCACGTACCTTGCTGCATTTAAGGTGCAGTGCAGCCCCAGAACAGGTAACCCAGAGAGACCTGGAATGTCCATCCAAGGAGGCTTTCAGAACTTGGCCAGACAGTGTGGCTACTCTGATCTACGTTTGGCCCTAGCCCTCTGCTAGCAGGGAGGTGGAACTAGGTGGCAGCTATAGATTTCATCCCATCTGTTCATCTCCTTCCAACTCCTCAACTTCAATAATGCTGTGATAAGAACTGATCTCCTACGCAGCACTCATCACCATCATATCTGAGACTGTGGTCTGTACTGCAAAGGCTGTAAGAGCAATAGTGAGCCAGGAGATCCTAGTGCCTCAGGCATCTGTCTAAATTCCCGTCCAGCACATGCTCCTTCCCACAGTAAAAAGAATAAGAGGATTGACTTGTGATGTGTTTCTGGATTTTGGCCTAAAATGGAATTTAGGGCATGGCTGAAGAATGGGAGTAGATCAAGGAAATGCTCCTTCTTCTACAGTTCAGACACAGCTCAAATGCCTAAAGACACTGCTGATTTTAGCTGAGTGTTGTAATAATAAGTTGTTTTTCTGCAATAATATTAGTGGTGAGAATGGTCACCATAACAGAGGGAAGGAGACACTCAGAAATCAATGCAGGTACTTGGCAAACTGGAGTATCTGACAGTGCTGGAATTAGCAAAGCTGCTTTAGCATTTCCCCTGCCAGTATCCACTTTTGTAAATAAGAATGTTGGTTTTGTTGATATAATTGCCATCAGCGAAATGTTTTGTAGAAAGAAGTTCTATGTATTGTGCGTTTCTGCAATGTTTTTTCTGATGCCAGAAGTTCAGACTGGATGTGACATATTGTTCTGCTTTGACTTTCATTTAATCTGAGCAATATGATAACACTCAAATGATGTGGAAGTGGTAGCAAGTAGTCTGCATATGAATATATTATCTTAGGTCTCACCAGGAGCAGAAGTTGCATTTACATAGATAGATGGTATTATAAGAGCCACCATTACTGACTGTTGGATAACATAAGTATTTTTTCACTGTTTGTGTGCAAGAGGCAGTGCTTATTGGGTAAGGAGGACTAGCAGCAGCCTGCTTTGGGTTTTTTTTCCTTAAATAATCAAACCCCGTGACTACTTCAGAAAATAATAGTCACCCTAGAGCAGCTGATGTAAAGATGGTAGCAGTAAAACTGTCATTTTTGAAAATGCCATTTGGGAACTTCCACAATTTATTTGCTGAATGATTAGAGAGACTGTCAAAGCATAAAAGATGTGGAAGTAAACTGTCCGATGTTCACAGCGACGTGGCTTGTTGTAAGAGCAGTTACTCTGTGGCTAAATCCTCAGTGATGTAAATAGCTGTCAGCTCTCAATTAAATGGGGCTCCCATCATAGCAGTGTTGTGCCCTGCCTTTTAGATAAGAAAAGTGTTGTTTTTGGTGCCAGAGCAACTACCAGTGCACATGGTGCTGCTCAGAGTGTCCTGCTGGTACCGTTTGCAGTGCAGAAGGCAGTGCATATTAACAGGCAAGGAAATCCTAGTAGTTCTTCCTCTAACTGGGATGTTGCTGTACAGGAGTCAGAAAAAGTACCCCTGAGTGACGTACAAGGAGTTCACCCTAGTTCAGTAGGGCCAATGGCCCTAGGGAGGTGTGTCTGGCACTGATGATCCTGTGACCTCTGTCTCAAGTTTACTGTTGGTCTTGGTAGCATCTAGTAGCACTTTCATGATCTTGGTTGAAAAGAGGCAGGTTGCCTTGTCTCCTGCACTGTCCCCTTCTTTTTCCCTGTTAAGTGTATCTAACAGTTGTGAACATAATAAAGATTTGCAGCCATGTGCATGCACACAGGGCAGCCTGGATTAAAATATAAACTGCACAAGCTTTGCAGCACTTTCTCCAAGAACCCAATTAAAAAAAATAAAAATCCTTTCCATTACAAAGATGCCATCAACCCAAAAATCATGCTTTATATTCCTAGAACAGATAATTTATAGTATTTCAATCAAAATTTGATTACAATAATCCGAACTTGTTTAGTACAAGCCCTGTAGTGCCTTTTTATTTTTTTAAGTGGATGAAAATAATAACAATGTCATCATCAAAAATAAGCAGGGGGGAAAAAAAGATATATATGATACTCATGTATTTTAAACTTATTTCAGGAGAGACTGTAAACTAGGGGCAAATGTTTTCTATAAAGCTACTCTTTCTGAACACCAGAATTTATGAAAGTCACATCCACTAAATCTGTGGGTGTTTCTCATGAAAGTTTTATCTAATTCCAGCTTTGCAGGCGTGTCAGAGGGTTGTGCTTTTGGTAGATTTCCAGTTGTCTGGTAGAAATCTAGTTGTGTGTTCATGAAGGAAATCTGAGCAAGATGGAGGATTCTGCAATGAGTGGGGTTACCTTTTGGCTTTGATGAACTGGTCTGGAGCTGGAGGGAGAAGCAAAATTCTATTATATATAACTTTCTGTCTCTAGTTTTATTTATTTCCTTTCCCTCTTCTCCATCCTTGCACTTTTCTCTGAGCACTTGGCGCATTCGAAAGTGCCATTAATGCTGCTCCTTGGCTGAACATTAAATGCATATTTTTGGACACAACTGCTGATTCCGCCCTATCTTGCACCTTACTGTCATGTCTGGATCGTTCTGGCTCAGTGCCTGGAATTGTACATGTTCTTGGTCTCTCCCAAGGGAAATCCCATCAAACTTTTCCTATTCACATGACCTAATGATTGTTTGAAAGTGCCTGGTTTTGCAGCTTCTTTGGTTTAACAACTGAGTTTTAGAGTTCATATGTTATGTTGGACTTTAGAGAACTTTATTTTGACCCAGGTACTTTCTTTTAGGCTGGGAATGAAAAATTTTACTGGAAACTATGTAATGTGCATCTAATGTTGAGATATAGTTGGTCACTGAACATTTGCCTTAAAGTCAGAATACAAACAATGAAAATGCACCAACCTTTAGCCCACAGTCATTGTGTGTGGTACTTCCCTAGAAGATGTAATGCCTTGTGCAGAGTTCAAGGCTCACATATTTAAAGACTGAGGGATTTTCTTCCCATGGAGTTAAAAAGAAAAATGTTACTGTGGTAGCTGAAGACAAGGTTATTTTTATTAATTTAAAGTGTGTTATGAGTAATATGAACAAGTACAAAAATAGCCACATGCAAACTAGTCAATATGGGATATTTTTATCTACTGTTAGTCTATGTACTGTGCACCACTTCTGTATTAACCATCTTAAGCAAAAACATGCCAGACCACTTGGGCCATAGTATAATGATGATGTGATTTATTGCACTCTCAGTTTCCATCCTGCAGCAATTACTAGAAAAGCTGATAATGGTCTGCAATTTGTTTTCCAGAACTGGGAATAGCTGCCAGCAAGAGTTGCTCAGAGGGAAAGGCAGTGGGTGTTTACCTGCAGCCTTGTGCAGGGGGGACAGGTCAGTGACAATCCTCTGAGGATACACACTGAAGTACCAACCTGTTGAACTGATAATAGCTGATTCTTCCATGATGGTACAGTGGGAGCTAAAAGTATGAAAACTGTCAGAGCTACCTGTGGGGCCCCTCCCCACTACCAAGAAACCCTCCAAACCAAACCAGCACACTGATTTTGCTCCTAAACACTTCCAAAAGGTTATACTGAAGTCACTCTTCAGTGGGTAACCAAAATAATCGGGTATTAATTATTGCTTAGAACAATGTTCAAGTGTGATTCATTATAGTTCTTTGGTTCATCTAGGGTAAATAGGAGTTTATCTGTAGGGCTGCCTAGGTTTTTTACTTCAGTGATATCTGAAAACTACAGTGCAAGATCTTAGAGGAAACTTTGAACCCACTCTACCAGTTTAAACAGGTTTGTGGCCTTTGGCTTTTTAATCTTTCCCTTGATTTGCTATTAGATTTGAGTGGTTGCCGAGTAGTGTAAAAGCATGGAAATTGGATATTAATCTTGAATATCTCCTTTGGATTCTTTTCCCAAGGAGGATGGGACACACTGAACATTGCCCATCCAGCTGGGCACGCAGAAATGTTTTCCACTTTTCAACTCTTATTCTCAATGAGAATGGAGGAAATTCAGTACTTTGCAAGAGCAGACTACTGTTGTGACTGGAGTCACAACACAATGACTGTATGGCTTATTCTCATTGATTATATGACTTTGCACTCACATTAAACCTTTCCAGTAAAGGTATCAAAATATCTTTCAATTTATAATTCACACAGAAAGCACATACTTGTATGTATTGTGGCTTCACAGAATAATCTGTGATTGATGTGGGTAGAGATATGATATTTAAATGCCCCAAATGATGTAACAGAAAATATTAACCCCTTATCTACTCTATTATTTTGGTTGCTATTGCATTTCTACCATCCTTTTGAGGAAACAGAGATTTGCTTAATGATTTCATATAGAGTCATATGTGGAATACTCATATGGAATAAATGTGGGAGAAGTCTTAATTTTGAATAGATATTATTAGTACTTCTATATTTTATGGAAGAATATGTTGGGCTTAAGAGTGCTCTATAGAAAAAATAACTTTTCACATTGGAGATCCAGCTCAGAAGTCATGTAGTGCTTTAGAAAGTTCTGCCTTGAATACCAGCCTTTCAGTATTTTGCCCACATAATTCCTGATGGTTTAAGAATAATTCCAGCCAGTGCTCAGTTGATACAAACCCCAAAAGTAATAGAAATGGTTGTTCCCGTGTATAAATGCACAGATAAATAATTTTTAAGATTTATGCCTGGTAGCACTTGAGCTCTGTTACATGGAGAAGGTGGGTTATAATTTTTAAGATTTATGCCTGGTAGCACTTTTTATCTTGAGCTCTATTATATGGAGAAGGTGGGTAGTATAACCAGATTTTGGTTATTTAAATTTCTTTTTTGCCTACTTGTGTAATTGACAAAAAATGGTGCTTCCATGCTGTGGATGGATACAGTATCAAGGCTTTCTCAAAGACTGCTAAGACAGTCTGAACTTACTCCTGCTTTAAGGATAAGAATATATAATTTTTTTATTATTTCTGAAAGATTATAAAGAGAGCTGTCACTGACCCCAGTGCAATGAGTTTGGACCCAAGTCAGACCCTGGTAATTGCCATGAATTGGCCACACAGGAGAGCCTGATGTGACTCGTAACTTGGGTGAACACACCAAAATGAAAGTGTTCAGCAAGGAAATGTTTGTACATCTTAAAGGTAGGGTCTTCATTCGATGCAAATCAGAGTAGGTCTAGTACAGTTAAGGTTTCCCACTTGATATTTTGAGTCTGTGCTGATTTACCCCTTTCTTGGGTCTGGCCCTTTGCTCCTGACAGGCTTTGCAAAAGCAAACTGTATTTGCAAGTCTAATAGTGTGGTTGAAACTGGTAATTACTATACATACTTCTGGAAGATCTATAATATAATTAGCAGCTTCTGTCAGTTGCAAGATGACAATAAGAGAAGATTTATGTGCTTCCTTTTAACTTAAGCATGGTTTACTTTGATAAATACAATTCTGAGATAAGAATAAATGCATATTGCATTGGCCAACCTTCCCTGTGACACCGAGATATGTATTACCTCTTTGCTCCAATTATCCAAAATGATGCTGCTTTCCCTTTTCCTCTGCTTTGATTGCCTTTTCAAGTGTTCTCTACCACCCTTGCCAAAGGGGTGCAATTATCTCTACAGGTTAAACCTCTTGATTTTGGGTGGAGAAGTTGTGTAAATGTGTTGCCAGTGTGGCGGCTTGGTAAATCAAACTTTCTGCCCTTACATAACTCCTTTCATTAAAAGTCCCACCTGATAATCTGAGGAAGCCTTGGTTGTTTGGCTAAGAAGATGACTGAAGTCAGTGAGCAAGAGAGCTCTTGCTAACCTCATCTGCCTGCTCTCTCTCTGTCACTGTGTTGCCAAAGCTTGTTGCTGGTCTGCCTCTTTCTGTCTTTGACGTTCAGCACAGACGTGGTGTCCACTGTATGTAAGTGGCAGCGTTTGGACAATCATTTACCATCTCTTTAGACTTAATTAAGCAGAAACTGGCCTGAAGTACCAGTGAATGTACTGTCATCAGGGCCTTCCCAGACCTTGAAATTCAGGGCAGCAGCCAAGCTGCCAAGTCCAGCTCTCTTATGATCTCTCAAAAGCCCAGAGGATTCTCAGTTTTTAAAGGTCAGCTCCAGCATAGGTGAGTGCACTTTCTGACACAGCCTTAACAAAAAGGTCTGCCAGAAGGCCTGCACCCAAATTTCATCCGTGTCAGGCAGGATGTTCCCAGCAGGACCAATGACTTAAGTTTTTGGATTGTAGAGTTCATTACAGAGGTGTAAACTTTCTGTCGAGGGTCTTCCTCCTTGCTTTCCACACACCTAATATGGTGAAGACAGATTTATTCTATTGCTTTTCAAGCCCTATGTGCTTAGAAAGAATTAAGATTTACATCTTCTCCTGCCCCCTCAAAGAAGGTGGAGTGAATATCAAACCAGCTGTGCAACTGAAAGTATGACTGAAGCCAATAAACCTGTTCTCTTAAACATCCTTGTTACTGAGCTCACTGCATGAGGAAAACTTCTGTAACCTGCCAGCCTTCAGCTCAGTGGTCCTGATGATGTGCAATTCACTGACTAGAAACAATAGTTGATGCACTTATGATAAACTCTTTGTTGGACCTTTAATATCTGCCTAGCTATGCTCATTTGAAATGGAAAAGCAGACTACGTGCTGTGCAGCACTATACATCTTGGTTAGGTAATAACTGAAACACCAAAGAAAAAATCATGACAATAATAATAATAATTATGATTATGATGATAAAAATACAATGATGTAATTGGAAAATCTCTCGTGTTACCTGTGCTTAGTCTGAGCAATTCAGGGAAAAACTCCCAGGTCCCAAATGTTGGTTTGGGAAAGAAGCTCCCAGACAGCAAACTTAAGAGGCATGGTATTAATTTGTTTAACAATGGCAATACGTTTTCTTTTGGGGAAAAAGAGAAGACGCTTTGGATTTAAAACATTAAAGTTGCCTGAAGCACAGAGTGAGTGAAATGGTGATTATATGGACCTCTGGGTTTGACTCTTCAGAGGTGTAAGGGGAGTAAGTGCTTGGTGTTTCAGCTATTTAGAAAAGCATCTCTGGTTTCTTCATTAATGTTTCTCAAATGCCACAATTTTAATCCAAGTTCAGAAAGAATTTAACTGTTCTTCAGAAAGGGATTAGACCCAATGAAAGTTTTC
>NW_009970717.1:5617745-5622856 GCF_000747805.2 Chaetura pelagica | reverse complement strand
TCCTTCCATTCAAATAAAATCCTAGTGACAAAAATTAGAGGTGATTGCTCAGTAAATATAACGCATTGTGTGTGACGAGTCTTTCAGTTACCCCTGCATTTGTTCCAAAGCCTGACACAGGATGCTTAGGAGAACTTGCACAGTATTACAGGACTTTGTTTAATTACTGTCCTTCTTATTTTGAAGATTGTTTTTTTAAAAATAAAAAAGCATAGGAAATTTATGAAAAAGCAGGCCATGTCAACATAGTTTAATTTCTCAAGTTGTCATCTTGTGTCAGTTCTAACTGGAGGAGCCTGAAGAGGGCCCTATGGCCAACTTGTCAGCTCTAATCTCCGCTTCTACTCTTAGCGGATATTTTATTAACACTTTTAAAGACTGTTTTTTATTTATTTTGCAGTCTACATGCTGATGCAGCAGCCAGTTTGTTTCTCTTCATCTTTCTCTCTTCTTGCTCTCTGCTGCAGGAGAGGTTGGCTATTCTGCCATCAGACTCCACAAATCACAGCAAAAGGGATTGTTGCAGTTTTCATTAATGTGGTGTTAGTTGAAAATTATAGACTGCAACTGCTTATTGCAGTTCTGTGCAATGGCTGTAAATTGGGCCCTGTATCTGTCTAGTGACAATCATTCCCACAACAGGCCTTTTAGGAAATAGGAAGGGAAATTAAACAAGAGTAAGGGGTAGCTTTCCTTTTTATCTTTGACATGCCTTCCTGAAATCCTTATCTATCATATTCAGGCAGAGATGTTACTGAAATGGTGGTGGATTTAGATGTTGTCTGTTCCTGATGCTACACACTGCTGATCCTGCATGCTTTTTGAGGCAGATCTGTTAACACAGTCTAGATATACATGGAATTTTATGAATGATGGACCAGGATGACATGGCCCAAATGGAAAGTGTTATTTTTCCATATTCACTGTTCATTTGTTTATAAATCAGTTTTCTCTAGCCTGTTTAAAAGGATTGAGCTGGGCTTTCTGTGTCCATAGGTAGGTAGGGAATGATTTGCAGAGATTGAGTGGTCAGTAAGGGAAGGCTACATGGTGATAGGAGATAAAGATATATGAACTGAATGCTGTGTTGCCCCTTTGTTGGCTTTCTGGAATATGGATCCAGGAATGCAGGAGTAAACAAGTCTATCTGCTTGGTTGCCTACTCCTTGCAGGATGGACATAGAGGCAAAGAGAATTGTCTGCTTGTCTTACTCACTGGCCTAATTGCCTGAGCCAGTGCATAGGATGGTAGGTAGAGCATAGAAAACTAACAAACTAGAATCCCACCTTCCCATCCCAAATGAGGAAGGGAGCTGCAAATGCAAAGTGTTTTTCTGAGACTCTGTGCTTTCTTGAGGTGATGCATCTTACCACCCTATGTGCTGGGATGTGCCCGGTCCTAATCCAGCCCTGCAGTCCTGGCCCTCCTTCAAGTTCAGTTTGATGGGAAGGGCTCCTCACCTAACCTTACCTTTCTGTTCACTACAGAACTTGCCTGAAATGAACCATGTGTTGACACTCATGCAGGCAAAAAGCCTCTGTCTGGAAAGGCTTTTTTATATCTGTTCTACAGAAGAACATCTTAATTCTGGCTATGGCAGATCCTCTAGGCCCACACCTCTGACACACCCAATATAAAGAGAGTTTAAACAAGCACTTACCCTTAAGGGTGGGAGGGATGCTCAGTTTGATCAGCTTACCACACCCCAGATGCAGTCCTGGTTTCCTGCAGGCCCTGTTAGAGCAACCAGGTTCTTTCCCCGTGTGCAGCAAGCGGCCTCCATGCTGGGGTTTGTGTCACTTAGCAGTCTCTTGCTCTGTAATGCTCTGCTGTAGAAAAAGTCAGGTACAAAAGCACCTTTTCGCAGAGGCTGGAGAGATTCAGTCAGTGCTACAAATCTATCACAGGGTTTCAATACTGTCATGAGTCTCCAACCAACCCAGAAACCTGCCCTTGAAACACCTGTGCCTCTCCAGCGTTCCTGGTGTTGATGCCAGGAGAACAAAGCCTTCCCTAAACCACGGGAGGACAAGCCCTCAGACATACTTGGTGAGAACTGGCACAGATCCGTGGTTGTGCTCACTGCTCTGCCAGGGCAAAGCCTTTCCACTCCCTGTGCCATGGTTAAAGGGGCACGAGCAAATTAGAAGACAGCTAAAGGCACTGCTTTGCTTATCTTTGCTTTTAGTATTGCTTCTGATTTTTCTGAACGATAGATCCTAAGAAACCAGATTTACTTTTGATCTTTCATAACACATGCTTACTTTTCACTAAGCCCAAACAAGGAAAACCTATAACTCAATTTCACTTTTGTCTGTCCCCTGTTTGTTTGCATGTATGAGCACAGTGCTGCACTGTTCAGACTGCATGATGATGCCAAGGAAAATTGAAGTCCAAACCAAGAAGCTGCTTTCCCTGGAATTTAGCAAAGCAAATACAGAAAGCTTTCTGCTGCTTATTTTATTTCATTTTTAATAAATCTAAATTTTGGGTCAACTCAACCTGACAGTGTTTATCTAGATAAAAATGCAACAGTTATGAGAATGAGAGAAGAACCTTAAATCAGAGGAGGAGGAGACTGATTAGTATTTGGCTAGGAAGAGGGAAAGCATCTAAAATGAGGATTTGAAGACCTTGCTGTGTTCTCACTTAAGTGGGTATAAATTGTATCACTGCCTTTGAAGGAAGTAGAATCAGGCTCTAAATTAGTGATTCTGCATTACTTTATAACTCTTGCTCAAATCTAGTTCTTCTGGCTAACTTCTGGTTTTAGCTGGAGAGCTAACTGGAGGGGTTATTTGGAGTTGCATTAAACCTATATGCTGCTAAATGATTTACTGGATATCTAGATACCTATAATCCTGGAATTAGACCTACTGGGATATAAATCCCTGAAGCTCACAAGCGGTTAAATAAGGACTGAAAGGAAAAAAAAAAACCCATCTAATCCTTTCCATGCTAAGGTATATAATAGTGCAAAATTGGAAAAATCCATCTTCCACACCGAATAAAGAGTGATTACAAATGAAAGCAAGAACATTATCCAAAAATATTAGGAGCTGTACAAGTGCTATGATTAAACAGAGCAACAAACAATTCCTGGAAGAAAGAGAAGCTGCATAAATATTCGTGTATGCATTTTAAAGGGTCTCCACTGACAGTAAATGGAGCTCCTTTCAGACACACTTTTATCAAAATTCTTAGCAAACCTAATTCCATACCTTTCTTGCAAAATTTGCCTTCTTCGGTGCCAGGAGAGCACATGCAAGGTTCTCATAAGTAGAGCAAAGTCATGGGCCAGATTTGCTAAGGCCTGTGAAACTTCTGCCTTATTGTCAGCAAACGGGAACTGAATTGCCTGAGATGGAAGGTTAGTTGTCTGCCTCCAAACTCAACTGTGGGCAGGAGAAAACTACCTAAAGACTTCAGTGGCCCAAGAACCAAGCCCTGTTAGTATCCTCGTTGCTCTGTGTTTTCTGCTGCAGGTAGGCTGATAATACAGTTCTTATTTTAGGCAGCCAAAAGGCACGATTCTGTTTGCACCATGTACCAGCTGAAGCGACCACATAGACTTTATAGGGGTGTGGGTAATGGAGCTACAAAAACTAATTTTGAAGGGCCTCAGTATGATCCAGTGCTGACAGAAAATACTGCACAGTGGGGGAGAAATGAAGTTTAAGGTTAGAGAATGGTCCTTTGCAGAGCTGTTGGTGAAAGGGGGCAAACTGTTCATTTGATGGAGTATGTGAGGCAGTGTGCACAGCACTGTCTCTGAGAACAGGGTTATTGTATTCACTGGAGTTATCCTGTGGGAAAGGAAGTAATGTGCTTCCATCCTAATTCCTGAAGTGTTCCTGGAAGAGCCCACTGTTGAACTGATTGTGGTACTTCAATACCTCGTTTGGTCGTTCTGAAATTGATTTTGTGAATATCTCGTGTGTCAGATGGGCCAATAAGGAAGAGAAGGGATCTAAGAACAATTGATTCTAGCCTTGCTCTGTTATTTCTCCTTAACACCTTAATGTTGCAAAAGTCAGGCTGTGTCCTGCAGTCTTGATGCTAAGTAATTAGGAGCAATTCCCTCAGTAAGGCGACTTGTATGCAAATAATGACAAATACTGCAGGATCTGGCCCCTGACTACTGTATAAATGAGATTTGGTACAATTCATCACATTCATGTGAACCAGTGAATGTATTACTTTGATCATTTAACAAAACAAGCAGAAGCAGGTAATTAATTGTGGCTAGTAAGTATTTCCCCAGCACTCTCAAGTAGGAGCGGATCATGGTTATTCTGCCTCTGGGGCTATCTTTGCATAATTTCCTTTGTTTGGTAATATAATGTGCATTCCAGATGCCAGGAAAGAGTCATATAATTCCTTTATGGTGGAACCTGTGTGTTTACTAGTACTCAGGTACAGTTTGTGTGAATGTATTTGTGGCTGGTTTCTGGGCTGTGCACCGGGGCAGGAGGAGCCGTGGGCACCTGCCCATTGCAGGAGGCAGTAATAAGCCTTGGCCAAAGGCCCTGTGCTAAAATCATGTGCTTCCCAAATTGCTCCAGATCTCAAGGCAATTTCATGTGTTTTGTCCTTCAACAGATGATTTATGTTAGTGAGTCAGCATTTCCCTTGATACATTTTGTTCCACAAAAAGCATTATTGAAATGGAGAAGTTACTGGGTTCACAGGCTGGAGTTTCTCCTGTAGCAGCCTGCAAGGTGTGTGTCCTCCTCCCCTGGAGCCTCAGCCTTATTTGTTAGAGGCTGGCTATTCTGTGGGCCTGGATGCTTAGCAAAGCCACAGCTGACTCCAGTCCTTCTGAAACTTGCTGATAGGTCAGAAGAGCTTCCTTAGAGGTTTGTTTGTTGTTTTTTTTTTCCTTGGAAATGCACATTTTAAGTGCTCCTCCAACAAATACCGATGAGAGCAAAAGCAGATAAACATTAAGCTTCCTTTGCATTCCACAAGAGGTCCCAGCTGGTCTTTCTCTTCCAGCAGCAGCCCTGGGGCAGAAGGCAATGCTTTTTATTTCCTCTCACAGTATGCAAAACAAAATCTTAATAAGGTTTCACATAGCTGTTCTTCTCCATGTGTCATTTAGGGGGCT
>NW_009970717.1:5595258-5617564 GCF_000747805.2 Chaetura pelagica | reverse complement strand
TCCCTACAAATCTCAGTGGGTGCAGGGTGGGCTGACTTTGTAAGTACTTTGGCTGAAATTCTATTCCAAGCTTTATCACAGGGCTTTGCACATGGATGAATTTCACCCATAGTTTCTGTTTTACCTACATTACTGATTTTTAAGTCTAGCAGGAACCATTAGAATAATCTTGGCTGACTCCCATAAGCCAGAGTATGTTACTTAAGTGATTCCTGCATTGAGCTTGTGGTAGAGCTCAAGCACATAGTTTAGAAATACATTCAACCACCTTGATTTAAAAACTCAAGTGACAGGAAGTTTGCCCTGGATAGTTTCCTACCCATCTTGGCTTGTTCATGTGGATCAATTATCTGACTTAGAGAATTCAGGCTGTACAAGAAGAAGCAGCAAAACATACTGGTGTCTCCCTCCACAGCCTCTCTATTACCTTAGATGAGACTAAAAATTGCATTTATTGACATGTAATTTTTACAAATCAATGTACAAATATTTTCAGAATTTTGAAGAAACAGCAGATTAAAACAAGACACCCTAAGAGCTTGAGATTTTTCTTTAAAATATTTGCAGTGGATTTCCTCTAACCATAATTTTTCTGAGAGTTGAAGTGTTTCTTTATTTACATACTTGAAGGCTTGATTCTGGAGAATAGTTGAGGTGAAAGAAATTGATGCTGTTTAGCAAGCCAACACAGAACTAAATGTTGACAACTTGCTTTCAAATAAATGTATCATGCTGAAAAGGTGTCTTCCCCTGTGTTGCTTGTGCTGCAGTCAACTTCTGCCTAATTAGACCTGTAGCCTTGTTAGCCAGTTAAACCCCTGTGAGACTGTTCTTCTGGAAGTTTCTTGAGAGCATTGCACGCGTGTCTTTGTTGATAAATGAGGTCCCGATATTCCGAGTTCTACCCCACTTTGCTTGCGCATTATGGGAACACAGCAAAAGTTGTAGAGCAGTGGTCTCAGCCTTTGCTGACCCCTTGGCAATAATGGTTTTGGCAAGCTCCAAACTGCAGGCAGCAGCAGCAGCTTTTGCCTTCCTTGTGAACATGGGCCATTGTGGAACGTTTCCTTTGGTGGCAGGACATGCTGAAGGGCTCTTTGGGTGGCACACCAGCCTGGAGCTGTGGCAGCAAGCCTGTCCTCTCTCTGCTCCTCATCTTTCAACTGCACAAACAGGGGGCAGGGTACCCAACAGTTATGTAACATTAGACAAGTCCAGGTTAAGGTCCTGTGATAATGACAAAGAGGTTGCCCGTAGCAGCAATCGTTCTCTTCCATTGCTGTTTTTTCTTACTCTGTAGATGTCTAATCAAAAGGGAAGCCTGTACTGACAAGCATGGGGAAGAAACCTTATCAGCTAAGTTAATATTTGCCCATTTATTTAAGACTTTGCTTCTGGATGAGAAGAATAATTGCATCAATAGTAATTGATTAGCCATTAATATCTGTAACAGCCCTTAAGCCACTGTGAACTTGTAAATGGGATAACTGGTATAAAACTGGCCGAGTGCCATTTGACTTCAACAGACCTTTAGGAACCCTCAGCAGGAGGTGATCAGGAGCACAGGAGTCTTCTTCTGCAGGTGCTGCTACTGCATCTGTATGACATCCAGAGCCCTTTCAGTGGAAGCTGAATAGCAAGAGGTTTCCTAAGTAATAAGGTTCCCCTGAATCAAATAGTAGAAACCATAGAAAATTTAGGAGTAGTGCAGGATTTGTACAGGAAATTTTCTGAGAAAAAAATGACAAGACTTGTCTTGGACTGGATCAATTGTAATTATTTCTTTGGGAATTTTAAGCCTGTCATCTGCTTTTGTAGTGCAATTTTTACTAAATGAAAATGTCTTTCCTTCTGAGAAATGGAACATCTCTGGACTACCCAAACTTGAACTGAGTTCAAGTGTCTTAGTGTTTCACTGGCAAGAAATAAAAGAAAACAAAACTCAGAAACTTCTTACATACATTTATCCATCACCTAAACATCCAATATTTCAGTATTTAGCTGGTATTGGAACTATAATGTTTCTGTGACTTTAATAAGGAACATTTTACATGTTATGTAGGGTATTCACCTTTGAAATGCTGTTATCTATGGTTGTGCTCTATGCTTATATTAGAGAACATCTGAATCACCATATGACGCCAATTCCTTTTTAAAGATATGTAAATGTCAATAAATTACACACATGCACAGGTACACAGAGAAGTGTCTAGGACAGAAAAGTGAATTAATCATAGCTTACTGGTGAAAGTGAGAAAAGAAATCTTCAAGTGCAAATAAAAAATCAGAGGCAAACCCCCCCTCTCCTTTGCATTTAATGTCAGGATTGTTGTGTGTCTTAGATTATGTAGGAACACAATTTCCTTGCCTCTGAAAATGTCCACTTCTGGCAACAGCCTTATCCTCCAGTTCCACAACGCAAGTCCCACTGACACTACTGGGAATGTGGTTCTACCCAGTGTGCATTGGTCTGTGAGATACAGTGCAGCTCTTCTGCAGGTGTGATCCTCTCTGACCTAGTCAGAAGACAGTAAGTAAGAACTTTCTCAAGGCTCCAGTTATTTCCATCTGGGAAAGGAAGGATGCACTTGACACAGGTGTCTACTGTCCTTTTCAACCCTAAATGACTAATTTCCAACTGGCTTCGTGGTGCGACAATTCACACAGGAAGGGTAAGCATCCCTGCATGCACACTTTCTTTCACAGCTAATCCTCATGCCATGAAGAACCTGTCTGACATATTTCAACATGCTCCACATTCAGTTGTTCATGTAGAGAAAATGTTTAACACAGATAGTTATTGTCTATTTCATCTTAAACAGCCTGGAAGAGCTGGCTGTCATTTGCACTAAACTCTGAAATCAGTAGTCCCAGAGCAATCTCCTCTATTTTTTTCTTTTAGGGTGAAAAATCCCCTGACATGCTCTAGCTTTGCTTCTCAGCTTTTGCCCTTTCACTTATTTTTTTCCTAACAGGGACAAGGCTTGAGCACAGGTGGCTGCTGTGGTTCTTTATTTCTGCTGATATCTATTGAGCTGCCAACTGGCTATTCTCTTGGTAATAGTAAACAGGTTCCTAATGGTTAAACTTCCTTCCATTTAAATTCTGTAGTCCAAAAATAATCTAGTATTTTATTAGCCAGGGAACATATTATTAAACACATACATCATTCTTACCAGACTGTACCTCTGTAAACCTAAGTAGTTTTAAGTCAATATTTTAGGTTTTGTAGTTTTTTTCTTCTGAAAATTTTGGGATAGGACTCTTAACAATGGAAATTAAAAAGTGAATTGAGTGATTGGTATGTAAGTAGAAGGTCTTGGAGCTAGAAGCTATTCATAATTTTGACAGTGTGTTTGAAAGTACATGAGAAAGAGTATCTGACAAGCAGCAGACTCCTTGCTGGTTGTGATAGACTCAGAAGTCAATAGTTGATTTCAAGGGGTATATTCCTCTGCATTGTCTTGGTTTATATGAGTTATGTCATCTAGATTTTTTATTTTTTTGCTATTTACATGACTTGTTTAAATGCACCATACTTTCTCAACTATTAAAAGAAAGGCAAGATTTTCCTGGCATCAGCCAGATGACCCGTTGAGTTAACTCATTATGAAAGTATCGGAGCTTTCATATGGTAATGTGATCTGGTCAAGACCCCTTCTGGTATAGCCAAACCAGATGGAATTTATATCTGTCAGTACATGGGAAAACAGTGTTGCTTACTCCAGGATATGGCAGTGCTCTCATTGACTTTCTGAATCTTTGTGAATGAGTGTTAATGCTGGTGGAGCTGACAGGCTGCTATCACGGCTCGGCCGAAGTACAACCTAGCAGGCTCTGGTCAAGCTCTTGCACACGCTGCTCTGCCAAAGGACTTCAGCCTTCACCTACAGCACCCTTGTTTTTCCATTACTAAGACTTTCCTAAACATACAGAGCCAAAGAGACATATTAACACATGCATGCATGCCAGAAGGCACAGTATGTCTCTGTGACCAGGAAGCACATTCGTAATTTAACAATGGATAGAGTTTTCTGTCTTTGTTTTTCATCTGAGTTAACTCTACCCCCTTAGTTAATATCATTTAGGTCACCTAATATGTTATTTAAGTGAACTGTAGCTGGCCATGGTGTCCAAATTTCCTTTTCCCATAACAATGGGAAAAGGCAGCTTTTTTTTTCTAGCTTATTGTCTCATTTGGATGCCACATGGGTACGATCCTGCTCTTTTGGAAAGGTCTGTAAGGTCAGGACTGATGGCCCCACTCCCCTTCCACGGTTAAAAACCCATGTGTTATTATAATCAGCAATTTTTACCATTGATGTGGCTGCTTCTTCTCTTCAGTTAAAGTGTTATTCCCTTTGTTTTTCAAAATATGTCCCTCCTCTGCCTTAAGTGAAATTTATTTTCCTACCTTTCTGTCTGATTTTATAAAAAAATAATCAAAATGGGATTTTCTGGATTGCTCCGTTCTTGAAACAACCTGTGGCGACAAATGGGTAATGTCTTGTATCTCAGTGGCTGAAGGGGAGGAAGGGAACTAAAGTACATCAAGATCAAGTGGCATGATCTAGAAATGACACCTTGGCCAAAATGTTGCAAGTTGTTTGGAAAGTATGACAAAAGGTTCCTTATTCTTAATGCGCTTCCCCCCCTCCCACCCGCCCTGAAAAAACAGAATGTGTTTGGATATTTTCTTTGTTCTTTTAGTTAATATCATTTAGGTCACCTAATATGTTATTTAAGTGAACTGTAGCTGGCCATGGTGTCCAAATTTCCTTTTCCCATAACAATGGGAAAAGGCAGCTTTTTTTTTTCTAGCTTATTGTCTCATTTGGATGCCACATGGGTACGATCCTGCTCTTTTGGAAAGGTCTGTAAGGTCAGGACTGATGGCCCCACTCCCCTTCCACGGTTAAAAACCCATGTGTTATTATAATCAGCAATTTTTACCATTGATGTGGCTGCTTCTTCTCTTCAGTTAAAGTGTTATTCCCTTTGTTTTTCAAAATATGTCCCTCCTCTGCCTTAAGTGAAATGTATTTTCCTACCTTTCTGTCTGATTTTATAAAAAAAAAATCAAAATGGGATTTTCTGGATTGCTCCGTTCTTGAAACAACCTGTGGCGACAAATGGGTAATGTCTTGTATCTCAGTGGCTGAAGGGGAGGAAGGGAACTAAAGTACATCAAGATCAAGTGGCATGATCTAGAAATGACACCTTGGCCAAAATGTTGCAAGTTGTTTGGAAAGTATGACAAAAGGTTCCTTATTCTTAATGCGCTTCCCCCCCTCCCCCCCACCCTGAAAAAACAGAATGTGTTTGGATATTTTCTTTGTTCTTTTTTGAGGGGTGTTTTTTCAAAATAGAAATGTTGTAGTAATCTATGACCTATATCCCTCCTCCCTAAAATTTAAAAAACATATTTCTGTATTTTTAGTCTAAGTCCAAACTTTGCATGCCCCTTGAGCCCTTCCTGTGACTAATGAAAACCAAACCCAACAGGGAGAAGTAGAGAAGAGAAAAACTTGGACATAAGTAGTTCAGAGGTGGGAGGGCAGCGCCAGAGAAAGGACTGCTCCAGGAACCCTACCTTTGCCAAGTGTCCTTACAGCAGGGCTCTTCCTCCTGCAGTCACCCATCATGTAGTACTCTTTTCCACTGCTACTCTTGCAGGGATCATGCTGGGAGGGTCCCTTCCAGTTGATTGAGGAAGGTAAAAGCAGTGTTGAGTTTCATGGCTTCCACCTTAAAACCCAGTGGAATTTGTGAGCTCTGTGGGGCACCCAGCACTGCTCATTAGCCTGTCCTTACATCTCAGCAGCAGCCTGGACAACCCTCTGCTCTTCGTGCCTTTGCTATGGTCCAAACACCACAGGCACAAATAATTTTGGGTAAGTCTGTGCTGAAGTTTGATTTAATAAATCCCTCTAATAAGTTCAACAAAGGAACAGAAAAGATCCCTTCGGTGGCTGAACCAGCTTAAATGAGCAGAGTCCTTTCTCATTAACAATCCAGTGGTTCACTTCACAAGCTTGGCTTTATAAAGAGCAAAGTGAAAATACTTTTAAAGCATTCAGAGAAATCTTTGTTTTCAAGAAGTACAGGAACAGTGTTACATCCATTGACCACCAGCACTGATCACAGGGCCATACAGCTCTAGGTCACTCTCACAAAATGGTTGCCAATATTTTCTCAGCAAACTCTCTATCGATTGCATAAATACAGTACAGTACCCATGAGGTAGTGTTGACCTGTCACATAGTAAAGATGTGGCAAGCCCCATAATTCATTACCAGTTGGAAATAGAACATCATTGGAGAGATAAGGATAACAATGACTTTCCATCCAATGATAAATTACTAGCAGCTGCATTATTTTCCCTCACTTATATATGGCTCTCTTTATTGAATTTAGCTTGAGATAAATAAATGATCTGCCAGGAGTCTGGTTAATATTACTTCTCTGGGACCCATTTCAGGCCCAACTAGGCTTTTGCTGATAATATCTTTAAGCTTTTCAGTAGGGAGAGACATAACATTTGTTTCTGACAAGAACCCTGTGTCGCCTTATCTGTTTCATTTGAGAGGCCGTCGACCTCAGCTTCTTTAGTTAAAATGAGAGCTTTACTGTAGAGGCTAAGTTCTTGAACTTGACTCTCTTCTTACAATGAGATTATATGTCCTGGCTGTAAATTTAAAGCCACACATGATATACAGTTATTCTTAGCATTTCCTTTTGATCACGGGGTGGTATTGATTGCCCTGCTTTTGAATCTTTCTCCTATTGGTTTGAAAAGGAACTCCATCTTTTTTATATGATTATTTTCCACCCCACAATAATCTGCAAGCTTGTCAATGAACATTTATATTTAACTTCAGACATTTGTTCCTTTTGAAAATGACTGTTTTTTCACAACCTCTACCTTCTTCCACCTTAGAAGAGGCAGATTAACAAACACATCCACCAAGTTAAAAAATAAAAAGACCAGTCTAAGAACAAAAGATTAAGCTTTTTGGTGAATCAGTGTGCCAAGGAAGACACTCAAAATCCTTAGTTGCTTTTTATTACCAATAATAATTTATCTACTGCCTGGGTTTCTGGCCTTTGTAGATAATGTTGGAAGAGACCAGGCAGGGAGGGGATGGAGCAGAGATGTGAGGCAGCAGGTGTAATCAGCCTGTGTAACTCCTTCAGGAACTGTTTGGATACCTCCAATGTGGTATTTTTGTTATTTCTGGGAAGCCCTATCATCAGGTTATAGATTAAAATCAGACAGTTGCTATTTTTCATACAGTGTGAATTAGAGGAAATTAAACCTAACCACTTCTGATAAATCCTCTCATAAATAAACTAGTTGGTGGTGTTAAATAGATGTCCAGCCACAGTTTGATTCACCTGATGAAGAGCAAAGAACAAGTTCTATTCTAACACACCATCATCATTATTGTTATTTATACTGTCGTTATGCCTAAAGGCTCCAGCTGAGTTTGGAGCCCCCATCTGCTAAATGCATAATCAGGGTTGCCTTGGAGAGTTTGCAACAGGAATAAAATGGAAAGAAATGGGAAAGAACTGTTATACTTTCCTATCCCTGTTACTTTACAGGCAGGAAACTGAGGCACAAGAAGGAAAGCAATTTCCTCAAGGCAGTGAGGAAAATCTTTGGCAAGGTTGGCAGCTCCCAAGAGATCATCTGAGTTTCTGCCAAGTGCCTTGATGTAAGATCATATTCTACAGTTTTTTTGGAGGTAACCTGTCTCTTTTATGCTTTCCCACTAGGCAAAAGTTAGAAGATAAAATCGGAATATAACAATAAATCTTTTTTATCTGATGTTAGAAGAATTTGCGGTTAGGAAAAAGGCACACCCTAAATAGCATCTTGCATAGATTTGGGGAAAAGATCCAATCTTTTTAGTGTGCATACTAATTTTAATTTGAAAAATGTCTTGTCTTGAAATGAAATAAGCAAAATTTTCCTTTTTATATAAGAGGTGTCGTTGTGGCATGTACAGGTCATTTTCCATGTCGAATTGGGAGATAAAAAATCTTGCACAATGCTCCTAAAAGGCAAAAAGATTAATATTTATTACATCAGAAAAATAAGATAGTCATGTGACACACAATCTGTGGCAGCCAGAACCATTCTTGTTTATCTTGAGAGACTGACAGGATCTTCTTACCAATAATTATTAGCTCAACTCTTCAGAAATTAATTTCACATACAATCACAAACACAGCCAGCAAGGGAAACAAACAAACAAACAAACAAACAAAAACAAAAAAAAAAGAAAAGAAAACAATTCTGGTGGGTAGCAAATAAATTATTTGCTGCCAATGAATGACAATGTATTTTCTGTTTCTGCTGTGCTGCCATTCCTATGTTTCCCCAAGTACCCTGAAAGTATCAGGATGAGATTCACACACTTGCACAAAGCCCTATTAAACAGGTTTCATGCAGAGCTTTCCACAGCAGACTGAATTAACTCTTGTGCCCTTGTGTATACATGATGTGTGAGCAAAGAGAGGGGAGGACTGCAGCAGGATGCAAGCTGGGACAACATTAGCAGGAGTTTCTGACCACACACAGATTCCAGTAGCTTAGTCACCAGATTACTTTGCTCACTGGATCTTCTATGGGATGTCCTTGGGCCTGGTGGTGTATGGATTGCTTCTTGGAAGGGTGAAGTCTGTGTCACAGCAGAAGAAAAAGGCCATACATATCACTGGAAAAGTTTATTCTCTGATGCATCATTCTTACCAAGGTCTCTGTGCAGGGGTGGGTAAGTGCAGCCTCTCTATTTTGGGAGCCCTGGAAACTACAACGCAGGATTGAATTGACCAGCATCTAAGGAGGCTTAACTGGGAACAAAAACGTTTTGGACCTGATAAGTGGAACATCCTTTCTTGCTCAGCAGTGACTGCTGGTGATTTTTCCTGTAGGACAAGCGATGACTGTTACCAGCCACGTGCCATTTATCTGTTGCTCTGTACAGTGTTCATTCTGCCGTGGAGGACTCTTGATCCCTATTGCCATTCCCACAGAATTGGTTTTGCTGTAAAAACCACATTTGTTACACAAAGTGATTTCTACATCTACTGTGAGGCTACCAGAGAAAATAATCTTTTGCATGCTGCTGAGAGGCCTTACAGCATTGCTGTCAGTGTATCTTTGACAAGGATCTTTGGCAAAGGAAGTGTAGCTTCTGTATCTACCTCTAAATCTAGTTTGGTTCAGTTGAACCACAGTCTCCTTGTTTTTTGACTTAGTCAGCCTCACTTCAGTCCACCTGTCTGCAGAAACACTGCAGTAACTTTCCTGCTAGTCACTAGATGTCATCTTTGCAGGCAATTAGACCCACACTTAGGCTTGTCTTTGGTGATGATTGTTATCTCTTCTGCTGGAGTCACCACCTGTACAGCTGATTTGCAGTAACAGATCACACCAGAGCTCTGCAGTTCACTCCAGTGTAAGGTGTGCAGATTTAACCTGACTTTTTCACTGGTTGTTCAAGAAGTGGTGTGGTGTTAGTCATTTGGAGTATTATTCATAGGGGCCTCAGCCAAGGCTAACAACTCAATTCACGTTATTGACTGAGTGGCAGAAATGCCACTGCTGTTGACCTTGTCATAAATTTGCAGCCCCTGTCCCTGTGCCCCCAGCTGTCCAGAGCAGCTTTTTAATGACCAATTGTACCTGCATTCTGGTTGCTAAAATAGTTTGGAGCTTTGTTATTTCAGCTCTATGGTCTCAGAGGAGCAAATTCCTCAATAATTTTGCTTTCTCATCAGCCAAAGGTGCCACTTTATGCTACACAGTGGTTGGAGAGCTAATAAGGCTGGAGAACAAGGCTGTCTTTAAATGAAAAAGCCCTGCCTTTTCTTCCTCACATTTGCACAGGTTAAACGTGACTTCTTGCTTCTGTCATTCATCCTATTAAGAAAACCCCAGGCTGCCAAGTGCAACCTCATTTGCCAGTTTCCAGGGGATGGCAAGCATTTATACCTGAATCATAAACCCTGAAGGAAGGGCCTTATCTGATGTGGTACACCAGGCTTAATGGGCTGGTATATGCAGCTGCATCACCTTGGGTAAGAACTTCAACAGAGCCTCTTATAAATAGCATGCCTGATGTTACATGCATTGTGCCCAGGGACACAGGTGTTTATATTTACTGACTTAGTATGAACTCCTTGAAGTGTTTCTTTGGTGGTTGGATCTCATTGAGCAATATTCTAAACTGGTTTGAGTCAGTTGGAAATTCCAGCTGTGCAGCAAGATTTTGGATCAAATGCAGTCTGACCAGTTATCATCGGGTCTCAGCCTCACTTGTAGGATGGAGATGATGCAAGAGCAAGGGTGCTAGTGAAGGAAGACTTTCTACACTTGCAGCCGTTGCTGCTGAACAAGGTTTTCAGATGATTTACCCAGAAAGCCCTAAGTGTCCTTATAAATGTAAAATTTCCTTCTTTTTTTTTTTTTTTTTTTTTTTTCCTTGAGCAGATGGAAGACTTAGATGGAAAGGAATAAAAACATAATTTGCCAGCACCCTCAATTAATCATAATCAAGTTTGTGCATGTTATACTCTACAAGGGTAACAACAATGAAACACAGGGAGAAAAGGATGCTTTCCTCAGGCAATTCTGAAGACATAAAAGCAATAAAGGAGCATACTTCAAAATAATGTGGAGATATATGACTGCACTAAATAAAAATGTTTCTTTAACGTACTGTAAAAATAAAGATGTTTAGTTAGATTTATCATTCTTGTTACAAACGCAAATTCATCCCCTAGACTAAACCACTGGCTCTGAAAGCATCCAAGGGATGCTAAGGGCCCAGTATTTTCTGTCATTACTTAAATATTGCTTCATTTGTTAAAGAGCTAACTAGATTATTCCTTCTTTTCACTCCAAGGTAATACATAGGACACCTTGATCCCACAGATACAGATTTTTTTACTTTTCTCCTATATTAAAGCCATCTTTTAGTTGGGTGTAGCAAGAGGAATGGTGTTAGTTTGCATGATTTGCATCCAAAGCTGTGAAAATACATTTTCCAAACTAGTTTTGCAAATAGCAACACATGTTAATTGGAAGCAACCTCACTCCCCAAATCCTCACTTGATTGACTTAGGAACATTCAAAACCAGTGAGATTCATTTCTGCAGCCTCATTCAACCATTGCAATGAGCAAATGAAACAATTGTTTTATTTGTAAGAGGAGATTATCCCTTGAAGGCAGACAGAAGGCTACAGCCTACAAAACCCCATTTGCAGGCACAAAGAGTGCTTAGTCCATTTTTGGCAGTGATACTGAAGCTATTAGTTTTGGATATGAGTTCACTGATGTTCAGTGCTGTAGATTTCCAGTTTGTTCATGAAGGGCCTTTAAAATTACACACAGAGCTTCAATAATTGCCTCAGAAAAGCAGCAACAACTATCAGGCCCTTAAAGTGTATGTGCACAGAATGGCCATGGATTTCTGGAGGACTGATCCTATGGCCTGGGAAGGCAATCACACTTTTTCCATTGGTTGCAACAGTCTCTGCTCACAGTACAAGGGCTTTTTCAGGCCCGGGCCCCATTAGCTGCTGTCTGGCAGTCTACCTGTCTATGTAATTATCTGTATTCAAGGTTTATATGCACATACACACACATGCATATATATGAGCCTGATGCAGTGTGTCAAAAGTGTAACAGCTATTGGTTTAACTTAAACTGAAGACCAATGCACAAGTCCAAAGACAGGGTCTTCGAAAGAAAGAAACAGAAATCCAGCTTTGTGTTCTTGAAGGTTTTTTGGTTCTTTCTCCATTTGATAGAGTAGTACCTGAGCATTTGTTCTACAACCAACTATCCATAAAGGAGAATTTCCTATGCTTTCCTTGCAAATGGCACAACCCCTTGTGATCCCTGATCACAACAAATTGATTTATTTAAATAAAAATAATGATCTTCTTTCCTTTCTCCAGCCCCAGCAGCAAAATCCCATGTAACCCTGATCAGCAAATTGATATGCTTATCTTTTTTTTGCCCTCCTTTCTCAAACCCAAACAATACCACTCTGATCCTCAAGTAATAGGAAAATGATTTATGCAAACAAAAATAATTATCTTTCTTTGCTCTACACCCTCTAACTGTATAATCTCAGCCGCTCCTTGTTTAACAAATTGATTTATTTAAATTAAACAAATGGTGATCTCCTTTTGACCTCTGTAGAGCACCTCTATGGCAGACTCCTACCACCTTACTCATATGGTTAGAAGGATGTATTTTAAAATATAACAGCATTTCTAGCTAACCTTGATATTTTGTGATTACTTTAATCAAAGCCTACGGAGGTTCTGTTACTGTGCCATGAAATTAGGACACATCTATTCTGAAAAATAATAGAAGTAATTTAAATGTACCTTCCACCATTTTTTTTAATGGCAGGGACAGTTATTCATTTAATTCCCCAGGATAAGCTTTATAGAAGGTGGCTGGATATGGTTTGTCTGCACCCATCTCTCCCATTGTGCTGCCCGTAAGGTTCTTTGCATTCAGAGCTTTACAGCATTGGCACTCTGGGTGATAAGAGCTGTTACCTCACCTGAAACACTGACAGAGCCATCTAGTGCCAGCCTGCTCTCTGACAAACCTCTGCAGCAGCTGATAGAAGAGCTCAAGAACTCCAAGAGTTTCATCCATTATGTTTTAAGGATCTGTCAAACCACTTTTTGTAATGCAAAGACTCTGGGCCTGTGACAGGCAAAACCTTCATTGGCAAGAAGAGAGACAGAGTCCTGCTTAAGAACCTTGGACGTGATCTTTTTGTAAAACGTTCCACATTAGATAGTCATGAAGGTATATAAATACGTACATGCATGTGTGTGTTTATTTTTTACTGTGCTGGTTTTATTTAAGATTGTATTTTCTGTGCTGTCCAACCACTATCTCTGTTTTGTGCGGCTGCTACTTAAACCATCATTTTGGCATCATACAGAATTACATAATTATATGTGCCATAAGCAAAAGTGCAAATAGTCCCACTTAACACCTAATCATATGATATTTGTTGTGAAATGCTGGAGAAGGAGCCAATAGATATGACTTACTTTGCTATTAGTTCTGGTTCTTTGGAGGCGAGTATGGGCTGCAGCTGGAATTTGGCATAGATGGAAGAGGGATTAAGTGATAGTGGGAGCCTGAGTTGATTGTATATAGAAACATTCTTTCCTTGACCAGTTTCTGTGGTGTGTAATACTCTGAGCAGGACATTGGTGTGAACCAGTTTTCCAGATTTTGAAATATCCTTTTTTTTGCAGTTCATTCACACCATGTGTCTGCTTTGGTTTCAGATCCACTTGTATGCTCTGACAGAAGGCAGCGACATGGCTCTCACAGTTACATTCAGTAATAGATTCTCCTGGATGGATTGTGACTCCCCAGATGTTGCAATGAGAGGTAAGAATGATGGTACAGGATCAAAAACTTTAGTTCATTCCAAAGCCAGAAGGTTTTCAGTCCCTTGAATCGTTCCCCTTCAAGGTCTAGCACTCTTAGTGAGATGCATGGGATAATCATTGAGAGGTTGTTAATAACAAATAATTTTCTTCTTTCTTTTTAATTAATTTAAGGGTTTGGGATGTTGAACAATGAATTGGGATTCACTATGTGAAAATGTGAAAAACCTGATCATGTCCTTTTATATGATTGCCACAAACTCTCCACATGAAATCCAAATAGAAGAGGTTAACATTGCGAAAACTAGTTAAGAAGTTGCAAGGAGATTTATAGATACCTCTGAAGCTTCTAAAAGCCAAACCTTTTTTTGTGTGTGTGTTTTTTAATATTTTTTTTTCTACTAGAAGCCAAATAACTGAGCTTTTTGCATATGAACACCTTTGGAGATATAATCTCAAAATAGGTTTGTGTAATTGTTTCAGAAAATTCAATTTCATGGAGCTTTGGGCTCTGATCCTGACCTTCCATTAGCTTTATTTCTGACTTGCAAAAGTAAAAGCAAGATGAGACTCAGACTATGGGACTATGCAAAAATGTTCCCACGAAAAAAAATAATAATCTCATTCTGAAATTATACATGGAAAATTATAGCTTCAGTCTTTTAAAAAAATTGGCCCTCTTTATTGGCTTGCCAGGGAGTCAAATATTTCTGCAGATGGTTTCGAATTAGTAGAACATGAAATCATATCAATGGGACTGGGTAGAGGATTAAACAGCAGTTCTGATGTTATTGAACAGTTTGCAGAGACCATATTAAGCAGCCACATCAGTCCACAGGTCAGCCCTGCAGTTGTGCTAAGCAAACACAGATGTAGAGTTCCCTTGCATGGTCATCATTTCATGCCTTTGACATATGTTAGGCTCTTGGGACTCAGTGGTATATTTACAGCCCGAGCATTTAAGATTCCTTTTTTTAGATCATTAGTGGACAACAATTTCTGAATAGGTAGTAAAAAGAAAAAGCAGGAACTCAGGACACTAGGGATGGACTGCAGAGAAAAGCTAACATGTAAGTGAAAACTTAAGCTGCTAGAAAGGTCCCTGATGAAACACTGGGATCTTTTTCAGTTGCTGACAAAATTTCTCCTTAAGAATCCGATTGGTTTAAAATCTCTTTTTCTTTTGGGTTGATCTTTTCTGTATTTTGCCAAAGCTGCCTATGAAGTTACAGTGGTTGAATTTCACAAGACAAGGGGAGTTCAACTCATGTCAGCACTGCCAGGCTTCTGTGCTTGTTCAAAATTTGTGCAAATCTTCTGGGACTACAAATTGGCCAGAAGAAGCTGAGGGAACAGCCTGTCTTAACGATATTCTTGTTCCTTTTCTGTTCCAACAGAAACTTTGGCAGTTATTTAACATCTTCCTCAATTTTTTGTTTGTGTGAAACCAGGAGTCAGAAATGAAGAAAATAAATAAAGCAACTATGTGATAAGCAGGGTTCCTTTATATATAAATAATGCATATTCCTGTGTGTGTAGTGAGGGCATGGTGGGACAGATTCTTCTTGTTTATCGAATGGTTTTACCTGGCTCAGTCCTGAAAACTTGTGCAGTTTTCCAATAAAGGTATAAATACAGATAAGCTATGTGTCAAAGTAGAGCTCCTGAATGTAAAGGTTATTGACGAAGAAAGGAGAAGGATAAATCAACTGATAAATTACAGAGCTTTTTGTCAATAATTGTTTGATATGACGCAAATTTCAAGTGAAATTTCCAGCATGCAACTGCTCTGTGTGTAGCTACTTCTTCCTGCTAGAGGAAATAAACAGGCAGCCAGAGAGTGTAGCAGTGAATTACATTCAACCTCAGAAGTGCTTTAGCATGTCCTCAAGAGCAGCTGCCTCCTTCAGTGATAGATTATAACTTAGCATGGGATCCCACAGGCATGGCAAGGGACACTTTGAACAGGTGTAGAGGCAGTGCTACCAGTAATCAGAGTATAGTAATACTTTAGTATTGCTATGGCAGTATTTTATAGTCCCACTTTATTTCATTTATTTATATTTAGCAAGTGCTGGAATATTACAAACAACCAAGTGCAACTGTAGCTGGAATATAGTTTCCAAAGCTTATTTACAGTAGCTCCTACTCACAGTGGGTAACAGCATATTAGTCCATAAGTAGTTCCATTGATTTCAGGGGGTTTTATTAGAGACAGGTTCCATTCCTTGTGTACCTGAGTATATCTTGATTTGGTCCCTTGTTTGAAATGAAGACAGAGCTCCTTTACTGCTGGACTCTTAAATGCATGAACAGTTTGAAAAGGCCCTAGTGCTCACCAACAAGCTAATAATAGTGCAAAATACTGACAAGGCTGGTGGGCTGGTGGGTTTACAGTATTTCATTGCGTTGCAGGAAATGGTGCTACATGCTCCTCAGTTAGTATGTAGATGGCTGGGCATTCATGTGCTGTTTTCAGCTCTGTGCTTAAACTGATCTGAAATGCCAAAGAGAAAAGAAAAAGCTGAGATTCACATCAGTAGCAAAGAACATCAGGTGATGTTGATTTAAAGAAAACATTAATCAATTCAGATTTGCTTGGAACTGGGCCCAGGTTCACTCAACAGGTTGGTGAACCTTAGCAAATCTTCCTCTGAATCTGTTCTGTGTTTTGACTCTGTAACGTGATCTGAAATCATCTGAGTTTCATGTGGTTTTGTTGTCCACATTTTGGAACGCTTGTGGGATGAATCCGGGGAAACAGAGATGCTGGATTTTGCAGTAAGGTGAGCAGTATTTCACTCTTACTGACATTCCCTGATACTAGACTGAACTATGATTGGTGCTGTCAGCATAGTTTTTAAAAGAGGAGGCAATCACTGTCTGTGAGTGTTCTTGTGTCTACAGTAGTTTTTATTTCAGGGACAAGAGAGAGTCTTCAAATTATATCCTAAAGAACGGTATCATGAGTTTTGAAGTGCTATTTTCATTTCCCCTGTTTCTGGTAAATGTCAGAATTTTTACTGCATAGGCAGGTACTGGAGTTGTGAAAAGAATGTTAGGTTTCTTGATGTATACTGGTTTGAAGCAGTTACATTGTGCTAGAAGAAATTAAGATTTTGAGTCTGTGGATGAACAACTTGTGTTTTAACTTGGTTTGGTTTGTATCTGAATTCCTAAATAGGTGTACTCAGCCTCCATACTGAATATCAAGAATTTAAGATCCATCTACCCCAATCAGGTCAAAAGTATGATGGGGTAACATTTTTTGTTTGATTTATTTCTATTCCAAACTAAAGCCTAGAGCAACAGAGATGTGAGACACTCAACACAAGAAACAAAATCTGATTCATTAGAGGATGCAATTTTTTAAATTTCATTGCAGAGCGAGCAACAGAATCATTTTGCTGGAGTTGGTATTTTGGAAAGTCTGGTGGGTGGAGCTTTTTATTTTTTTACTCTGATTTACTGCCTCATAATGGAGACACATTTGTAGGTCAGTGTTATGACAGCTTAGAGAGAAGTGTTCGTGGAGGATGATCAGTCAGTGAGTGTAGCTTAGTGCCCTGGCATATATACAAGGTCAGACTAGATAATTATCTACCTCTTTTGCCCTTAAACTTGAGGAATCTCTGAAGGAGGAAAAATCAAAGTCTGCAAAGGTAATCAGAAAGAAAAAAACAGAACAGGCTGGAGTGTCCTTTAATGCCCCCAAGATTCTGCCCCTCCTAACGCATCAAAGAGACTGTGGAACAGCCACAAATTGACCAGCCCTGTCAGTCCATTCAGAAGTACAGCAGGAAGGAAGAACAGTTTGCCAATAATATTCAAGCTGAAGCTGACATCTTTATTCTCCTCTCAAAGAGTTGTGTTTGCACCTGCTTGTATCTTTGCATTTATCCACTAAGGTTGTCTCACTTATTTAACTTGACACACGGAGCACCCCTCAGAGGTCTTTGAGATTCAAAGCTGCATTGGAAGTGACAGCCCAGATAACGTAGGTAATCATATCAGACCTTGTGGGACTGCACTGACTCGTTTTTAATTGATAATTCCAAGTTTCTGTAATAAATTTATTTCTTAATTATATACGCCATGTCATATATGGTAGCTAATGATTACCACTAGTTTAAGTTTGCAGCCTAGAAGACATCCTTCTCCCTACCATATAATCATGATTTTCTGAGAAAGAAAATGAACAAAACCTGCACATTAATTTGATTTCCTTCCAAATAAAGGAAGGTAAATTTAAGGTACTAAATTGGGTGAGTGTTTTTAATTAGCTGATCATTTCAGGAATATCATAAAACATTTAAATAACACTGAAGTTATGTATATATAAGCAGTTTTATGGAGAATTAAAATCCTAAATGGTAAATTTAAAATGTAAATACAAAAGTCGATGGAGGAATGTTAATTACTTTTCCTAAGTTTCTCACATGGCCTGGGACGTTATGAAAGGTATCAAGAATTACATTCATAGTAATGATATGCCCAATCCAAAGCTTATTAAAGTCCTTGGAATTTTTCCACATATTTTAGCAGTCATTGTATGAAAACAACAAATGCTTTTGAATGTCTTAACTTCCAGTACCATGGAAGCCACTTATATGACAAAATTATATATGTGGTGTCAGTATTCTAAAAGAACTGTGAATTTCTAGTTTAAGCTTTGTTTTGGAAGCCAAGAAATTTAAACTGGCCTTAAGGTCTAGCTCCCTTGTAAGCAAATAAAATTCCATTTACAGTAACAGACTTTTTACACCATCAGATCAGTTTACATCAAAAGAAAAATGTACTCAGAGAAGCTGCTATGATTGGACAACAAAAAGTGTCAGCAAACTGAATTATCATTAATATGAATTTTCACATGCCTGTGCATAGCTCACCAATACTCTTATTTTTTTATTCAAATAGATCAAATTCAATCTCGATTTTACAGTTTGATAATAATCAAATACATAATTTTTGAAACTAATTGAATTTAAATCAGGAGTAGTAAGGCTGAAAAGTCATAACATATATATTAGTCTAAATTCCTCATTGTAAATTACTTGGAAATGAATATGCCATGGGAAGAAGGAGCACAGAAAGGGGGCCTCCCCAAAAGGTTTGCTTGGCACCCTGAAACTATTTGGTCTTCTGGGAGAGCCTGAAAGAACCATGGCCACAACCCTTCCAGTGTCAGTGTCAGGATCTGAATGGAAGTGGTAACTCTCCATCTAAGCATTTTGCTCCATGTAGACAAAGGAATCAGATTGCAGGGTCAACTTCTTCACCAGCAGTCAAAAAGAAGGGAGATTACCATCATCTGGTTCTCCTTCTGACTAAAGTCTTGTAACTGGTATATGTGAGGAACGGACACTTTAAGGGGCTGGTAGTTCCTGATGTGCAAGGGAAAAACCAAGAAGAAACAGGCTTTTTTCTCCAGAAAAGATTCATCCCCCCAACCCTGGAATGATTTATTTCAGCATTAAGTAGTGGATTAGAAAGTGGAGTCTTTGTATTTGGCCAATAGTGTAAAAAGTTCCATTGCTTATTGTAGTAAAAAAATGTGCTGGTGCAGAGGAACGTGCCTGCTCCACCGACACGTAACCCAGGGGAGGCCAAGCATTGCCCACGGGTGTGTTTCTGGGGCTGCTAGATACCGTGCCTGACCTTAAAGGTTGTGTAGAGCCACCAGGGGCATTTCTGGGACAGGGATGTGTGTGCGTGGTGGTAGTTCAGCCTTATGGAGAAGCAACCCTGCCAGTCCTGGCAGAAGGGCTACGTGAGAGAAGGGCTGAAGCCAATGGAAACCTGGTCTGTTCTTTTTCTTCTAAGTATGTAACTTCCACATTATGCGCAGTCCGAGGCACGCGAGCTTGGGTGTTGCTGTGCCTGTTTCTTCAGCTGTTGGATGGGGATGTTATTATGCTCTTGTCTTGGATGCTGAGAGGGTTAATTAATTATGTTTATGAAACCCTTTGAGATTCTCAGATGAAAGGTGGCTTTAGAATTGTTAGGTGTTATTATAAGAAAAAAGAATGATTTTATTGCTTCATGTTAATGGTTAACATCTGCACCACAAAACCTGCTTGATCACATAAAGATTCTGCTAAGCATTTAATCCTAATTTGCAGGCTGATGCATATTCATTTTATTTAGAAGATTAATTTAGTCATCAAAGGTTAATCTGCCTCGGGTTTGTAATTAGACAGAGCAGTGACTTGGCGTCTCTGGGCTCACCCAGGTTGCACTGGGGTTTCTGAGTGGGCAGGACTGTAACTGTCACCAGTTTTCACTTCTAACTAGTGCTCAAAGCCTTAATTTTTTTGAGAAGGTAAATGGAGAGTGGTAAAAGCCTCAGCTAGTTCAAAGATTAAAAATAAAAAGAGAAGCAATAGCAGATGACCAGCCCACATGGGAACTCTCAGAATGCTGGTTTATTTCAACCCTGGACAGTTTATTCGTTGAGATATCAGGGGATTAAGCAACTTTATATATATATTTTTATATGAAAAAAATACTTCACAATGCTTTGCTGTGAATCCTGCTCTGCTTTCAAAATTACTAATTAGCAGTATGCAGAAAGTGTCTGAAATGGAAGATTGTGAGGCTTTCTGCTGAAAACACCAGATTTTGACTTTCAGCTGATATTAGGAGACACTCTTAGAAGGTTATACAATATGACCTGTAGCTGCTTGTCCCCCTGAAAATTAAGCCTTTTGTGCTCAAGGTTGACTCCTTTAATCAAAAGTCACTAAAGAAAATGTGGTCCTTGTGGAGGATAAAAATAATGTTTCCTTTGCAGGTACACCAGAAGGCATCTCTAATTACTGTTTATAAAGCTGGCTGTAACGTAAGTGTGAAGGATTATTAGTGGCATAGTATTGTCTTTTGAAGTAAGGAAGAACAGTTGCTGCTGCCTTGTCATGTCCTCACCTTTTCCCTATTGCAAAGCATGTGTCAGAGGAGGGTGGTATCAGAGGGTGTGTGCTACAGGCTGCTGTGCCTCAACCACCTTGTTAGACAACAAGGTGGCCCCAGCTGCAGGCACAAATGGTCGTGGGAAGGCTAGTGAGACACAGAACGTGCTTGTCCCAGCTGTACCAGTGTGTCTGTGAAACTGCTGTCATTGGAGAGAGGGTTGTCAAGAGGCAACTGTGGGACTTGGGGATCCAGCTTACACTGGGTCAGTCATGGGAAGTTCAGTGTACTAGACAAAACTGGGAAATGACAGGTGAAAACCTTGCCATTGAAAAATTTGTCTTAAAAATAGTGTTTTACCCAATGTGAACTCAATGTGTGCTGCAAAATCAGTGCTGTAGATGAAAATGATACTATAATTGACAAAGTTGGCCAAACTTTTACATTTTAGTGCAGCTTGGCTTTGGTTGAGTTCAGAATCCAGATTCCAGTGGGGTTTTTCCCTTTTTTTTTTTTTTTTTTCCCCAGCACACTTCTCACATCTCTCTTAGGATTTGCCTGTTACCCCTCCTCATTCTGGTGCAGAACCTCAGAAGCATTTATGAAGGGATTTTGGAGATCATAAACAGTTCCTAATTGAGAACAGCTCCAAAACAGGTTAAGTGCCAGCCTGACTATTAGAATGTAAATGAAACTCTTTTATCAAAACTTTGTATTTGAATTATTGTGAAGAACAAGTGGCCTAACATGAGAAATCTTTTAACATAGCGGTTATCTGCTTGGTAGCTCATGAGGTATTTTTGGATGGATGGTTGCAGCTATGACTTCTTTGCTTTCATTTTCACTTAATCTAATGACTGCTGATTTTCAGTTGGACTTGAGGTGAACTTCTGATTCAGTTGCTAATAAACTCAGATTGGGTGAGGGCTGTTACTGAAATCAGATTTGCTATTTCCACTTTAAAACTCTGGGGAAGTTTTCTTGGTGCTTTGAAGAAAGTTAGGGAGTGTTTTGGACTGATGATTTGCAAAGCTGGGAACTGTTTGCAGGGTGACCCATCACTAGTCAACTGTAACCACTTTTCACTTTGCTCTTTTCAATGAAGATAACCAGCCATGTGATGAGAGGACATGATGGCAATTCACTGCAACTGGGGGAAAAACCCCACCCCAAACAGCAAGAACACATCACTCTAGGCAGATGTTGAAAAGCAATGTTGGTTACTGTTGCATTGTTCAAGCCAAGAGACTGAGAGTGGAATTACACATGCACCTTTGCCACAGATTTTTAGACTCTTTTTGCTGTCTCAGTTGTCTCCTCAACCTGAACCTTTAGCGACTTCACTTCCATCTTAATCTTGAGCTGATTTGTATGAATATTAGGTAAGTACCACTAAAGTGTGGATTTTGAGCTTCATCTGTCATCCCTGCTGCTGTATTCAGAGAGCTTCCAGAAGAATGAGTCTTCCCCACAAGAAGATGTGAACTGCCAAGAAGACAAACCTCTTTCTCATCCATTTGAAGTGTTAGTGGGAAAGAATGCCCTAAATATTTAAGCAGGTTGTGTAATTTGAGAGGCAATGCAGGCTTTTATTTGTTTTATTTTTTTTCCCCTACCTTTTCATTTTCTTTATTAAATAGAGGAAAACCTTGCCTTAGGCCCAGGGTGCTTATGACGGGGAAAAAATATCTGCCAGAATCTCCATTATTGCTCAGGCCTGTATATATTGTTATTGGTCTTGTATTTGTAATAGCAAAAGGGGACTACACCTCTTATGAAAAATTCTTTTTTCAGAAAAATACCTTTTTCCCTGCACCTTTTCCAAACCCAACACAGTGCATAAAGAATCCGGGAGGGGTTTATGTTAGTTAAGTAAATGCAGCAGAGCTCACAGCACATATATATAAGGGCTGGACACCTGTGCAATAGCTGGGCATTGCAGTGACC